>NW_024499240.1:6991370-7373998 GCF_017590055.1 Onychostruthus taczanowskii | reverse complement strand
GGAGACGCCCCCGTCCCCAGGGGCTGCCGCCGGGCTAGCGCGGCGGTGCGAGGCGGCTGAGCTTAGCCACGGCAGCCCGGCCGGAGCGGGCGGGTCCAGGCTCCGCCCCGCGTCCTCCCAGCCCGGGCTCCCGCAGCGCCGCATCGGGTGAGTACCCGCGCTCCGGAGCGGCTCTGCCCTGGCCCCAGCCCCGCGGAGGGCGGCGCAGGCCCTGCGGCCTGGCCGCGCTTTGTTCGCGGGCGGCGGTGCCGGCGCCGCGGGGCGCTCCGCTCTGCCGTGCGGCGGCGGCTCCGGCTCTCCCGGGGCGGCGGGGCCGTGCTGCGGAGCAGCCTCTGCTGCGAGCTCGTCCCGCTCGCTGCCCCGCGGTGGGTGCCGCCGGCCGCTTGCGTGCCGGGGCACGGCGGTCGGTGCGGCCCAGGGGAACCCGCGCAACAGGTTCGGGCATTGTTCGTGCCGCCGCGGTGGCGGCGGGGGGGCTTCCCGGGGGGCTCCCGAGTGGCCGCCGCCGGAGGAATTTTTGCCTTTGTGCGGGCGCCGCCGCGGGTGTCGCGGCAGGCCCGGCAGGGAAGGAGCGGGGTGCGGGCAAGGGGAGCAGCCGGAGGCAGGCGGGGGCGGGAGTTGGCTCCCGGCGGGGATTTTGGCGGTGCGTGGCCGCCGGTCCGGCCGGCGGGCTGGGGACGAGTCACGGCCGTGTCACCGCCGCGGCGTCGGCGCTCCTGGGTTTCTGGAAGCGCTGCCTGGTCGGGAAGCTGATTCACTGCTGAAGACGTGGTTGCTCATAGCTGTGGTTACCCTTTCTTTGGTTTTTTTGACAGGTCTATTGTCCAGCGGTTTTGTCTTCTCCCCCAGAATTGTGGTGTCCCTTGCTACCCCCCCATAGAGCTCTTTAGCCAGGCAATTTTATGAAGACGATGCACTAAAGCAACTGTTTTTGTTAATGAATTTAAACGAGTGTATGGAAGCAAGAGTGGAAACAATTAAGAGAGAGTGTTTTTTGTTTTGTTTTTTTTTTTTGACTTTTTGTAAGTTTTATAATGACCAAAACTGATGAGGTTTATGTGGATATGTATTAATATATGCTTTTGTCTGTTGCTCTCTCATCTTTCTGCATCCCAAAGGAAATACTGGTCCTCTCCATTTTTAGTATTGCAGTGTCCTCACAATTGGATCCTGACTTTGTTCATGCATTAAAATTCACTGTGATGAGGAAGTACTGGGTTTCCCCCCCTTTTCTCCCTTCCATGGCATCACCTGCTAAGATTCATTGTATAGTAAATAATGAATATTGTTACTACATTATAGGATTACTAATAGTTATTACTTACTGTGCTAGTAAGGGTTCCCCTTTATCTGACTATGAGTATTTATAGTCCTAATGCCATTGTCTGTACCAAGCAGAAACCTGAGACAAAAGGGGGAAGGTGGACTACAGAATAGAACTGAAGCTTGCTCAGAGAGGCCTGTGGCTTGGTGAGGTGCTGGTCACACCTTGCTCTTTCAGGAGAAAAGCAGCAAGGCAGAGCGCTGGAACAGGCTGCTCAGGGAGATTGTGGAGTCTTCCTCTCTGGAGCCATCAACCCCCCTGCCTAGGCTGGGTCACCACCAGCGGTTACACAGCAATGCGTCCAAATGGGATTCCATTGGAACCATTCAAATAGATGATCTCCAGAGGTCCCTTCCAATCTTAATAATCCTGTGATTCTGCGACAATCTTCCACCAAAACTAAGAGTAATTACAGTGTGGTTTTAGGGGTGGATTTTCGGATTTTGCACAATTCTTTATGTGCAATTCTTTATTCTTGATTGCTGCTTGAGGAGTGCTGTAAAATCATCTCAGCTGACTGTTTTTCCTGGAGTAGTTTGCTAGATGATATTTTGTTTGAAGTTTCATTGATCAGTGACATCAGTTTTCCTAGAAGTACAGTTTAAAAAATGAAATAGATGTGTTTTTAGATTTGTGGGCTGTAATTCTAAATTGGCTATGGATTCAAATTTCTCAGTTAAGCTTATGTAAACAGAGGAAATTCACATGGTTCTGTCATTTGCTGTCAACAAAATAAAGCAGTCAGGTGAATTTCAGCTCAGTCTCAATTGGCTGTTGCTTGAGAGTGGTAGGAGGTAGGGAAACCAGAGGAATTTCTGTAAGATCTTTAATACAGTGCTACTTAACTGTCAAGAATCTTTAGGACTAGATTATAAAGAGGAACATCTTTATTCCCCAGTGAAGATGGGCGGGGAAATACAGAACACCTTCAATAGGCAGCTTCTGATAAAGTAGACAGAGCCTATCCTGGAAATGATGTTGCAGGATTTCCAGTGTGTCTGTACTTAAGCTGTCTCAAGGACTTGCTGTTTGTATTTTTTTCCCAGTCTATAGATGTGTCCTCTTGCCTTCTTTCCCACCTTTTTGAGGCTGACTAGAAAACTTCCATTAATAGAAGGGTGTTTTTAATTTAAATTTTACTGTTGGATTACTGTAATAACTGATCTATCAAAAAAAAATGTAAAACCAGTGAAGTGTGTTTGTCATCTTGACTTTGCCTTTTACTCAGTATACACTAATTTGAACTTTTGAGGTTTTGTTGGGTTTCATTTCATGGGTGGAATTTGATCAAGTTACAAGGCTTTGTGCAAGTCTTATAACATTTGCTGAGGTTTAACGTTGATGCTTATATGTTAATTCCACATCTTCTAACACAAAGAGGGATTATTTATATTTTCTTACTCAAGTTATACTTTGCTTTTTAAAATTTTATAGTAACGAGTACTTTTGTAGGAATACCTTCTTCCTCTCCACATAAAAATCTACTAACAATGTTGTATTTTCAATTAAGCCTGGAACTTCATGTAGGTTACCTCTGATTGAAAGCATACTACAGGGATTCTGGTTCTTGTTACTTTCCCACTGCTTCCGGTGCTGCCTCAGGAGCATTGCCTGCTAACTATAAACAATGTTGATGTCTACCATATGTTTTGGTAGAAAGTGCAGGATTCCTGCTGTCCCGCTAAACTCAAATGCCTAGCTTACTAGTATTTGTGAATATACAACAGAAATCTTGACTCCCCTATTGTATAACTCTGTAAGAAACTCTTGTTTTCAATCTCCAAGGAAATAAAGTTTTAGATTGAGTAGCAAAACCAAAAAATATGGTCAAATACTTTTTCATTTAAATTTACAGAACCTGGGATCTGGAGCTCAAACTTGTAACCCTAGCAGACAGTTTTGCATTCCAGTACCAATGGTAAGTAAGATAGGTCTCTTCCAAAAATAAGTCTTTGTAATTTTCATGCGTTGTATTTGGTTCTTATGAAGCTTTGATACTGATGAATATACTGCCTAGAACAACATCTTTGCAGTTGGTTTTGTAGAAACTTACTTAGGCTTTAACTCGTGCCTTCTTTAACTTCTCTGCTTTACTTTGTTTTCATTTTGTGACTTCTAAAAAGTCTTCAAAAGGCATTGTAACATAAACAAAACTGATATTAAAGTTAAATTAGGTTGTTTGCCCATGCAGCTCACAGTGCAGCTTGTGTCTCACGTAGTAGTAGTGTCTCACAAGGAGAAGAGTGGCTGCAGGTTTATTAGAGGGTGTTTAAGCATAAGACTGGAGATAAGTGAATTCTACTTTTAAGAGGGTTCTGTGATAGTGGGTGAGAGTAAGGAAAGAAGTTTTAATAGTATCAAGGTAATTGTTGCTGCTCTGATGGTGTTGATAAGCTTCTGCTGGAAGATAAATGAGAGACTTGGGAACCTTGATTGAGCAAGTAGAAAAATGAGTTGGCAAAGCTTTTAGCTCTTCAGACTAAATACGAGTGAGAGATTTTTGAAGTTAGAATAACCTTACAGCAGATGCTAAACTCAACAAGGAAGCAAGTGGAAATCAATCTGGAGTGTTGTTTTCCTGTTTCCAGGTGAGAAGATGAACTGCTGCATTTTGGACAAGCTGAAGTTTGGAATGCTGGGACGTAAAGAACCCATTAAGAGGAAATTACGGTAGTTAAGAGGAAATGAAGGTATGACTTAGGGCTTTGCAGAAACAATAATTCAAAGGAGATAGATGTAGTGGGTGTGTGAGAATTCAGAAGCAAGATCACTTCCTATGATGCTGGCAGAATTGTATTTGAGATGTCTTCTTAGTGAGGTATCATGGAGGATAAGTGTTGACCAGACCAAGTAAGGCCAAAGCAAAAATATGTTCTAAAAATAAGATAAATGGGCTTGATATTGTCTTGATGTTTTGGTCACTGAATGATATCTATGGCCAAACTTGAGACCTCAGTGCAGATTGTCTGTTTTCTTTCTGCTTTCATATTCTGTTTGCTAATTCTTTCATTTTGCCTTCTTACTTATAATAGAATCATTGGAAAATGTATGAGTGTTGCATCTATGCAGGATGTTCCAGGCAGCAGCTTAGAGAGCTTGATTTTATTTTCTCTGAAGCATGTGACCATTTATGTATTGGTTTATTGATTTATTTGTTAGTAGTGGAAGGCTGCATGTTTTATTTTGAGGGGGTAGGAGAGAGGGAGAGGTGTTGTGATTACTGCAGGTGGTTGCTGTGGCTGATTTAATTTGTGATTTGCAGTTGACATGTTCAGAATTTTTAATCTGAGTGCAGAATTGTTAATCTGAGTACAAAAACTGAAGACATCCATGAAAGTTAAGATTCATTTCTCCTGTACCCACTAATTTAAGGGCATCTTAGATAATTATCTTTGCTCTCTAGAGCAGTGAATTAATGGATTTCTGAAATATGTGAATAAGGTATTTATTTACCAGATCTGGAATATTTCAGTGTCTTGTACTTTCATGTTTGGTTAATATTAGCAAAATTTTCAAGTTATTTATTTCTTATTGAAGGGATTTTTATTATTACCCTTATCATGGATACTTTATGTATTGTAGAGTGAGGACAAAACAGTAATTTTTAATTTTTTTTTTAAGGCAGAGGAAATTGTTCAGGGTGTTTCAAAATCATACTCTTGATCTGGTAACTTTTTGATCAGGTAGCAAACCCAGAGCTTTAGGGATTTGTAAACAGACTTCTTATTAGCCCCTTCTTCTTTGTTATCTTGTTTTGGTCAGTTTCCTCCACTCCAAAAGAATGACTGCTTTTGTGTCTGCTGCACAAGATGTCTTTCAGTGTAGGGGAGCATTTCTTTTTGCTCCACTCAGTGGAGTGTCACTGTGCTGAGCTGCAAATTGAATCCTGGGGCCCTGAGCCACATGCAGTTGTAACCAATGCCAAATATGTGTATTGTTATGAAGTGGTAGATTGTTTTCTTATATAAGTATTGCAAAAAGAACAAGAAGTTCTAATCTTGCACCCCAGAGGAAAGTGTTTTTCATTTGTTCCAGACTGCCAGTAGTTGCACTCATCGGTACAGCTGTTTGTCTTTTGACTTCCCTGCCCGTGGCCTGGATTGTCCAATCTCATTCCACCCGCTGTCCTAGTTCATTTTATGAAGTACTGAAGCATAGGAGCTTTCTGGTCTTTCATCACAAACTGGTTTTGGCCAGTTCCTTAATGAGCTGGTGGTAAGGTATTTATTTTTCCATGCACTTGTGACTTATATGCTAGTTTGGTTTTGTTTGTTGGGGGGTTTTGTGTTTGTTTGTTTGGTTTTTTTTTTTTTTTAAGAAGAGGGAGTTAGGAGAGGACTATGTAATTTTATTTTACGATCTGTAGGTTATTTTTCTTCCCCCTAACCTCATGAAGTATTTCTGTTGTAGGAGTTGTGATCCATGTGATTCTGTACTATTCCCGTGTGACTTCTGACTAAGGGAAATTTTAAGACCTAAAAATTAGAATTTTCTTTCAATGAGTTTTAGGGCAGTGTGATGAGGAAGAGAAAATGTCTCTGCTATGCTTTAAACATAGCATTTAATTGACATATTGCTATGTAGGAAGTGGTGGAAGAAGCAGCCTCTCAACTTGGATCATTTTCTGTATTCTCTGGTTACTTGATAGTGTTAAGTGGGATGGGACTGTACCAGATGATTGCAACTTCTGCTGGTTTGGCTGCCTGTTGTAAGGGAAGGAATGTATGAGGCAGATTGGCATTCTGATGCTGGTGGGCAAGCTGTAGGGTTCTTCAGGAGGGTAAATGGTGTCTCACTGTATGAGAGAGAATGGCAAAATGTGGCAGGAATGTGGCACAAAAGGGACTATGGAGATGCATCCAAAACCTGTGGCTTATTTTCTCTACTATTCTAGATTAAAGAGGCCTGAAAACTGCTATAACTTAGCATAGACCATGTGTGTGGCTTGACTGAGGCTGGAAAGGGTTGAAAACTCTAGCAAGGTGTCAACTTTGATGTCTTATGTTGCAGCATCATTATGAATGTGTGCAGGTGTTCCTTTGGGTTGGGCAAGTTTGCTCTCTGAGCATGGCCAGTGAGTTTGAGTCTGTTCTTGGAGAGCCAAGGTGCTCATTGCTGCACAGGACCCGTGGCTGGCCCTGTTCCGTGGAAAGACTGAGGTGTTGGTATTGTCTGACAGCTGTACCTGCAGGTGTTATTGTGCATCCGGAGTTACATTGTTTCTGTGCTTGGTACTCTTCCTTTTTTCCCCTCTGGCACTTGCCTGAAGTCTGAGGAAAAGCTCTGCCTTTGTGTGAAATGAATAGTTCACTGTGATCAAAGTTAGAACTCAGACACACAATGACTTTTTCTTCTCAGATGGCATAACCTCTTACTCACCTGTTCTCCATTTGCTGGTTTGCTATTCATTATATTGCTCATCACTTCCTTTTGTTGCTTTTTATTTCACTTTTCACAGAACGCTGAGGGATTGAAAAAGGGTGGGAAATGAATATGGAAGATGGGTTAAATACAGGAAGTAGTGAACAGACAGTTCTGAATTCTATTATTAACTTTAGTTGGAAGACAAGGTTTGAACCTTCAGATGAAAATGGAGTGGAATTGGAATTTTTCCAAGCTTAAATTTGTTGTGGCTGTGACAGTGTGCTTTTGAATTATGGTGTAGCATCCTGTTTACCTCAGCTTTAACCCAAGTCAGAGCACATTTTCAGTGTGTTTTTTGAACTGCTATGGCAAGTTGCTGAGTTAGGGTGCTAACAGCACATGTGTAATGGAAATGGCATTGAGTGATTGCATCTTGCTTTAGAGTTAAAGCAGCTTACATAGTCATGAAAGTAGTCTGTGTTTTTTATTTTCTGACTTTTTTAGTGTGAATTAGCAGGTTAAAGAAGATCAGGAATATCTTTTTTGTGTACAACTTCAGGCATAATATAAAACTTCTGTGGGTTTTTCTGGATAGTTTTTACTGATAGTAAAAAAAAATGTGGAAGTGGTTGAAAAGGCAAAAAATCTGATATTCCTTAAATATCTAAAGTTGCCTTTTCTCCTGAGGACTCTAATGTTACATATTTATTAGTGCTGCTCATAATATCTTAGAGTAAAAACTAAACACTGCATTTGCATATGTAAGCTGATGTTCCTCCATCAAGTTTTATGGTTATCTTGAAACTGTCCAGCTGATTAGCCAAGTTCCAGGTGCTTTTTAATTGAAGACAGCATTAACTAATAATATTTTACAGCCTTTTTCTGTTTTTGGGCAGGAGTATGCTTCTCAAATTACCCTGGGGCATCAGCCCTGGAGACACCTTTGTTTGTGTTCTCTCTTTGTACAGCTTTGCTGTAGGAGAGATGACATCCTTTAATGTAGCTTTAAAGGAAGGTGAAATAATAATTTGCATAGATAATTTTATACTCAGCTTTTGTCCTGTCTTTTACATGTGGATTTTATTTCTCTGTGGAACAGATGAACTAGTTGTAGGCTGATTCAGGGAAAAAGAGGGTAATGGTTTGTGGGTTGAAGTTAGCGTCTAAAAAAGCCTGTGTTCTGGCTTCAGAGAATGAAGATTTTGAAGGTCTGCAATTCAAAAGTTGATCTAAAAGAAAAAGTGTTTTCATTCTACATGATTTGAGGCTTTTTTTCCTTTGGTACTTCAGAATGTCTATTGTTATTTGTGCTATTGTTTGTGCCTGGACTTGCAAGCTGCTACAGTTTTGAACCTTGCTGCCCATCTGCTCCTTGGTTATTTATAGGCAGATTTGTGGAGCTCCTTCTAATCCCTCAAGTCTTCAAAAACATTAATGAATTAAACATCACAATACTCTTGTAAAAAGTGAATTAAATGGAGAAACTGAATGGAGACTAAAAGAGGATAAATGACTTGCTGAAAGCCATATGTATATTTCATAGCAGAACAGAATAGAAACCAGATTCTTTTTTCTTACTTGTAGTCCAGTGCTTGACAGACCAACTAACATGCTCTTGTGAGATACATGCTAAAGGAATGAAGAAAGAACTTGTTCTTTGAATCTTGCAACAGATGCTCATGTGCAGACTCAAGGCCTTGCACCATGTATTGAGAATATTAAAGGTTTCAGGTCTAACAGACATGAATAAACATGTTAATATTAATTCTTCTTAAGCCTGAATTTGTTTTGATTGTTAATGTTTTGGAGCAGTGGTTTCTGCTGGGTTGCTTAGAAAGAAAACACCTGTTACCTGTTCTTAGGAGAGCTTCTCTCTGGCATCTTATTTCTACTTGTCCGTCAACACGTCCCTCTTCCCTTGTCCTTAATAGACTTTTACAATGGCTTAAAACAGTGCCTAGACATTGGTTCTTATTTAGTTTTTTTAATTCAATGGCAGTGAAGATGGATAGGAGAAAACACAGGCTAAACTTTGCATTCATCAGAAATTTTGTGCTTTAGTGAATTACACATAGTATTTATTGTGTGTGAGTTTTTCTGATTTTTCACTGGTTTGTGTTTTTTTTTTTTTTTTTTGTTTTGTTTTTTGGTTTTTTTTTGTTTTGTTTTGTATTTTTGTTTGTTGTGGAGCATTGTTAGTTTTTGTTTGGCTTTTGTTGTTGGAAGAACTTCCAAAATTTTAGGTGTGTGGAGTAACGCATTGTAATTTGCAGTTGTTCCAAAGTCTAGAAATTATGGAGGATGCAGCCTACTAAATTGTGATTTGATTTCACATTGGAGTGTAGCTTGAAATACTGTTTTGCAACTTTTACCTGTTCTGTAATTTTTTTGAACTGTTTGTTTACTCTTTCCCATTCTCTCCTTAATGTATACACGTTTCATGTTTGTATGTCAGAGAATTTTCTCCACAAATTGTAATAGTTTCTGCTTGTCAAGGGGATTGGAAGAGTTTTCTATTTCACTGAAATGCCTTTCAAAGATTTAGGTTTTAAATACAAATATTATGCAAATTTAGTGTTGCCACCTTCTTGTGGATATCTTCAAAAGAATGAATACGTTGTTGGAGACTGACATTGCTCTGTTGATTTAATAACCTGAAAGCCTAGGTTGTTCTAAACAAGTTCAGTGAGGTTCTTCCAAGTGTATTGAATGTGTCCAGGAAACATGTTAAGTAAAAGAATAACAAGTTTCCTATATGGTATTTTAAGGTATTATGACAAAGTACATTCTAGGTGGGCACTAATTGTTTCTGAAATTCAGCAAACAAATGTAACCTTTTTATTTGTTTCATATCTGTAACATTTTGTCATAAAAGTTTTGTTATTTAGGTTTTGAAGTGATGAAATGCAGCTTCCTGAAGTATTTCGCTTTCCTCTCATGAAATCTGTTCTCTTCAGTGCTTTTGCTTTTCTTCAGTAGCTTTCCTGTGTTTAATGAAACCAAATGGGTTTTATATTGATGAATAGACACTGAATCTGTTTCATTCAGCTAAATAGTGGTTAGATATTGAGCAACAACTCTTTCCTCATGCTAAATTTAGAGTTTGATGGAAAATTTGAAGAGTGTGTAATTTTGTCTTTCTCCAACAAATGGAAGGCTTTGCATCTATTTTGTAGGTCTAAATACATTGCAAAGGTACAAAGCAGTGTACCTTTTCAAAACATCTTTAGTAGCTTCTGTTGGAAAGTAGGTGCCAACTTTCTTGAAATGGTTTCACTTTCCAATATTAAAAAAACCACCTTTTTTAAAATTCATCCTGAGACTCTTTGGATGTCAAAAATAGAGAAGGATGCTAAGACTGTTTTTTAAACTGAATATTTTCTTTTTTTCTGCTATGTTCTGGTAACTCTCATCAGAGCAGGTTTTCATCTGGATGATAAACCTATCCAGATATGATAAAGCTCTCACAGAAGAGAGGTAATTGTACACTTCAGGAGTTTATGGAACAAAGGCTAGGTGTTCAGAATTACCAGCAGTTTTTCTAACTGGTCTGACTCACCTCCCTCCACTCTGAACAGAGTGCTTCCTTTGGTTCCAGGAAATACTGAATAAAAGAACTATTTTGGTCCATGGACAGTGCCACTACTGTGGCAGAAAGCCAAGCGATGCTTTCATATTAAATAAATAGGTCTTTTCAGAGCAGCAGAGAAACATGTTCCCTAGAGTCAGTAAGCTGATGCAGACTTTTGTTCCTGTGTGCAAGTATGAAGATAATGAAGTGTGTGTAGGTTTGAACTTCCTTCACTGATTATAATAAAGAGGCATTTGTAATAATTTGGAAATGTAACTTGGGGAGGAGGGGGAAAAATAATTCAGGTACGTGTCCCACATCTTGAAAAAGGAAAATCAAGAGAAGTGCTGCAGTTAAAAAGCTTACACAGAGTGGTTTGAGAGACAAAAATGACTGCCTGAGTAATTCTTGCATTTTGTGTGTTATGCAACAAATAACTACAAATCTTTGTCTAAAACATACAGGAAGCTTTAATAGGATGCTTTTTTGAGTAGTTGTTCAAAGTGCAGACTGTCATGGGACTCAGTTTCCTTAGGGAGCTAAAAGTTGTTTGTTTCCTTCTGTAATATGTGAAGTGTGAATTCTGTGTAATTGGCAAAATTGCACTTCAATATGGAGATTTTGGAGTAAGAGGTGGGAATGAACATTGTGACATGTTACACATTGGAGTAGGAAGAGACAGTAAAAAGCTGTTGAAATTTTTTTTTTTTATAATATTATGATCACTCATTTTTTGTTTGTTATGAAGCTCATTGTTTTAACATGAAAAGGAATAATTATTTTACTTGAAACTATTTGGATTTCTCTGGATTTTTTGTTTTCTTTATTTTTTTCCCAAATAATTTATAGTTTTTGTTCAGTTAACTTCCCCCATACTAGGAAAAAAATGTTCTGTTTGTGTGCATTCTGAAATATCCAGAGGGAGAATTCCAGGCTGCAGTCTGAAGCCCTGGGCCTGGAATGAAAAACAAAAAAAAAAAAAAAAATCGATTTTGATCTGTTTTATTTTGACTGATATTGGCAAATGTCTTGAATTGAGTATTTCTGAGCAGAATTAGATTTTCTAATTATATGGATTGATACATGGTGGAAGTAGCACCTCAGAAAGTTACAAGCAGATGCCAGTTCCTACTTTGTGTTGGGAGGAAGAGGAGGTTGCAGTTCAGGCATCCTGTGCATTTGTCAGTGAGGCAAAAAAGCGTCATGGTGAGTTGCAGTTCATTCACTGTGCAATAAAAATTGTATGAGGGTAAGGAGGAGGCAAAACAAGCAGGAGCATTTCTGTGTTTAGATTATAGATAGGGTGTAGTTATTCAGGCTGTTGGATGTTTTTCTTAAACTGAAGCCCTGCTAATGGCAGGGTAATGGCAGTGTCCTGACAGAAATGTAGCATAACATATTTAGATAATTATTATATTCTTGGTAGTAGCAGACAGACTGTGCAAAAGCACAGTCTTATTTGCACTTATTTTACATCTGAATGAGCAAACAGATAACCTACCTGAAAATTAATTGTAGTTTATTAGGGTTGGGAAATGGGATTTTATATAAATTATCTTCTTGTCCTTGGTTGAGATTCTGCTTTGGTTTTTGTGGTTGGACTGTTTGTCCCCTGCAATGAGGGAAAAGAAATCTTTAATTAAATATTTGTATGAATAGTGCCTATAATGATGTTTTTTCTTAAGTTTTTACAGTACTTTAGATTTTTGTTACAGTGTTGTGTTCTTCCTTCAGAAGAATACAAAACTGTAACACTGTGAAACACTGTATCTGATTTCCCATGCTTGACAACTTCAACTTCTTGTGTTTCAGAGCTGTGAAAAGTATCTGAAGTAGAATGGAAGCCTCGGTAATATTACCCATTCTGAAGAAAAAATTGGCATTTCTTTCAGGTACAATTTCAGTTTTCCTGAACTGATTCCATCCTGCATAATTTGTATGGGATATTTAAGTCGGTTGTTTGTATTTGCTGGATTTTATTTAACAAAAATGTGTTGTTGGTTAGTGCTTTGTCATATACCAAAAGAATCTCTGGAACCCTTTATCTAGTGGCCAAGCTGTTGGTGTTTAGGACTTGCTTTTGCTGTAGCCTGTAGCTCAACCTGCAAAGTTTTAAATAAGTTTGTCTGTGTGTGAGACTGATGATTTAATGGACATCCAAAAAGAATGCTTGCTGGTTTAGCTTTTTAGTTTTTTGGTTTTAGAAAAACAGTGAATATTTTCAGGGTTTTCTATAGAAAATTTTTCTTTCCTTTTCACCTGTTTTTTCTCCAGCATAGGAACACATGGGAGCAGAATTAGCCATGCATTGCAACAGTTTGATTATTGCCAATAAGTCAATTCAGGGAAGGTTGTAATTATCACTGTATTTATTAAAACTTCCTGAATCTTATGTTGAAGGTAACTTTTTTTCCTCCCTCTGCCAGAAAAAAAAATAAAAAAATAAAGGAAATGCTTCAAATGGTGAATGGCAATCCCTCGCTGGTTTCACTGCTGTTGTAGGTAGCTGTGCTAGTTCTTGGTGTTCGATTGTCTGATCTAGCGTCAGTAGGTAACTTACAGAACACTTCTCAACTTCAAAAACTGACAAGTGTTGCCATAAATATTCTTCTAGTTTAGTTTATTTCAGTTTATGTTTTTAGCTGGTCTAGTTTAGCCTGCTCCAATCACCTGAAAAGTGAAACCTGCTCTTTTTGTTAATAGAATTCATTTTGCTTTGAATTTTCCTACTGTCTCCAGCAATTGCAAATTTAACAATTCCTGTTTTAAAAACAATCAAACCCCTAAAACTAAACTCACATGAAATCCTGGGACAGTTTTTCCACAGTAACAGCAGATGTGTTGTGAGTTGGTTGTTCAGCATTTTATTGCAAGGGGATATTCTCATTAACTAGAGTGCATTTTCAAATTGCTATTAAAGCTGCCTGATCCATTTCAAAATACAGACATTCTTAGTGGGAAGTAATTTGTTGAGTGGCATTTTAAATACTAGGAACCATTTTGGACCAATGTATTTCTAAGTAGGTTTCATGATTTTGGAATTGGTTAGTGCTTTAATTTAATGAATGGCAAAGCTTGATGCAGCAGGATTTTTTTGGTGTTCTTCAGTGTAAGTGGCTTGACAGACAAAAATCAGTTCATCATGTCTCTTTACATAAATTTTACTCTATATAGTTTCATAATAGTTTCATTAATGATTAAAAACATATGCTCAGAAAAACAGTATTTTAGGAAAATCCTGCAGTGTTTATGTGCTGAATTCTGTTATTTTTTGAGTTACATTGGTACTAATAATGTTGATCCTGTCTTTTTCTGGAAGCAAACAGTGGTTTCTAATTGAAATCCCTGGCTGCTGTAGTTTTCATGCTGATAAGTCATTACACATAGCACAGAAGAAAAGGCAAGCTCCTAAGTCAACAAAAAGCCTTGAACAACCACTTTGGTGCAAAATAAACTAAAAAATTTCTTTTTTTTTTTTTAATTTTTCTTTTGTAATGCTCTCAGTTGCTTTCCTTACCAGTGTTTACAAGCTGGGGGAAAAACCTGTCAGTTGATGACTTGTCATGAAATAATAATTTAGATAATTATTCTGGTCTTTTTGTGAAATGTCAAGAGATTATATTTCTGGGATTTGGGTTGTGTTTTGTTTAGTCAGTTCAGCAAATGCTGTTTAAATCCAAGCATTTTCCCTTTTTCTCTGCTTCCTCACTCCAATTTTCAGGCTTTTTGCCATTCAGAAGCAGAAGGGTGGACATCCAACAGTCTGTAAATAACTGTTGCTGTAGATTGTTTCTGCTGGAAGCATCTGTCCATTTGTCCTTTCTCATATAGCACCACTCTTCAATTCTTCAGTTTAGAAATACAGTTATTAAAAAGTGTGTTGCTGTTTCCTTGCAACAATTCTCTAACAAAAGAGGAAGGGAAGGGAACACAACTACTGTAATGGACCTCTGAAAGTAGTAGGTCCTTTACAAAAATGTGGAAAATATCTATGTATCAGTGGATCTTTAAAGTTCCAAATTTAGAATGTTTGCACAGCTTTGGAAACAAGGAAAAAAGGCCTGTTGCAATTAAGATTCTAACATATGTTGTGTAACAATATGTTGCATGCACCTCATGGATGGGGAGAACTCTCATCAAATTATGTCAGCATATGTGTATGAGTCTGCAAGCATTGCTGTGCTTGTGCCTTTTCTTGTTTCTGCACGGCTGTTACTATTCTCTAAGAAGTTGTTCTTACTGATCAGATGGAAATTCAGTTCTACTGAAGAACTTTATGAAGCAAAAGCATAATTTAATTGCTTTAGCCATGTGAAAAACAGTTTGAGAATAAAGATGTTCTTTTCCAGATTATGGGAATTCACTTTTCTTGATTTTTACCCAAATAAACCTGTGATTATAGATGTCTTTGTACAGTTTTTTCTAAAATATAGAGAAGATTGTTTCATAATTGACTCCTACATGTGCTTAAGTGTGTTGTGGGGTTTTTTTTCCTTAATAAAATAGATAATATATCAGAATTTACTGTTTCTAATATTGTGTGTATAAGTTTTACCAGAAAGGTTTGAAAATGCAGATGAAGATTAAGGCAAGCAGTTGGAAACACATATCTTAATTGTAAGGTGACTTTTAGCTGTTCGTAAGTAGGTCTTGAAATTGTTCTATGTTTGAAGGAAGTGCCAGTTTAGAGAATGTGCCACGGGCAGCCTGTGTAGTATGTGATCCTCCTGTCGTAGTCAGTTGGACTAGGAAAGTCCTTCTTTTCTAGGAGCTTCAGTTGGAGCTGCTGGGTCATGCTCAGCTTGGGAGTGGACTAGGTTTCTCATAGGCTGGTACTATAGAAGGTCTAGGAGATGCTTCTTAATAATATAATGTAAAAATGAAAAAAAACCCCCAGAAGTTTCTGGAACACCTGGTTTGTGTTGTTTATATTGAAAGTATTAGATCAAAAATTGTGACAGCTGTGGATGTGGGCTATGCTCTGATGCCCTGTTGATGTTTTAAATATCCGTGTGGTAGATGAACCTTCACAACTGAGAGGTGAAATACCAGTTGAGGTTTTCACAGCAAGTTTAAAGATTGCTTTTGTGATGAAGTTGGGGACCACTTAACTGCAAACTATTTGTTCTGCTTAAACCTCACGTTAACTTTGTAATTACTTTTTCTTTCTGAAACAGGAGGGAAGGACAGAAGGAGTGGCCTCATTCTGACGATTCCATTATGCCTTGAACAGACAAGCATGGATGAGCTGAGTGTCACACTAGACTATCTTCTAAGTATACCAAGGTGATTTGGAAGGCATTCTGTTCAGAGCTGGGGTTTTTTTTCCCAGTTGTAGAAGGAATTTTTCTATTGTTTTTAATTTTATTTGCTCTTCTTTACCAAGTTAATTTTATGAAAATGTTTGTTTAGAATGTGATACTGTCTGATGGAGCTAGAAACACGCATCCCAATAAGCTAAGGGACATGTACTAAGGCTTGTCTGTGTCCTTTTATGTCCTTAAGTTCTTCTTTCTTGGGATAGCTTTTCTCATAATTTCTTTTTAATGACAATGCATTTAAATTGCTAAGTGAATTAATGAGCCATTCCAATCAAACTCCTAAGCTTGCAAGGGCAGCATTGCCCTTTCTGTGCTACATGCCTAAGCTTTGTAGCTTATAGGGCTTTAGTTTAAAAGTGCACTAAGTTAAAATTATAGCATTACTGAAGTGAGCAGCTTGTGGTACTGCTTAAATGTGCTTGACTATGCTGTCATCCATAGCTTGCTGTAAAATCATTGTTGTTCAAGCTCTGTGCATGTGCCACTGACAGCTTATAGTGACAGTTTTTGATCCTGGCGTAGTTACCTGTATTTCTATTTTCTTAAGATCCAGGGATTGATCTTTATCATAATTTTTTTTTTCTGTCATATGCCACTGCTATATAAAGAAAAGGAGCCTCTCAGATGAATGTATGTTTTTGTATCTTTTCAAATCTCTCTTCTGGAGACAGAGAAACCAGTGGCATAACTAAATATATCCAGTGTACTTTGCATGTTTTAATCTGTAAATGTTTATAAAACACAGTTAAAGGATCCAGTGTTGGAGTTTTTTTGGTAGATTAGACTTTTAAAAATCCTGATTCGTGAGAGAGAAGGAAAGAATAAATTCAGATTATTTAAAAGTAAATCATCAGGAGGTATATGAATATACTGCACAACATTTTAGTTGTGTAAGCTTTAGGGTTTTTTAAACAGCTTGTTGTCTTTTGTAAAGTGGTGAATCACCAAATGGTCATCCACACAAGTCATGTCATTGACTTAAGGACTTGGCCATATTTGTGGAACAGATGCAGGCATTCTTGTTCTAGTAAGCATTAATTATTCCACAGTCTCATCCTGATGTATGTCTTTACATACATTAGTGTAACAATAACTGTCTAAAAGCTGAACTAAAGTGCTCTTTGTACTCAGTAGAATCTGGGAAATCTATTTGAAAGTGAAGTCAGTGTTCCCATATTGAATGCTCTGTGTCAGTTGTGGAAAAAATGACCTCTTCTATGGTGGCAGTATGGAAAAATCATTGTCATTTTGGTTTGCATGTTGTTTTTCAGTGGGAAATGCAAACTTTGGCCTAAACGCTTCTCTTTTTTTTGTTCTGGAAAGACTTGCTGAACAGTGTTGGGGAAAATAGGGCTGAGGGGAGGGATATTGTCCCAAATGAAGATAGCTGTCCAGGCAACATGCATAGTACTTTTTTTCCCCAAGTTCTGTGTGTAAGGTAACATAATATGTTTGACTTTTAATTCAGTTGTGTATGTAGCTACGACTGAGACCAACAGTCTAGTGTGGATTGCTGGCTGTGTCCAGAATTCGAGAGGCGTAGCTGCTTACTGTGTCTTGGGTAGAATTTCTTTGGAATATGTGTGCAAAGCCATTCTAAAATTTCAGATAATTTACTCCTAGTGTTGAAGTATACTGTTAGGCCTTTCTTTGATGGTATTTAAAATTCTCAGATTTTGAAGAGGTCTGTTCAGAACTGAACAAGGATAAAAGTGGCAACATTATGATGTTGTCTGTTCATACCTAAGTTTGCTTCCTTTGTTGTATTATCTCTATTGTGGCTCAAATCACCAAGTTTTTTGCTTTTTATTTTAACTTGCATACAAACACTTGCATTCGCTAACCTTTCTAGAAGTGGTAGACTGCTTCTGAATTTGATTGGTTGTGTATTTTGTTGGGTTTGGGGGGTTTAAATAGGGTTAGTAGTAGAGGAGCAGATGCTGATATTGATCCATTCCAGTGAGCCTAAGGAAGTCATGTTTCAAGATGCTGTAGTAACACTCTTCACCTTATTCCTCAAAGCAATAGCATTGTGCCTTTTGAGTTGGTTTTGATTGCAAATTGCACTAGTGAAGCCTGAATGTTCAGACTGCTTCCAGAAAAATCATGTGTGGTCTTACAGGTTCCTTAAAAACTTTCATGGACTGTTTGAACAGCCAAGTTGAATTTTTTTTTTTCCTAAATAGGCTAGTAAAGTGCCCTTTTTTCTCTTTTTTTTTTTTTTAAACTTCAAAGTGAATTTGTCTTCCACCCATGCCTGATGAAGCTCAGCTTAAAAATGAAATAAATAACAGTTAATTTCTTGTTGTGAAACATAATGCTTACTGTTGCATGCCTTGTTTTTTGTAAACTAAGGCGATCACAGAAGTAGCTTTGTTTTGTAATTGCAGATTTGGGAAAGATTACGTAATGCTTTCCTACCTCTCGTAAATGTCATGGATTTTATTTGCTTATAACTTTGCCAACACAAGAATTTCAACCTGGCACATAGTATCTAGTGTGGTAACTAATGTTAGACCATGGGCTCACTTGCAAGTCCTCTTCTGGGTGCTCCTTTTAAAAACTGACATCCCTTTGTCGTCCTTGTGACACTGCAAATTGATCTCTTTTCTGAGGATTTTGTAAAGTTAACAGTTATGAGGCCTTTTCAGAGTTGCTACAGTTTAAAGAAAT
Source organism: Onychostruthus taczanowskii (assembly GCF_017590055.1). Taxonomy (NCBI): domain Eukaryota; kingdom Metazoa; phylum Chordata; class Aves; order Passeriformes; family Passeridae; genus Onychostruthus; species Onychostruthus taczanowskii. The sequence continues at coordinate 7,355,745 of NW_024499240.1, read as the reverse complement.
ACTTGTATTATGAGAGATACTTCAGTGCTACTTAAAAATTGTAATTTGTAATATCCAATAACATGCTGGAGCATTAAAATTGAAAGTTTTTTTATAAATGAGTAAACTTAAGGTTTATAAGACAGTGTTTCTATAAGGAAAAAAAGCTATGTAGTTTTTTTAGGAGGTTTGAAATCCAAAGTTGTCATGATATGACACTTGTTAGAGTGAATTTTATGTTTTTCTAAGTGTTTTTTTTTTTCTTTTAGTGAGAAGTGTAAAGCTCGAGGATTCACTGTGATAGTGGATGGCAGAAAATCTCAGTGGAACGTGGTAAAGACGGTTGTGTTAATGCTCCAGGTAAATAAATACTTATACATTCATAGTTGACTGATCAGTTTTATGGATGTGAACCCAGTGACTGTGTTATTGTAGAGATATTAATTTCCTTAAAATGTGGTTCTGTGACGAGTTCTGTGTAGCAGGAAGAATTTCTGAAAAGGAGAATGCTACAGCTACATCTGCTTTCTGAAAAGCTCACTCGAGAGACAAATTCTTTATATGCTGAGAACACACAACTGTAGACCTTTTTCTGAAATGGAGGTTTAGTTTAAAAAGTACACAAATATACTCCTGACATCACCAACTATGAGCAGTAGGAATGTGTGCAGGGCTGCAGTTCACACAGATATTGCAGCTGAGCAGGTTTTGATGCAATATATGCTGTACTGCCTGGTTTCCTTTGCAAGAGGGTATAGTTGACTTAGTTGTGGATCATAGTTCCAATCACAAATTATGTTCTGCATGTTTCAAAAAGTAGGAGAAGAAAAGTGACAATTTGCAATAAAAAAGAATCTAAAAAAATATTATTTTAACTCTTCAGAACTGTGGGCTTACAAATAGGGTCTTATTTCTGGTGGACAGTATAGATTATTTTCTGGTCTTAGTGATCAAAGAAAATGAGATACAGCATTTCTAACACATTAGAACACTTGGGACTACTACCTTTCTTACTGCACAGATGGTTCCTCTTTATCAGAGCGGTTTTCCTCTCAGGCTTCATTGAAGCCTCAGAAAGTGTCACATACGAATAATTTCTTTTTTTTTTGGTCCTGCTGGGTCATTGTTGCTTCTGGGTTTTGAAGTCGGTGTCAAGGTGTCTTTCACCTCTTCTTGACTAAGATGATTTTCCTATTAATAGAGTTAGAGTTTTTGAATCCCTTGTGTTCAGATTATGGTCTTGACTGGGTTTTGCTTCAGCCACTGTGTGGTTGTGAGGTTCGGTGGGAGCTGCAGCTAGTAAGGAAGGTCAGCTCTTTGCCCAGGTTCTTATTTCCCTGCCTTCCTGGCAGCACTCATGCTGCCTCTGCAAAGCTTGCAGAAACATGGGTTGCACATCTGTGTCTTGAGTTTGAGAAGGAAGCAATAAAGATTTTCCTGTGTGAATTGATCACTTGTGCAGATCACATGAGATTTCTGTCTGCTTCATCATTTGTAGTTCTCAAAAACACTTCTGTGTTCAAAATATTGTCTACTTGTAAATAGGTTTTGCATAGTCATTAAAATGGTTGCAAGAATGAATTGGGGTTTTCTGTTGCTGATTTCTTTAACTTCTTTTGAATTAATATTTTTATTAATAAAATTAGGTATTTAAAGAGCAATCCCAGGGGTTTTCCTGTATCACTACTCTTAGATTAACTTTTACTTATTGCTATAGCTGATGAGTTTAGAGTAATCAAGAGTCTTTGTTCTTTGATCTACATTCAGTGTGACATCATAAAATTAACATGGTAGATGAAATTACTGGTTTAGTCTGAGAAATGTTTTTCTGGTAGTATTTTAATGAATTAATATGTTGAAATACAAATATTCAACCTTTTTATTTTAGTCTAAGTAATATGTGCTGAAGAAGTATAGGATATAATCTTGACATGCAATCTAATAACAAATACACAATTTTTGCCTAACTTTATGATTATTGTTTCCTTCTACATAGAAGATAACATTGGTGGAAAACTTTGTTTTTAACATTTCGTCTTCTTTTTAATGAAATACCTTAAATAAAGTCTAGCCAATGGTTCATTTTTCTGTATTAACACAGCATAGACTAATGGTTTGTCCTGAGGACTGGGAATAAAGAGGTTATATTTTCTTTTCAGTTTTGACACTGTTTGCTATGAAATCTTGTAGAATGTTATGAAGCAGGATGGAGCAAATATGTGATGTAGATGAAGCAGACTTCAATTTCTGTCTGCAATTTTTACATTCTTGTATAAATGATGAAATATAAGTGGAATTCAGTTCTGTGATAAATGAAGGTTTAATCTTGAATGTTTTACTTATTTTTTCATTTGTTGTACAGAATGTTGTTCCAGCTGAGGTGTCACTTGTTTGTGTAGTAAAGCCAGATGAATTTTGGGATAAGAAGGTTACACATTTCTGCTTTTGGAAAGAGAAAGATAGACTTGGCTTTGAGGTATGTTGAGCTTTTGTCTACTTCAGTCAAAAATACTGTTTCTAAAATACTGGTGTAATTGGATGACAACTAAAGTGTCTTTAAAATAGCTGTATTCCTGATGCTTTGTCAGCATAACCTTAACAAACCGCTGTGGCTTCTTAAATTTTTCAATCTTTAATGAGACTTTCTTCATTGAATATTCTTATCTTAGAAATGTGTGGCATTTTATTCCTTGCTTAGCAAGAAAATAAATCTCTGTGGTACATGTTGTTTTGAGTCAGAAACAGTTGTACAGGATTTAGTGTGAAATTTTTCATGACTTCTCTAATAGGCTGTAGAGACACATGGTGTATGGTGTCACTCTGTCAGCTGTAGCCATTGTGACAAATATCTTGTTGGTATTGCATGCATCTTCTCTCATTTTTTGAGTTCTTTGACATCAGGAGCAGGTTATAGAGCCTTTGCCAAATACAAGCTGACACTGTTCTGAGTTGTGAGGCAGAGTAGAGAGACTATGAGTTAATGTTAGCACTTCCCTTGTTATCTCTGTCTGGGAGGTTAATGGAAACCTCAGTTTTCCCAGTCTTTTTAGAAAATATCTGTGTCATCAAACTTTCCACTCATTTTTTTTTTAAGCTAATCTTGTTTGAATTACAGCAGGCATGTAGCATGCAGCCCAGTCACGGTGTCTTTAATCAAAAACATAAGTGTGGTGGTGCCCAGAAGAGAATTTAAAAAGACTCTGAGCTAACCATCTGTACTCAAAAATGTGATGTAAGATCTGCTGGTTAAGAGTGACTTAAGTTTGTAGTATTCAGGTTTTTTTTATTTCAGCTTTGTAATAGTTCAGTTTTATTCAGATCTTTCACAACGTAAGGTAAATGTCAGAGTCCAGAGAGCAGCAGTAATAAAGGCAAAGTCCCTCATTAAAGCCCCTACTGTGTGATTTAGACTCTGTTTTCCCAGCTACACTCCTGTAAATAAACTTCTTGGGGAAGTTCAGGAAGTCTTTGAAGTTGTGATATGAAAGTATGTGACATAGCAGCCATTAGTGTATAAATGATGGTGTTGCTAGTTTGGAAATTAGTCCTTCTAGAAGATTCTTCCTGGGTTTTTCTTTAACATGACTCGGCTAAAATGTAGTTTTAGACAAATAAGCAGAAAGCTTACAGAAAATACATCAACAAAGCAGGGATAGTTTTACATGACTATAAAAGGATTAATAAAAGGATTTTTTGTTTCCCTTTAAGGTTTGGCTGTCATTAAATGATAATCCTTTAATTTAGTAATCTTAGTAATTTTATAAAGCCTGTTCTGTGCTAATAATCACGTTGGCATTGTTGGCATAGACCACTGAAATTATGTACTCAAACCTTTTGGTTTCTGTTACTTGGTTGCAGTCAGGAAAGCTATTTCAGTAAAAATGACCCACCTGCTCTGGGCTCCAAATACTTGTCACAGACAGGAGTATCTCTTTCCTCTATTCCAAATATGAGTGCAGAGCACTGATAAGGCTCTGGAAGGCTCCAAATCATGCACAAATCTACAGCTGCATAATTTTGCATTACTGGCAGTAAAAATAAACAACTCATGTTTTGGATCATGGGTTAGATTTGTGTAACTACTAGGAAAATTAAGGATTGGTTTTGTGCCAGTGAAATTATTATGAACTAAAAATTGTAATTAAAATATGAAATCTTTTTATTCACTTGGGTGTAATCTCATTTTACTTGAACTAAATGCTGTGTAACTGTAATTTCTAATGGGGCATCACATCTACTTCCTATTTCCTACTACCTGATCTGTTCTTAATACCTTGCTTATTATTCCCCTATGAAGCCATTAATCACAGTGTCTTCCTTTCTGTTCAAAGGCAGAGATCCTCTGCTTCAGAGTGAGATGTGGTGATGATGAGTTGCAAAGCACTGAAAGTAAATGTGGGAACTGAGATCAAACAGTACTGGGTGGATAAGTACAAAGAGGTGGGCTGATTCAGCTGAGTAAAAGTTCACATCTTTATTTCTGGTTAGTATTAGTGTTGGTTTTGGACCTGCCTCAGGACAATTCCCATTTGTCCTCCAGCAGAACTTTGTTCTGTAACTTCATTCCTCCCTTATTAGCAGTCAGTTCATGTGTTAATTGAGGCAGTTTTATCTGGTCCTGTGCCATGCTTCATAAGAGGAGAGTTGTCTTAATTGTTATAAAGCTGTCTTTCAGCTGAATGTTGCATATACAGCACTGTAATACTTAATACTGTTAATGCTTTAAAAGATTAAAAGAACACGATTTGAGTATAAAAATTGCTGTGTTTTAGAGAGTAGGGAGGTGGTGTTTTTTGTTAATATACTCTACATAGTAATGTGAAACAAATCACTCTTTTTGTAGATATAATGTGTTGTATTTGAGCATGAGCTTTTCTTATGAGAACAACGAGTGTAACTGGAAGAAAAAAATTCCCATAAAAATAGAAGAAATGTACAAATTTGTACACAATACAAAATTGCCTATAGATTGGTGGGGTTATTTCACACGTGTCAGTCATTTAAGGAACTTAGATGAAAAATAATCTTTGAGCCTGTTTTAGATACTAGATCAGTACGTTGAAAATCAGTTTGTCAGGAGCAGGAGGGAAGAGAATGTGCTTGCTGTTCTTATCCTTGTGGAAATCAGGGAGCTTTAGAAAAAAACTTTAAAAGTTCACTGAGGATTTGGAGAATAGAAATTAAGTGCATGAAAAAAAAAAGGAATAAGAGGAAAAACTGGGTGGTAAACTACTATGAATTAGTTGAAAAAATTAGAGTGTGGAGCATAAGGATCTTTATAATTCTGAAGTCCAAAGTCTGAGTAGTTCTAAATGCTTCACACTTCTGCTGTAGCAGCTGACAGCTCTAACTCTTTAGTGAAGATTGTCAGAAATTTCTCATGATAGTTTATCTGCAGCATCTGCTCTGAAAAATCCCAAGTCTGTAATTTACCTTTTAAGAATTATGCTGATGAGCAGAGTATTGCTCCACAGAATAAAGAATGAATAACACTTTGTAGGAAGTATCTAATTTTTGTCCATTTTCAGTTCAGTGTTTTAAGACCAGAATTTATAGTTTTCATGGACTTTCCTAAAAAGGCATATAGGAGTTCCAGTCAAAACTGTTTACTTAATTGCATCTCTTTTCATCTGTGTGCATCTCTGTTGCTATTTTAATACGGGAGGCAGTGGGTTCTTGGGCAAATTAGGGAATTGTCTATGTTGAGCTGGGGCATGTAAGCCTCCATTTATGTCACATCCTGAATTCTGTCCAAAGAAAGTGTGTTTAAAAATGCCAGAATCTTTGCCTATTTTCTCTTCTCTGGGATGTAAAAATAAGAGTGTGCTAATTATTGTGAGCCCAGGAGGGTAAGGTGAGTGAGTGGGTAAAACCACAAGTGAAGGAGGTAGTTCCTGGGAGTGGAGTTCATCTTGTGTTTATCTAGGTTCTGCCAACTGCTCTTGGGTTTCTAGTATGACAGATTTCTATGACACTGGCCAGATAAATATTTACCTAGCGTTTCTTGGTGTAATGTGAAATAAAATGATCTTTGTTTAGATTAGTGTTCCATATTAAACAAATAATACCCTATGCTACTCAGCGTTTAATCAAATAGTATTTAAAAAAATTGGTTGAAATAGTATTTGGCATCAAAAAATAGGATCATTCTCCTCAGGAAGAGGTAGTCTTTGCTTTACAAGTCTGTGCCAATGAAGATCATATTTAGATTACTCTTGTTTTAATTTCATATTCTCAAGGGGCATGTGTATTGTTCTCATGTGGAAAGTAACTTTTCAGATTCAATAGTGTGGCTGCTCTGATGTTACACACTTCAGGAAAAAGCTCCTTGTTACTGAAATTTTACAGCCTTCTGTTCTCAAGTAGCTCCTGGGTTTGACTCTGTGACATTTGTATTAAAAGATCTTTTTTATTTCTTCCCTTAAGAGAGAAATTAAGTTCAGATGGATGTATTTAACATTTTGGGAGCACTTTTACATGTCTTCTTGAATATCTAGAATTTCTCTCTCGTCTTGACTTCTGCCTCTGTCTCCTTGTAGATGATCAATGAAAATTGCAGAAAACAGCAAATGACAGAGAGGTCAGCTTATGTAAACAGTATTTAAAGCTTTTTTATTACAAGAGATACATGTTGCATGAGTCAAAATCATCTATTTTCACTGCTGAGAAATAGAATTTTGCACTTAAGGCACAAGATTTTGCAGGCCATGTTTTTAGCTCTGGCTTTCTTCTTTTGCTTGACAACTTTTACAAAGGTTGCTTAATATACAGCACTTCTACTTTTCCCAAAGCCCTGTTCTGAGTTATTTCTTTAAAGGCTTTCACAAGGATTTAGCAGGCCAATATTGTACAGAGCAAGTTTGCTGACTAGAGTAGAGCAAGGATGAAAGCTGCTACCACTCCTCTGGGTTTTTAAAAAGGACTGAGTGCAGATGATGATTCCATGACTCTGGTCAGTAGCAAACAGGACACGTTTGAAACCTGCTGCCACTGTGAGCTTATTAGCTGTCCCTGTTGTCAAAAGTGGGTGGATCAAGTGGGATGGGAAGCAAAGATTAAAGGATTCAATAATTTATACATTTTTTCCCTGTTTTACCATCTGTCCAGGTCTACTTGTTTCCCCCTTGGGAAATTTAAGCTCTTCATTTTAACATCCAGCTATAATCTGCTGTCCAAAGGCTTTTACTTTGGATTAAGCTGCTTTCCCCCCCCCCCCCCTTTTCTGGAACCAACATAGTTTGACTTGGGAAAAAATGGAAAACAAAAAATCATTTAATTTGCAAGGAAACAGGGTTGTTTCTGTTTTTATGGCTGTAAATTACCTTATCTTTACCTGTGATAATTTGTTGAAGGGTGAAATTCAAAAGCAAGGTGAAACACTAATTCATAAGGTTCAACTTTTTCTAGGATGTGGTGTTTTGACATCTGTTTTCACAAAAGGTCAAATATAATTACTCTCTTTGGATTTTGAAACATTTTGGAAACGTGACACAGAAGTTTGCTGAGCTTGAAGTAGAATTCAGATCTGTAAAAGTGAAGTGTCTTCTCACTGTCCACATTGCACTTTTCAACATTTTTTTTCTTCTTTGGCTCATGGTCCGTGTACTTATGGGCTATCAATCTATAGCAGCTGATTAAAACATTATTTCTGAAGCTTCAGAGAGGCAAATTGCACTTTTGACACCTAGAAAATATCAAAGGTGATTTACTAATTTAAAACATATAGAGAATGTTAGGTTAGCACTGCCACTAGGTCAGGTTTAGAGTAAGAGCTAAATTCTGTTCAGGAGCCCTCATTTCTGCCACAACCTAGTCAAAAATTCAAATGTTTGTTTATATTGTGAAAAGTTCACACAGGATTTTAGCAGCTAGCCCAGTGAAGTCTATAAACACTTTAAGAAAGAAGTGTTTCTTAAATGAGAAACCTAGAGGATGAATGGGTTTGGGAATGATGCTTTAAGTTACAACAAGGTTTATTAATGAGGTGGAAGTTTTATTTTTCAGAGTTTTTCTAATAAGATGTAGAAAATTTGGGTTGTGATCAAATCTCTTTTCTGGGTGTTTATTTTTTGTCAGAAGATTATTTTTTCATATGGCTAACATTTTTTTTTGTGCAGGCTTTGCTCTTTCAGAGTTTTTTTATTTTAAAATAACATCTCCCTAGTGGAAGTTTGAGGGCTATCCCTTGCCCACTCTCCTTCCTGAAGAATCTCAGTTAAAAAAAAAATCTGAAATAAGTGGTCTCAATGCTGTCCATCTATTTTATTTTGTCAGGCTATTTGTGTCTTTTCAGAACTTGTATTTCAGTAATGAGAACCAGCTGCCCTGTTTGCATTAGTTCCCATACCACAATGTCCATACCAAAATTATTTTTCTTTATTTTAATGAACTCAGAGATGAATGTTAAAAATTACCCAAACTGTTACATGTGCCAAAAGAAGGAAGAACAAAGGCTTTTTTTTTTTCGTCTTTCTTGGATGTAGAATCCTCTGGGGTTTGGGCTGGTTACTGGCATTACCTAAAGAAACTACTAGCCAATTCCATTTACAGCAGCCATGTACCGTTAAGAGTACAGGACAATAGTGTATATTTGGATGTTGCTGAAAGGTTTTCCTCTGCAATAATAGACCATTTGTTTGGAGCTACTCTGAATTCTGTAGTTTCAGTATCTGCAGGGAAATGGAACTGGAATAGAAATCTCTCTCTAGTTAGCTCTTTCCACATATTCTTGTGCCTTGCAAGAGTATGTGGATGATTTGATGGGTTATGGAAATTTTCTTTTTTCTTTTGTTTCTGGTTATATATCCCAATATGCTTGCTTCAATAGAGGGGTTGTTTTTGGTTTTTTTTCCACAGGAGCTATTCCAGGCTTAGCATATCATTCATCAAAGCAAGCTGTGCTGCCAACTTTTGGTTTAGGCTTGTATGAATAAGGCTCATTCAGGAGCCTCTAGAATGCAGAAATGAAAGCAAGAATTTAGTTTTCCACCTAGCAGTGGACCTGTGTTTTCCTGTACGCCCTGATGTAGCTGATGAACTAGATTTGTTTCCTGGGTGAACAACTCAGGCTTTTCAGCATACTAAGATTTGAATTTTTGACTACTCATGGAAAGAGTATGATTGACGCAACTTTTGCTGAGCATATTTGCACAGTAAATGCAGGCACTTAACTTTTATGGCACAAACTCACCTCTGGGACTGAAAGTATTGCCAGAGTGGTAAAAATACGAAGTGCTTTGCAGTATGATAGCCTTCTACTATATTCACTAGAAATAGATGGTGTGGTATATGACTTAATCACAAAGCATCAGCTCCCAGCAGGAAAAGGGATATCCAGGGAGCACATTGCTTTTTCCCACTGTAAATAGACAAGATGTTGGAGATGATGCACTCATAGGATTATGCATGAGGCATACACTGCATGTCAGAATTACCTGTCTGGTTGAGGCCCACATTAATTGCAAACAGCCAGATTTCATTTAAACATTTAGCACTAAAATATGAATCACAGGAAGATCTGCTCAGTATCTCTAGGCACATTCCTCAGATACTTAAGGAAATTATGAGCATTACCTACAAGTGACCTCTTTTATTGTTGCAGGTTATTTTAGTATCTGCTAACAAGCTGACACGATATATAGAACCATGCCAACTAACAGAAGATTTTGGAGGAACTCTCACCTATGATCACATGGATTGGTTGAATAAGAGGCTGGTTAGTTATCTGTGTTTTGGGGTTTGGGGGTTTTTAATGTCTCCTTAAGCCCTGAAATTCTTATTTGTGTAGGGACTGCAAAGCATGTAAGAAATGGTCACATGTGTAGTTGTGTAGTTCATTTACATGAATAGTCTTGTGATAAGTAATACTGCCTTTACTCAAGGGATGATGAAGCTAATGCCATCAATTTGTTGAACAACAGTTCCTTAATGAAGCTCTTTTAGTAACACTAACTCTAGAAGAGCCTGAATCTGTGGTATAGTTGCTATGAAGGGAAATTAGCTGCTGTAGGAGAAGATCAAAACAAGGAGAAAACACCTGGACTCTGCAGATCCTCCTGGGTTATCTCTTAGTTCTTGGTTCTTGTGGTTTTAACCTGTCCTACACCAAAACCTCTGTCAGTGCAATTTCCCCAGCAGACCAAGAAGCAGTAAATGTCCAGGAACAACAACACCCTTTAATAATTAATCAGCACAAATTTTTTAAGCAACTGTTGGTATGCATAGCTCTCCAGAATGTTCTTAATCTTTTCTTCATTGATACTTGCTTTTCAGTTATTCAAATAGAATTTTCAAAACAATATTAAATCTTCATTGACACAGTGTGTTCCCTTCCTGTGTAATCTGTTCTGAAAATGTGTGTCTCCATCTAGGATCTCCAGGTGGGATCTCCAGGTGTGTTGCAACTGCACCTGCTCTCCTCTGAAATCTTAAGTAGTCCTAGACAAGTGAAGGAAAGTTCATTGGCAAGCTATTGATTAATTTAATAACAGCAAAAATACCTGAAGATTACTGTGCATGTCACGTAAGACACCCAGTCGTGCTCAGTTCTGTTAAAAAGCAAAACCAACCCTCAGAAGTCAGGGACAGAGGAATTGTCTGAACACAGCACAGTGTCTTGACTGTACAGGTGGTATCTGAGATCAGAAGCCCCTGAATTCAATGAAACTGATGAGGGTATTTTATTATATATATCTTTCTATATAATATAATACATTACATTTTTCTTTTATTTTAGTTATTCATTACAATATGGTCCATTTTAATAGTGAGTAGAAGCTGGAATCTTTACAAAATTATTTTAATCCTTCAAAGTAATCTGGCCAGTAGCCGTGCAACATGCCTTGATTCTCTGGCATTATTAAAGGCTTAATTTAAGATGCAGAATAAATATGTCCTTAAGATCTTTCAGGTTTTGCAGATATCTTGATTTTTTTCAGTATTCATTATATTCAGTGTAATATTTACTATCTCCCTAAAGAATCTTAGTGCTCTTAAGTGTTCTGTGAACAAAACTTTGTTTTCTGTTGTTTCCTCCCTACCATCTGAATGCTGGGAAATAATTACACCATATAGAGACTGAAGTATACTAATGGAACTACTGAATAAATTTGCAGTGATGCCTTCAGCTAGCTAAAATTATTTCTTAAATTGAAACCTTCCTCTTACTTAGGTATTTGAAAAGTTCACTAAAGAATCAACATCTTTGCTGGATGAGCTTGCTCTAATTAACAATGGAAGTGATAAAGGAACTCAACAGGAGAGGGAGAGGTATGTGATTCACTTTTTGAAATCAGTACTTTTGGACTATAAAATTTTATTTGAATTTCAGAAAAATACTGAAAAAAATGATAAACCTTAAATACCTTGAAATGTGTGAAGAAATTCTAAACCTTTATAATGTAGACTGTAAAGTGAGTGTGTGTATAGATGGATTCTCATTCAACTGTTTACATGCACGTCCATTTGTGTTTTGATTTAATGAGTTAAAAAAGTGACGATTTCACTAACTGAGAAAAAAACCTAGTCTTTAAGACCCTTAGGGAGTTCCAGCCTTAGCTGAAGTTTTTAGTGCTACTGTAATAGAAATTTTAATAATGTGTTTGTTTTTTTTTCAAAGATCAATAGATTTGAACTTCCTTCCATCAGTTGATCCTGAGACAGTATTGCAGACAGGTACAGTAAGTCAAAAAATTAGAATGTTGGTCAGTAAAGTGATATAATTCATTTTAGACCCCAAGTGGAAGCACAGAGGGCACAGTTGTTATCTTACATCTTCACAATGTAACAAGCTTATCAACTACTGTAATCTTTGGGTGAAAAAAGTGATGCTGAGAAATGGAAGAACTCCAAACAAGTCTTTTTAAATACTTCCTCTGTAGTCCCACTAACATTATTACAATATTACCATAACTGTTATGTTTAATTCTGGGAATGCTTTGTTTCTTGCTGATGTCAATATATTTGCCTTATAGAATGGATTCATCTCAGTAACAACCAAATGGTTACAATACAGAAAGCATTTTGCTGCACAGTTCGGACAGTTTGCATCAGTCTAGTTCTGAGATGATCATCTTTCAGAAAAGTGAAGCTTCTTGGACTCTCCATTCAGCATTAAATGATTTGGGATTCTTTAACATGTTTGGTTTAGGGTGAATTTCCTATTTGCAATAAAGTATAATAGTCTATTGATTTGGACTGGATTTTTTTTTTTAATTTGTGTCTTTATGGAGTAAGTAATGCATAGTGTTAGGTGATGATCAGAGTCTGAGTGCTTAGAATTTTTACCTTGTGGCCTCCTATAAACTAATGTGTGGATCATGTGAAATACTTATCACAGTGGCTTTATGTGCCCTCTGTGCAAAAATGCAGCTTATGTAGATGTGGGATAATACTGGTTTGAGTAAAAATGTGAAACAATTGTTTCTTACTGCAGTCTTTGAAGTTTTTAAAACATGAATTGTCTGTAGACAGTGTCACTAGATTTTAGCTTGTGTACCCTTGTGTAATAGTAAAGATATTTGGACAAAACAACACTTCAGTTTTGTGTAAGCAGATGCCTCCTTAGCCTGTTACCTTACATGCATTCTCTGTTTTCTTAATCCTGGTAATGAATTTCTTTTGGTGGTATGAAGTTTCATAGCTTCCATGGGACTGGATGATCCTTACGGCTCCTTTCCAGTTCAGCATATTCTGAACTAAATTCATGGCTAAATCATGGGAGTTTTAAGAGGCACCCTTTTTCTGTACTGAAAGACTGAGAAAAAGAAAGATTAAACTCTCCCCAGTTAAATACTTATCTCCTAAGGACAGTTGTGAACAGAGTTTAGATAAAAGGCTTTTCTCTTCCATATCTACAGGTACTGTTCTTTTCACAAGTTTCAAATCCATATGTATGGATCTATGGTACATAGATTTTGATAAGAACTTAGTTCAAAAAGATGGTTTTACATGGAAAAATGGTGATCCTTTGCTGCTGAAACAATACGATAAAATTTCAAAATTACCCCAGTAGAACAAACTTTTAAAAGCCTAAGTCTGTTTGCTCTGCAGCTATCTGTGCCTATCTCTGGAGTGTTACAAAAGATGAAATTCAAGATGTTTGTGCTATAGTATAGCAAAATGTATTTGAGTTCTTGAGACATTTCCATTTCATAGTAATATATGCCGAGTAATTTAAAGTTGTTTGCTGCAATCTTCAAAGCACCCTTGGCATTTTGAATGTCTCAATAATAGCAGTTGAACTTATTCTTTAGTTTTTACCTTTTCCTTGAGGTGTTACTATTACTCAAGTAGTAGGTTTTTTATTCTAGTGAACTGTTGTGTTTAAGACCTGCAGAACTAATGATTTCCAACTGGTACATGTTCCCTTTGACACTAACGTCTCTTCAGTGACCAAACACTGTGTTATTTTAACTGTTTCACTGAGCTTTTGAGGAACAAATCGATGGTCTGGATTTACTTGTAGTGTTGTGTTTACATACTGAGAACTTTAACACAACAATAACATTCTTCAAACACTTTAAGCAAAAGATGAAATAGTCAAAGCATGCTGTTTTTGTGTATATCAAAGTCACTGCACTCTAGAGATTCTGTACATTGATGTGATGCTTAAGAGCACGAAGGGCAAAGACAAGTGAGAACAGAATACTGAAAATATTTTTTATAGTTATTATTCAGCTTCACACTCTCTATGAAGGAGTTGTACTTTCTATAAAAATCCTGAAAGACAACAGAGAAATTGTATAGTCACATGTTTAGTGCCTCCAGAGCATTCATTCAATACATGAACATGAATTGTTTGAGAGAAATACTTTGGATACTACTCACCATTTTGAAGTAAATCAGAATACTTGAGAGTTGTTTCAGACTCAGGATTGTACTTTCAATTTTCCTTACATTAATCAATGCTATTGTCAATTTGAATGTTAGTCACAGTATCTCCTTTATATATCTGAAATATACCACATTTCTTTTCTTCTGTTTTATGACTGATTGATCCAGCCCCAGAAACTGCAACCGAAGCTCTGCATGAAATTGTATCATTAAATGTGCCCAATGGATGAAAGATCATTTAGCTGCAGAAATGCACTGCTGATGGTTTAAAAGCAGGCAATCTTACTGCTATTTTTTATGGGTTATGTGTTTGAATCTAGATTAACCACATAATTCTATGTATTCCTGAAGGTCACGAGTTGCTGTCTGAGTTACAGCAGCGTCGGTTCAATGGATCCGATGGAGGGGTCTCCTGGTCTCCGATGGATGATGAGCTGCTGGCTCAGCCGCAGGTCATGAAGCTGTTGGACTCCCTCAGAGAGCAGTACACCCGCTACCAGGAGGTTTGTAGGCAGCGAAGCAAACGCACACAGCTAGAGGAGATTCAGCAGAAGGTAATGCAGGTAAGCTTGGAGCTCTCCTTCCATGCAGTGAGGTGGAGTTTTGAGCTCAAGTCCCAGACTGTGATTTTTGCAAAAGTCAGTGGGGAGACCTTCATGCCTCCTGTCACTCCACAAATGTCAGTGTGCTGTTTCATATAGTGCTTTGCATTGTGGCTGCCGCAGTGACTTTCCAAGGGCTATTCTGTTACGTAGAGGTTACTATAAATGTGTTCTCTTGCCTTGGGGCTGTCCCTTTGCTGGGCAATGTGGCTGCCGCAGTGACTTTCCAAGGGCTATTCTGTTATGTAGAGGTTGCTGTAAATGTGTTCTCTTGCCTTGGGCAATGTGGCAGTGGCAGTGCATGGCTGCTTTGTTGGGGGTGCAAATGCCTGCCCTGCTGGCCAAGAGAGGAACACCCTGACTGAGCATCAGCTTTGCTAGAGAGTTGAAAACCTTCCCCTGCCCACATCATTTAAAGTTCCTGTTGCTGAAGATAAGCTATTATGTATTCCTTTATTTGTCTGATGCTTGGTGGTTTAACCTGAGCTGAAGTGCTTAAATTGTCTGTATTTCAGGAACGCCCTGACAAGAATGAATATAAACTTCCTAATCAATTGCATGTTAAAGGTCATGATGAACTGGCTTAGTCCTTTGGAAACAGCCATGTAATTAGCACTTTTAACATTTTCACAGCACAGTCTCAGTAGAGAAAATCAAGGAAATGGAATTAATTTGTTCTTCTTGTGTATATCACTTGAAATTAGATATGTGTATTTTTGCGATTCTGTATAGTTTGAATAAGCAGAAAATTGAATAGATAATTGCTTTTAACCTTTCCACATTGGTATTTCTAATGCATGAGGGAGTGCATGTCGAGTACTTGCACTTTACAGCATTGTAGATATGGGTAAAAATAAAAACTAATCAGTTTTGAGATGTTTAGCATTGAAAATATAAATCTAACGAGGAGATAATTTTGATTTCTATAGTAATTTGATTACTGTAAAAAATCTAAAAAGCAGATGTCATTTGTTGATATATTGAGCTGAAAGTATTAAACATATATGAGAGATTAATATAATCCTATATAGAGCACATCAGCACAGCTGTGGGTGTAATCAGATGAAGTTTTTTTTCTGTGTTTAAGTTTTAGAGGTTGAATAAGATGTGTTTTTTATTGTACTTTGGCAAACTGACATTGTTAATGCATTTAAGTAGAATAGTTTACCATTATTCAGCCTCATTTTGCAGTATTTGTAGTAGAAATAGTTACTTGTTTGCTGTGTGTACACTACAGATGTTACCTGGCAAGTGAACTGTGTTTCAGTACACAGGAAGAATGTGTTATGCTCTTTTGCCAAACAAATCAGCTTTTTAAAAAATGTGTTTAAAAGCTTTCTAAATGGCATACAAGTATTTAGGAAAAACTTACTAAATCTGGGAAATTATTTCATTTCCTTTGGGTTTACCGCAAAAAATTAGGTTAACAGATAGAGTTAAAGGCTAAAAGTAGGAAGCTAATGATGTACAGAAGGAAGCTAATAGAGGCAAAGTGCCGTGGAATTTATTTTGACAGAATAAACAGAAGTTGCCCTATAACAGTACTTACAATATTTTAATTAGAGTGGGTGTTTTTCCCCTTATGTTGCTAGGTTGGTTTTTTTGGTGTGTGTTTTATTTTTATTGTTTTATTTTCTGCTAGCTTCCTTTACAGTTACATTTATATTTCATTATTTGTGTACCATCTTATATTGCTAACCGCTCCTGGATTGCTTTTGTGTTCCTGTTTCAATTTTGCTATTTGCTGCTTCTCCTTACTGTGGTGTGCTTAGTTCTTACTCCTATCTCAAAGCCCTCTTAATCCAAAACCAATCCTCTCCCTTATGCTTTCAATATCCTACCCTCTCTTTTGAATGGCCCCTTTTGCTTCTGCTTCATGGTTTTGTTTCCCTCTTTTTTGTCTTTCATTTTGTAATGTAAAGGCTGCAATGATTATCAGATGTTTGGTAAGAAGCAATTTTTCTAAATGCTGGTTATTATCGTAACTCTGTAGGCTAGGATAAACTCTGGCTTTGTCCTTCCTTAGGCAGAGGTGTTAATTACTATTTTTCTAATAGTAATTCACAAAAATAATTGTGACCTCTTGCGGTAGTCTTGTCATTAATGATTTTCAAGTTTATTTTATGGAAATTACATCACATTTTTCTGCATGTCCCCTAGTGAGACTTCCCTCGTCAGTTTAGGCATCTGTCACAAGAACAGCCATGTGCTGGCCTGAGCAGTTGCAGAGTCAGTGCAGTAGTTGCTGGAAACTGGTAATGGGGAGGTGGTCTTGGCCAGACAGGGCAACTGCTAAGCAGTAGCCTTGTCCACTGTTTAAGACTTGCATGAGAACTGTCATTTCCATGTCTAAGTTTTCCAGGCCACTCTGACCTTAGAGGGGGACATCTGCGTCCCTTCACTTCTAGGTCAGTTCCATATTTAACCCATAACAGCTGTGCAGAGGTGCTGAGCACAACAGGAAGTTTCTCTTTAAAGAAAAAGAACCTGCAATTGTAGAGTCTTAATTTGTCCTAGAAATGGTGAAAGCAAGGAAGACTGAGAATGCTTTTGGAGCAATGAATATATGCTCTGAAACACTGCTTTGGCATGGGGCAAAAAGGGCAGTGGGAAGGCAGGTATGTACTGACTCAGAGATGGAGTGAGTTGAATAGCCTTCTGTAATGATGATTGTTCTTGATTGCTGTTGCAGGGCAGTCTAGCAGCACTAGGAAAATGGTCCAATTAGTCCCTGTTTCATTTGTCTTCATGGTTGTGGGGTTACATTGTGTATTGTGTTATGTTTCCTGAAAATCTGTGTGAAGCTGTTTTGTGTTTGAAGTTTAAACAAAACTAACATTAAAGACAGGAAGCTGGCTTCCTATGCCTTTTTACTAAGGTTCAGAATCTAGAGGTATTCCTGCATTTCCTTACTTCAGGACTCCAGTAGTAAGTGGCTTCTGCACTTGGTTTCATTGCAGCAATCTCTGTTTCCCAGATATTTAAAATTTTATCAGGAAATTTTCCCATAGGTATTAGCTGATAATTCAGATTTGTGTAAAGAAACCAAAATTTGAGACATTCTGCTTTGCTTTGGGTAATATTTACATCAAAAAATAGTTTCAAAATAATAATAAAAGAAATCCGATACTGTAGTCGAAAGTTGTGTTACTGTGACCCTGTAAAGATAAATTCCATTAGATGTGGCCACAAAAACTCAGGAACACGTTTCTGTTATTTGAATACAGCAAGTTGGTGTGTAAGTTTAGTTTTGAAACAAGTATGTATCCTTTACTTGAGTATTAGTTTATTCAGCAAAAAAACAGAGAAAGCTCTCAGGTGTGAGGCTGAATACAACTGTGCATTGTAATCACTTTGGCAAAAAAAAATTGTGGTTGGAACACAAGAGGTCCATTATCTTTGTTTTGAGCTCTTTTATTGACAAGAAATATGAAATGACAATTGTCTATTTGAAAAATCTTGTCATAGCTGCCACCTGTTTTCATGGAGCTGACAGGCTAAGGTTTATGAAAAGTACTTTCTACTTAAAACTTTGGAGGATGTGAATGGATTCAACAAAAAGATTTTTACAGAGCTGAAAATATCTGTTTTTTTCATAAACATGCTTTTTTGAATTTCTGCTTGTGTTACAAAATTCTGCTCATACTAGTTTTTGAATAATTGATTTGCTACTTTGTTTATATCATCTGTATCTTTCTGACAGGTTGTCAATTGGCTTGAAGGACCTGGATCAGAGCAGCTAAGAACCCAGTGGGGAATAGGAGATTCCATTAGAGCTTCACAAGCTTTGCAACAAAAGCATGAAGAGATTGAGAGTCAGCACAGTGTGAGATTTCCCATACCCTTTTCAAGTATCAAAATAATTCTAAGGACATTTAGTTATGAGTATCTAGGAGTTTTGCATAGTGCATGATGTTCTGAGTTACAGAGGAAATTACCCAAGCAGTTATAGAACTAATGTGGTCATATATATATTTGCATATTAATGTTTTTCTATTGTAGCAAAATGCAGATTTCTATCTGTGATTTGTCTTGGGTTTAGTATGTTATAGCAGTTCTTAAACTTTCATGTAGAGTAAAAGGAATAAATTTACTTTCTCCTCTCTGCCAAAATGTCTGACAAGTCCTGCACTTCTCAGGTGAATAACTTAGTGTTTTTATCTCTATTAGACTACACTTAGCAGTAGCTGAAACCAGCTTATGACTTGCATTGATCAAGACTTTAGATATACTTTATGTTCATAATGAAATCATGAGGATGCTGTTTTGTAACTACACTAACTTGATGCCTTTGCTTCTAATTTTGAATACTTCCTAAGCTTCAGTAGAATTTTATCTTTCCATCAGATGATTAACTATAATTAGGTTATGAATATTCAGTGCTCCCAAAGGGAGTTTTGCTCGCAGTGCTGTTCACCTTTTCTGACTTTCCTTGATACAGACACTGGCAATTCTGTCCACTTTTCCTAAGTTCTGTTTGCAGTAATGACAATAAAAACAGTCACTGGTTTATATTTTTTCAGATGTAATTTAAGGGGAAAAAAAAAAACCACCCCAAACCTTTAGTCTGAGAAATACAGCACTCTAGACAACACTAGTTCTACTGATTCCACCTGCAGTGAGGATGGTTTCCTTGCTGGATGCAGCAGAGTAGGTGTCTGTGTTAGGTGTTAGGTTAAGTAAATCCCATCTCCTCTGTCTTGTCATTGTTTCAAGCTCTTCAAGCATTGTGGAAATCAGTACCTTCTGAAGGGTAAAACATCATGTAGTTGAAATCCTAATTAGAAAGGAAAAAAAAACCACAAACACCCTAGACTACCTACTTAATTGACAAAAATAAATTTTGCTGTCTTTTAGTTATATTGGTATTTCAAACTGAAAAGAGAAAACAAGACTGAACATACTTTGTTTTCACTTGGATATCTGTAACAGAGAACTGTGTTTTAGCTGGGGCTAAATGCAGTCCTTGAAATCATTGAAATCCCACTGAAGTTTGCAGGCTGCCCTACAGTGTGCTGAAGCACTGACAGCATGGAGTACAGTTTGGTTCTCAGGTGCTGGCAGGAGTTTGCAGAAATAACAGTCAGAAATATTTTATTTTACATCAAAAGAAGTAATTGGAAGACCACTCTCCTACCTTACATTTGGATGCCTGCTCAGAGATTAAAACCATTTTTTGTCAACAGCACTAGAAAAATGTGCTTTGCCTTTTCCTTTGATTTTTCGTGTACACTTCCTCTTTCATTGTTTTCCTGGTTCTTCTCTCCTAATAATTGAATTGACAGTTTGTATGCTTGCTTTCTTTCATCACCTTCTGTTTAATGTTGATTAGAGTATTTTGAAGAGTCTTGCAAAAATGTTTGATTTGTTTTGAAGATACTTTTTTACTTCAATTTATTGTGAAGTGACAAAAATAATTTCCACAGGATGCGCTTTTGTTTGGTTTTTTTGTGGGGAGAGGGTGGTTGCATTTTGAGGTGGGGTAATTTTCTGCTAGTTTTATTCATGAGCAATACACTGGAACTGGTTTTTTTGAGCAGGTCCTTGCTCCATGGGTTTGATCTGTCACATATAACTGTGCCAAAGTTCTCCCATGAAAAATATGAGAAACACACTTTTTTACCTGGTTTGCTGGTATCTTAATTTTACTGATAGCTTGATCAAAATAAATTGCTGCAGCTCTTACTTTAATACCTAAAATAAAAACTGAAAAAAAAACCCAGGAAAACCCAAAATCCCTGAACATATTAATTTTTTTTTTTTTTTTTTACTTCTCATATTATAGTTTCTATGTCACATTTAGCTGGATTTGTATGTTCAGTGTCAAAGAGCTGTTTTTGTGAACTGATTGTGCTGAATCTGTGTATCCATAGTACATGTCACAATGGAAGATGTTTTCACATTGTGTCATCATAGTTGCCCCTTTTGGGACAGATGAGAAATTTATTCTGCTCTTAAATTTTTGGCTGATTGCTAATTTAACTTTTTCATTGCTTTATCTTTGTTCCCCTCCTTGCTCTTTTCATACTCTTTTTTTTCTGTGAACAGATGGTAGAGGCAGCGCTGGGAAAAAAAAGAAAAAAAATCACAATATGGATATTTATACTCCGTTTTGCATGATTTGTAAATAAATGATGCAAAAGCTGAAGACATAATTTACAAAATTCTAAACATCCCAATAGGAGCGAGACAAGAATACAAATGAAATCAAATATTGTAGGCCAATAGATGGTGCTGTTCCATAGAAATGCATAGGACACTTCAAGGTCAAAATTAGGCTGTTGAGCAGACACATTTTACTTTACAGGCATCTCAGTCATGCAAGAGGTGAATGTGATCTGGATGTATCAAGCTGTTTTTAAATCTCACCAAATTGTTAAATATT
Source organism: Onychostruthus taczanowskii (assembly GCF_017590055.1). Lineage (NCBI taxonomy): Eukaryota > Metazoa > Chordata > Aves > Passeriformes > Passeridae > Onychostruthus > Onychostruthus taczanowskii. The sequence continues at coordinate 7,334,946 of NW_024499240.1, read as the reverse complement.
TGAACTATTTTCCTCTGCAAATACACCAACAGGACAACATAACTAAATCTTACGTATATATTCAGTAATCAAGCCATGTGAAAAACAAATCTGCACATTTTGAATTAAATAGTATAAAGCTTTACTTATTAAGTAACAAGGATCATTTTCAAGTTTTTGTACCTGCACTCTCTTTTGTTCAGAAGATAGAAATTGCTTCCACTTTGTTATCAGCAGTATTTTTTCTAAATATTTTAAGGAAATTATTGCTAGTTTCAGTCAAGTCACTGAAAGTACCAGTTGTGAACAGCTTTTTATAATAGCTGATAACTTGGCAAAAATAATCTTTTATTTCAGTAGAACAAGAACAGACATTTAAGGACTAGAAATTTATTTTAAAATGATGCAGTTCCTCTTTTGGTGGAAGTTTGTGCTGGGACTAGGAGCCATGCACTGAATTCTTCCAATCTTTCTGCACTAATTTTTTTATTCTACAGTGTGTGTATTAACATCTACTAAGCACTTCATTGAGAGCCGATTTGAAATCAGGAATATTTTTTCCTTCTTTGTAAGATAGTGCAATCTGTAATAACCTCCTTTTTCAATCTGTTTATTTATTAGCCTGCAGTTGGATGTATACCATTTAAGAGAAATAGAATTGTATTTGGCATTTTTAATTCTCCATCTTCTTGTGTTTCTAGGAGTGGTTTGCTGTTTATGTTGAGCTTAATCAGCAGATAGCAGCTCTTCTAAATGCAGGGGATGAGGAGGACCTTGTGGAATTGAAAGCATTGCAGCAACAGCTGAGTGATGTGTGTTACAGGCAGGCCAGTCAGCTGGAATTCAGGCAGAACCTATTACAAGCAGCACTTGAATTCCACAGTGTTGCCCAGGATGTAAGTGTCTCTTTTAATTTTTTTTTAAGGCAGAGTCAATAAATTAGTGCCTTAGTATTGTAAATGTTGAATACATTGGAAAAATATTCAGGGATATGAGGGGAAATATAATGTCACTTGGAAAATGCTGTAAGTCATTTACTGTAATTGAAATACTGAGAAGGAAATATAATGTCACTTGGAAAATGCTGTAAGTCATCATTTACTGTAATTGAAATACTGAGACAATGGGCTCCCACTTGTTTTAGGAGGGAAGTACTTTTTAATATGTCTTACATTTCAGTAGTATTTGAAATAAAAAAGCTACTGGTTGAAAAGTTACTTTTTCACCCCTCTTTTTTTATTTAAAGGCATATGTATTAATTGAACTGGAATTTGTTGTACTTTTCATAGTTTTTTTTGTAAAATGGCATGTTCGTATCCTGTATTTTTCTTAAAAAACAAGTAGAATCTTGGCTTCTGCTCTCCCACCATCTAGGGATGTGTGCTCTTGGATTTCTACAAGGCAGATGAGTCATTTATCTTTCATCTTGACTTTCATTTCCTGTAAATGAAATGAAAATTCATTTACAGGAAATGTTCCAAACATTTAGAAGATTGTAGACCCAACCATCTGAAGCTCAAACTTCTTTTTAAATATCAGCATTTATGTTCTTACATTTTAGTTGTCTCAGCAATTGGATGGTTTACTAGGAATGTTGTGTGTGGATGTAGCACCAGCAGATGGAGCATCAATTCAACAAACATTGAAACTACTGGAAGAGAAATTGAAAAGTGTTGGTAAGTATGATATTTCTGCATTTCAGACACACACATTCTAATGAGTGCATTATGGGGGGAAGAAAGAGTAATGCCTTTTAAAAAGAATCACCCAAAAAGCAGGGGGAAAAGGTCTTATGACTTCTGATTCCTCACTATGTAATGTTCCACTGAGCTACTTTGGGCTGGCTTATGCCATCTGCTGTGTGATAGTATTGTCTGGGGAAGTGATCTGGAACTGTTATCTTTTAAATGTTTTACATCTAATATATATATTTCTTATATGCTATTATCTTGCATTTCATCTGTAAACAAACTTCTTTCCCCCATTAATCTTCTTTAGTGACTTAGGATTATAGTGTTTAGATGATCTTTTTGTCTCCAGAACTGATGTCTTGATGATTAAGGCTTTATCCACTCAGTTTAGAATGCTTGTACTGGGTGTTTTGCAGTAACTTTGAATGTATATGTTAATAAATGGTGCATTGAAGGTTGTTACACTGTCAAGCATATGGAATTATTTCAGTTTAAAGAAGTCTACAGTGATCAGCTTGTTCATTAAGTTGTGGGAGAAAGAGCTGCAAAGAAGAATAATTTATGGTAGAAGTAGGTATGATTGGAATAAAACAGTTGGATGCATAAATGAGATATTCCTTCAGGAAAACAGGTAGTAGAGCTGCCAAATAAGAGATGTAACAGCAGATCCCAAGGGTTGGCAAATTTCAGTGTAAAAAATTGTATCAGCCATATCAGATGTATTATAAAGTAGTAACTTCTGCCAGCAGTGGAAGAATACGTAGGCTGCAACTGCTAGGCAGTGATAAATATTATAGGAATTATGTAACTGTGTGGATGAAAGACACTAGTTAGCTATGTAAATGCTGAACAGCTGACAGACTATCAACTTCTATTCCTTTTCTTATTATCTGCTAGGTCATAAAATAGCAAAGCCTTACTTGTTTGTTAATGTAGGCAAATGCTCACTCAAACATGAGTTGGAAAGGGCAGTGAAGGACATCATAATATCCTCGTTATTTTCAAGGTTACAGTGTTCATGTATGATTCTGTTGCTTCTTCTCTCTCCATTGAGGGAAAAACTCACCGAAATTCTGAGTGATCACTGACCTTTTTTTTCTTGTTCTCTTATTAGACTTAGGCTTGCAAGGCTTGCGTGAGAAAGGTCAAAGTCTTCTTGATCAGATATCTAACCAGGCATCCTGGGCCTATGGGAAAGATGTGACCATTGAAAACAAAGAAAATGTGGACCATATCCAAGGAGTGATGGAAGATATGCAGCTAAGAAAACAAAGGTAAGAACAACAATTCAAGTCAATAAGATTTTTGTGAATTAACTAGTGACTTCTTATACAATTCAGTTTGTTGTAAAGAGCCCATTTTGTTTCATGTTCAGTTAAGAGATGTATTACAACTGTAATTTATATTTGTAGTGTATTTGAATGGGACAGAAACTTCCCTGACTAATCTCTTGTAGTGTATTCCTAAAAATAAGCACCTTTTGTATTTTGGTACTGGATGGAGTACTTGAATGCTTTCCTGTGCTTGTAAATGCTCAGAAATTATACATTCCTTTTATATGGAGTTATGAAAATATGCAAGAGGTGTCTTTTATATGTTAGCAGTTTGAGATGGGAGTATAACATAATTACATTAGCAGTGATGGATGTAAAATTATGTATTAAACAGCCTTGTTTATCCTCCTTATCACAAGCTCTGTCCTTTGAGTGTGGTATTTTCTTTCCTGAAGATAGGAAGACAAATGAGGTGGTGTTGGAGGGGGCATGGTACAAAATGGAGGCACAGATTACAGATTTCAAAAGAGCAGATGATGAGATACAGGACCATGCAGTCACCCTAGGACGTGGCATTTGAGTTTTGGAAAATCATATAGAGTAGGGGATGATGAAGAATGTTGTAGGGAGTTGAATTTATAAGAAGAATAGATTTTGCTATCATACTCTCCCTCCAAAATTTGATTATTTTTAATTAAAGATGTAGTAGTACTGGATTTTCTGTAGTACTGCCTTTTTTTTCTACTCAGCAGTGTGAAAGAATTAGATGCTATTGCCAGTAATACTGCTGGGAGCCCTGAGACAATACAATTTTGTCCACAGAAAGGGCCTGGCGGTCAAGGGCATTGGCTGAGCAAAGAGGTGCCTCTAGGCCACAGCAAGGTCTAGTGAGCATCAAATTGCCCATTTTACAAATTAATTCCACTGTTCTTAAATTGTTTTGTTAGAGAGCTTAGTGTAAGGAGCTATGTGTTTTGGTAGTGCTTAGAGAAAATACTGTTTTAAGTCTGCCCTCTGAATCCTATTAATTTAAGCAATACTTGTGTTTAGAGGGTCAGCTGCAAAAAGCTACAGAGGACATGTCACTGTGCAGTAAAATGGCAGTTGGAATTTCATACTGAGAAAAGAGATCTACATGGGAGAAGGGAAGACTTTGTATACACAGTATGGATACTGAATCAGCTGTGAATTCAGAGATAAACATTGGAAAACTTGCAGGAATTGCTTTAGTGTTCAAACACACAGGGAAAAGCAAGTAGACTGCCAAGAATTATTAGGAAAGGAATAAAAAACTGAAAGAAGAATGTCAATGTGTCACTGTATAGATTGGTAGTCCATTTCTGTTTGTGTTACACAATTCTGGTCCGTATTCTCAGAAGGGTTACAGAATTGTGGGAAGTCAGTTAGAGGACTGAAACATCAATAATATTTCCAGACAAAGGTATGAAGCAGCTTTCAGATTGTGAATGATTAAACAAGGTTATTTAGCCTGGATGAGAGACAAAAAAGGAAAAAAAAAAAACAAACTATCTCTCAGTAGCATGTAATAGTATTTTTTGCGACATTTAATTTTTTTTTCCAAATTTTGTTGAATCCTTCTTGTTATTTACAAGATATGTTGTGTTGTAATGTTTATTTCAGGGACATTTGCTGCTTTATTTATGATTTTGGAACCTATGAGCTGTTTTCCTGCATTATTGGAGCAGATGATGTCCCTTCTGTAAGCATTGCAGGACATGTAACAAAATATGCAGCATGCTAACAAACTGTTCTTTGGAAGAGCTTATGTTTGTAACCAGTTTGGGAAAGATCATGCACACAGTCTTTTGCGTTTGCTTATAAAGCCAACTGTTGTTGACATTAGTAATTCCATTTGCACTGAACAGGAGCGTGAGTCTTGCTGTTTACTTAGTCGGCTCTGAAATTGAAGTGGAAAGCATTCTGCTAAATGTATTGGCTTAGGTCTCATTGTGGAAAGAGGACTTTCAACACTTTTATTGGAATTCTGGAGAAAGAACTGCAAACTGTGCTCAACTCAGAACAAGATAATTAGAGTCAGTTTTTATATCAATTATATTTTGAAATGCTTCCTGACAAGTAAAGCAAAGGACATAATCATATAAGGGTTCAGATATTACCATCTGTAGTCAGCTAAAAATGGAAAAATGTATTATCTTTTAAACAGCCTCGTTGTATTCATTGAGAAAACATTGCCCCCAACAAACAGTACAGTTCAGAATTATGTCAGGTTGAAGCCTGCTTTCATGTAAATTTTAGTAGGATAAAGTCTGTCTTAGCCACATAAGCCTCTGTTTTGCAGAGCTTACCAGTGCAGCAAGGTAAGGAACCTGGGATGCTGCTGCAGCACCTTGTAGCTGTCTCTGGTGTTACTGCCTCCAGCATAGCCATATCAGGAATCTTGAGGGTCTGTGATTTTGGTGACTTGGAGTGCTCAGTTCTACTTATGGCAAGTTCCTTACTGTTGCCTGCAGAATGAGGTATTTTGGCCAAGCTAAGCAGCTTTGATCACCTTTTCATGAATGCTTGTATCTTAATATTTCTGACTTGAAAACATTGCTGTCAATGTCAGAGTGTTTTGTGTCTGCTGTACATGTGTTGATGAATCTTTCTGTGCTGCTGTTTAAGGTGTGAGGATATGGTGGATGTGCGGCGACTGAAGATGCTTCAGATGGTGCAGCTATTTAAATGTGAAGAGGATGCTGCTCAGGTATGGAAATACCTCCAGAATTTCATCATTCTGATCTTTGTAGTCCACTGGGTTAATTTATGGGGGCTGGTAGTTTTACAGTACTTTTTTTACAACTTTCAAATATAGTTTTATCTAGGGAATATGTTAAGTGAAAATAAAGGATATAGCAATGTCTGCAAATAGTATATTTGGGGTTTGTATGATCTACTAGCTTGTTACAGCTCATTTAACTTTTTCTGTATCAAAAGTATATGCTAGTACTGAAGTAACATCACCCTTCTGGTTTGATTTCTTTTTAATGTATTAGTTTTTATTCTTTTGGCTTGTTTTTAAGGCAGTAGAATGGTTAAGTGAACTGTTGGATGCTCTGCTGAAGACACACATCCGACTGGGAGATGATGCTCAAGAAACAAAAGTTTTACTGGAGAAACATCGAAAATTTGTTGATGTTGCACAGGTGAAATGTGTTTTGTTTTTTTAGCAATATGGGGTTTGTGCAGTTTCACATCCTCTCCTAAACAGAATCAATATCTGTATGGACAGTCACTGAACAGCTGTCACTGGTCTTACTGGTTTGCCTCAATGCCTGAGTGAAGAAATTGATTGCTGAAGTTGCTTTAAGATGCTATTTCATTGCCAGGTAAAATGCAGGGTTTTACAAGCACTTACTCTCCCATCCCCTCCAATTTTTAGAGTACTTACGATTATGGGAGACAGCTACTGCAGGCAACAGTGGTCCTGTGCCAGTCCTTGCGATGCACTTCAAGGTCCTCAGGGGACACACTTCCCAGACTGAACAGAGTGTGGAAACAGTTTACAGTGACTTCTGAAGAAAGAGTACACCGGTTGGAAACAGCTGTTGCGTTTCATTCAACTGCTGAAAAGGTGAGTGTGGTGTTTTATTAAGAAGAAAAATTTCTTACCTGAGTTGAGGCAGACAAAATGTAAGAAATATGAAGTTGCCAGTGTGTACATTTACCCTTTCTAAATATTTTTTTAGAAACGGCAGAAAGAAGAATTTATGTATGTTTTTCCAACCATTTGCTTCAGTACTTAATGTAATAATTTTTCATACACCTGTATTGGTATAGAGCCCACTTAACAAAAAGGAGAACAGCACTCTTCAAATGGGAACTCTGATATTGATGATAAAGCATTTCTTTGTCTTTTAGACTATAATTCTTAAAAGCCAGGAACACTTCTTTGTGCAAGGTATGATACAAAGTTATCAGGTGTTTTAAGTTCTTTGGAGAGTTAAAGGTGTATTGCCCTTTAAGCTCTATGGATTTTGGATGGGATGACCTTCTCACAAACTGTAAATCAGGGCAGCTCTTGCCACTTTAGTTTCCACACATGCTGTCTTGTTCCTTCTTGTACTTTGCACCTGGTGGGGTTTGAACGTGCTTTCTTCCTGAACACACCTCTGCCTTGGTATGGTTTTCAGACTCCTGTAACCAAATGTCTCACTGCTGCATGCAGTCAAGTGATGCAAGAAGCACAGTACAGGATGAGCAGTCAGCAACAATGTGATGAGGATTGGTTGCTATTCAGTATCAGCTTGCTGAAGGGGGAAAATGTTGAGAGTTTTCATATGCTTAAATTTGAGCCCATGTCCTTTAACGTATGTCATGAGGGGTAGGGTTTTTTTTGTCTCCAGCTGTTTTTTTTTTTTTTGTGAGGTGGTGTGTTTTAAAAAATCAGTTTAGAGTATGTATCTCAAATATTGATAGTAAAATTGCATATAAGTGAAAAAAAAAACCCAAATCTTGCACATGGTAAAATAAATTAATTCTGTCATTGAAAGAGAGCATGGATTCAGGTTCTTTTGCTCCTTGGTTTTATTAATTTCTTATTTGTATTAGTGGAAGATTCTTTCAATCTGCAGGCATTGGGAGTTGGTGGAGGTTCACAAAAGCAGAAATAGATCATCTGTACTTCCAGAGATTTACCTGATACCAAATTAAATTTCAGTGGTTTATAAACTCCTAGAAGAGTAGAATGTGTCAATCCATATTTATGAGCATTTTTTCATTATTGCAGTTGTTAATTGCTGGGTTTAGGCAATCTTAAGTTTAAAGAAAAGCAAATTAATGTCTGACAAAACAATGCTCTTGTTCAAAAACCTAATTCTCCTTTCACTATTGGACATATATTAATGAGTCTGTGTGGAAAATAGGCTGTTAATATCCATGTTCCTTTGGAAAAAAGTGAGAAGTGGAAGAAAATAGAGTACTCAGTGTTAGTATTGGGTTACAATCCCATGTGGAAAGACTTGTGTTCAGATTTTTTTAGTCCTACCTGTTCTATGCCAGATGTGGTTTTTAGTTTTGAAACCTGTCGTAAGGAGTCTTCGTTGACCACAGTGTTTCCCCTTTACATTACTGTCTTGTATGTTTAATGATGTCGGTCACTATTTTTATATATTTGTCACAGGAATATTGTCTAGGAAGACTGCTTTTTATTCCCTCTCAGAAATAATGTAAAACATTCTAATATAAAACTGGTAGCCTGCTAGCCTGGTCACTGGTAGCCTGAACTGTCTTCTAAATCAATGTTTTCTTTTCTTGAATTATATGTGACAGTTGATCTCATGTAAATGTGTCAGTGGAAATGCCAAAAGAGCACTGACTGGCAATTAATGGCACTTAAAAAACTGTGTGTTATCCCTTGTGTACTTTATTCTGCATTTTCTTACTTTTATTAAACAGATTTTGCAGGAATGTCCAGAGCAGCCAGAAGCTTTTAATGAAATGGATCAATTTGATGAAATTGAAGCAGTTGGGAAATCACTGTTGGACAGACTAACAGTGCCTGTAGTTTATCCTGATGGGTATGTAGAATGGTTTCTAATGCCTTTGGAATAATGCTTTTGGTAAAGTTGTATAGTAGTCTCATATGCAGAGAAATCCTGAAGGCTTATTGCTGAAATAGAGAAGTGAGGACATTGTTTTTATAAAATTTGAAATGGACCTGTCTGCTTTCTGTGAAAAAATGGGAAAGACATTTAATGCGTAGTAATGCACTGCCTTTTTAAAGTAGTGACTTTTTAACACTGAATGATTATTAGATTTATGCAGTCTTATCACCAGCACAGTATGCAGAAATTACAGAATAATGACCAGTTCCAGTCTCTTCTCCCTGAAAAAAGATACCAGATGAGAATTACAGAATTTCTATTTATTTATTTGCAATTCTATCTAAGCCACTGTATTGAAGATAAATTTATATTTATTTATTATTTATATTTATTATTTTTTACCTCCTCAAATGAGTCTATTCATGCACAGAATAACTTTTCTGTCCAGTTTTGCCTGTCTGAAAGTCCTTTGTCCTACTGCCATTTCCAAAGTGTACAGCTTCTCTGCTCTGTAACAAGATTTAATACCTGTTCTTCTGAAACACATATTCTCTTCAAACCTTCCCTTTGCTGACAGCATGGTTAGTAGTTTCCCTAACATTTCAGCTGTTCTTTTTTTGTGTTTGAATTACACAGCCATGTATTCCTTTCAGTTTGAGAGGTAGATGGCATAATTTGACAGCATGTGGTTGACTTAACCTGTGAAGACTCCTTTAATTATGCAACAATTTTATAAACTCAGAATTCATGTATAGACAGGTATCATAGATTATCACAGTATGCAGAATTGTCAGATGGACTTGGGGGAGAGCCAGAGAAGGGAGGTAAGAGAGTTGGGAAGCATCCAGTTGTGTTTTTAGAATAGTGCCTTGCTGTTCAAATCACAGAATAGTTTGGGTTGGAAGGGACATTAAAAATCATCCAGTTCCAATCCCTCTGCCATGGGCAGGGACACCTTTCACTAGACCAGCAGTGTCTCACCACCTCAAACTTCTGTTGAGTGTCATTTGGATATGAAAGGCTCCTTGAGTATTTGTAAAAATTTCATAAAAATTTGCTGTTAAGACTTCATCAGTAAGTCTTCAAAGCTTTTTAAAGGTGGCTTTTAAATGACAAGAGGAAAAAGTGGCTATTTTTCTTATCTGCTTTGTGTTTTCTACTCCAATAAACAGGTGTATTCATGTACTGACTTACTAGTGATAATTTATTGTGGTTTTGGTGTTTTCTAGATCTGAGCAGTACTTTGGGAGCCCAAGTGATATGGCTTCTGCAGCAGAACACATCAGGGAGAAGATGAAGTTAGTTAGCCTGAAAAAGCAGCAGCTGAGACAACCAGAAGTCACTACCCCAGAGAGCTAATACTGACCTTGTCTATGAATTCATAACAGGACTTCAGTTTGTAATCCAGCATGTTGTTTGCATATTACAGAATTTGGTATAATATATTAAAATGCATTTCACAGCTGTTACGAATCTCATCTTTTTTTCAAAGTAAATGTTCTCAGCATCTTAATACTGTACATCTATCAAGCCATAATTATTTAACATGCTATGAAACCATAGACTCCAAGTATCTTATGAAAAGGAACTGTAAACTTTGCACTGAAATTTGCTGTAAAGCTTTACCTGACCTGTCAGCTGCGTCTTAGTTAGACAGCTGATGCAAGCTTTGAGTGGTGCTAATTAAAGTGTTAGAAGTTCCATATTATGAAACTCTAGTTCTTTGCTTCCCCTATGCCCAGGTGATGTAGTAATTTTAGACTGTGAGGAAAGTACCTGCAGTGTAGACTGTGGTAACCCTGTAATTTTAATTTGAAAGACTTAAAAAAAAATCATTTTTATTGTGCCAGTATGCAACCTGCCCATCAGATCTTTGATATATCAAATTCATTAAACAGATGTTTTCCTATTTGTATTGATAATGTATTAAAAGCTGTTTGTGCTTAATAAAAATCATCTTTTTAAAATCTAAGATAAATTTGTTCTGGTCTGTGTTTCTAAATATTATTTATGTTACATTTTTATAATAAATGATAGTAAAAATAATTATTCCCCCACTATGTTTAGAAAGTCTGTATAATTTTTCTTATGAAATACATTGTCGCTCTAAGGGAACTGCTCTTGAATATTATTGATGGGTGTGAAAGTCCTGGCTATTTTTTTCTTTCTTCCTGGTAGCAGTACTTGCACAAAAGTAAGATGCTATTTGCATAAGTCAGTGTTATATTAATTGTACTTTTGTTCCCTTGTAAGACTGGCACATGTCTCCTGTGCTTTATTTTTAAGTCCTTTGTTTCCCTTTGAATGGAGAATCCTGAAAAATGTCAATATCCATGTTGGAACCTTTGCAGTTAAAGGTTTTTGTGTAATGCAAGAGAAATTAACATGAGGTTCATAATTTAAAACCATGAGATTAGTAATAATGAAATTTATTCAGAGAAGGGAATTGGATTGAAACCAAATCAGCTGTGTGCATTGCTTGGTTAACTTCTTAATCTTCAGGATGCAATCTGGAGACATCAATTATTATAATTTTGGAAGATGGTGTGAGCTCTGACCATTTTAGAGTACTGTGTGTGGAACAAACAACTAAGTCTGAGAACTCAGTTATCTCACTGTACTTTGCTCACAGTAAAGGTAATGCTCTCGTCCTACAGGCATTGCTATTACTCTGCAGATTTTCCTGATGGATGTGTCTTCAAATACTGTATTCAGTTATTTTTCTTAGTTTTAAGCGTTTTCTCCAGAGGCAAGCGATGTTTCAAATCAAGCCTTTTATTAAGAAACAGTAATTCCAAATTAACGGCTTTCCTGTAAACTCAGTGATAAAGGTATTGTTCCTCTTTGGGTGTTTTGGCAGAGGAAGTATAATTTTTTTTAATGCACTTAATGCAATGTTAAGGTATTACATTAATATTAGTTTAAAACTAACTGAAGTTTACAGACCTTATTTATAAAGAGGCTTTTTTGATATAATCTTTTAAAATTTAGTTGTTTAATTGCATTTGAGAAAGCTGATGTTATTACAGCTAATATTTGGAGGATATAAATTTATTTAGAAATATGCATACTTTTAATGTTTTGGTTCTATTTAATATAAAGTGCAAACACAAGTAAATGAATATAGTTATTAATAAGCATGGTGTCTCCAGTTCTGCAGCATTTGTAAATTGAATCTGCTTATGGTAAATAATGGTCTGCAATACAAAATCTCATTAAAATTTTAGAGTAAGCAATTATTACAAACACTTTAAATTATTTTCAGGTTTTTATTTTAGGATTTTTTTAAATTTTATTTTATTTTTTACTATGTTTAGGGGCTCAATACTGAATGCAAACCCAGGGCAGTATCAGAAGCCCTTCAGTCATTCCTGTGACAGCTGCATGCACAACTTGGGACTGATGACTGCTCACCCCAGTAACCCTGATGTTAATTTTGGCTCAGTGTGTGTAGTCCAATCTTGACACTGCTCTTATCTGTCCTTTGACATTCCTAGGGGCCAGTGGATCCTGACTTTCACCTCGTTGACTCTAATTGAGTTTCCAGTACAGCATCTTGGGCTCTGCCAGCTTTTGCTCTGCCTTTCTGCTCTCTTCCTCTGGAATTCCTTGCCTTTAGGCAAATCAAGTGTCTGGCAAAGGGCTGTTTACCAGCACTTTACAATTTGCCCATTTTCTGTGTAGCAGGAATGAGGGCAAGTAGTTTTCGAAGTCGTGTTGCATGGAGGTCTGCCAGATATTTCAAATCCTATGAACTCTGAGACTTCCTAGCTTACTGAAATAATGGAATAAACATTTTCTGTTAATACTGCTTTTGAATGGAACGGATTGAGAGAGGGATTTTTGTGCTGGTCTTTACTCTTACTCCATCCTCTCTAGTTGTACTTGGTACTGAACCTTTAGAACTAAACAACCTTTAATAGCGCACAAAGTCAATGAGATACAGACTTAATAAAAAGCAAAAAACCCTCTGCTCAAGTAATCCATTATTACTTGTCTGTGCATTGACTAGTGCAAAAAGAAAGGTAGCTCTACTTGTAGCTCTTCTGCATTTTTTTTGTTGCAAAATTCATACAATGGAATTCCAAAATATGCAAATAAGTTTCAGATTTTTTTAAACAGAGATCGCGTGCAGTGGAGGGTACAGTGCTGCAAGGTGTGAGATGAGGAGATACCCACAAAAAGGGAAGGATTGATTTTAAGGACTGTAATTGTTACACCCCTTGGTACATTACCACTAATGACTTGGAAGTGATGGAGTCAATCCTGTTCATGGTAATGAAATGAGCACCAAGATTTTCTGTGTTCCTGTTAGCCAAATTTGGATGTATTTGAAATGTTTTAAAATACGATTGCTTTGTTGCTCTTGCTGGTAATGTAATCCTGAGTGTGCGGATTTGTGAAAGTGAATGGAAAGGTGATCAACTCGGTAAGTGCCATCCCTTTTTCCTAGGGTGTAAGTTGCACAGACTGACAGCCATAGAAAATGCTTATACCTACAAGCTCTTTTATTGCAGAATGTGTGTGGACTGTTGTATTGGTGTCCATTAAAATGTCTGATGCTGTTCACCACTTAACTTTGTGTTTAGTAGGATTAATGGGGGTTACATTTTTCTGGGAAAAGAAATAGATTTGGACCATGGACTTCTATAGCTTTGTGTGAGTGACTGATTCAGCATTCAAATAAAGCCACTCTGGAGGTGCAGCAGTGGGTGGAGAAGGGCTGTGTGCAGAGCAGGATCATATAGCACTTCTTGTTCCATCGTGGTGGCCAAGGATATCAGTGCCAGCTGACAAAAAGATGAGGGGAGCAATTTTTTTCCATCACAGTAAAAAAAACCAAAAGTGTCAGTAGGTCACAATCCTAAAGAGAGGTTGTCATGGGCTTTCTGCAACAGTAATGACATGTAATGGTGTTATAATAGCCTCCAGTTTCTTGAATTCCTTCTACAGGATAATTTTAATTTGTTTAAGGAGATTATTAGGAAGAAGGAAAGCTTTTGGAGCTACAGATGAAACTCTAATAGCTCTGAAGCTAAAATGCCAAGAAATGGATGAAAGCAAAGATTTGGTGATTCCTAACTTCTGAAGGATTGACTTAGTATCTCTACAGATTTTTGTATTGGTAAAAAAGGAGTTAGGACTGTAAAAATGCTAGGTTATTAGGTTTCTGTTCTAGTTTTAAAAAAAATATCTAGTTTAAAAAGAAATGACTGAAACATACAGAATAAAAATCCATACATATGTAATAGCTGCAAAAGCTTACCTGAATGTGAGCTGCATAGCCACAAACCCTTTGAGTATCTGGAATTTGCATAACATGGTTCCAACTAATTAATTCATTCATTATCTCTTTGGAGAGGTATTGTCTTTTCCAGGTTTGTGGAGAACTGGTACACTCTGAAATAAGATAAAAAGGCAAATAGTCAAGCAGTTACTCTATTTGTGGTTCCTTGCACAGTCACTGTGAGTCTCGGTGGATTGGGTTTTCTGTAGTGTGCCATTTCCACAATTTCCTGGTGTGTAACAGTGCAGGCAATTGTGGAGTTCCTTCTGCAGAATCAAAATCAGATGTCAGGAAATTATGTGATATAATTTTTAAATTATTGATTTCCACAGGTATCCCACTTTTGTTTTCTTCAGTTAAATAGTGACTGATGCCTGTCAAGACTGCATCTTCATTGAAAATTCTATTAAAAATCTAATTGCATACCTTCTGCAATGCTATGGACTCAAGGAGTACTTCAAGATATTTTTCATCTAGGTTTACTGTGTGAAAATACAGGAAAGACTAAATAACCACAGATAAAGGAGATGGATTTCAGGCTTGTATTGGGTCCCTTTATACAGATCTCCCAAACACATGGTATTTTAGGATCATTTTTCTGTGATTCCAACATTAATTTGGAACATGAAAGTGAATCACTGAGGGAACTTGGGAGAATACATCTGTTTCTATGAAATTGGAAGACAACATACACCATATCAAAGATATTCATCAAAATAGATGCTTGTTGACTGTAAAATTTTAGTTATGTTGATACAAGAATGACTAGAAACAGGATATATTAAACTTCTTTTAGTATATTTAAAGCACCAATGAAACACTTGAGCTCAAAATAGCAAGGAAAATTAATGTAACAGCCTTCTCTTTTCCTGTCTGTTGACTTTAGTTTACATGGGCCTCTATTACAGCAAAAATTACAGAGACAAGAGGAAGGTTGAGTCAGGAGATAAATACCTCTTGTGAAAAAAATGTTGTATTAAAATTTCATATGTGCTGAGGAAATATATTGGAAAACATTACAAAGGAAAGTGAAAATCCCCATTTCAGTTTGAGTTCAATGAGAAAAGTTCAGCTAATTTTCCAAATACTAGTGATATTTACAGTTTATAGGCCAAAGAGCGGGGCTAACATTTCTGGCTTTTGAATCATGAAGAAAAGCAAAGAAAACTTTATTTGGTATCATTTTGGGATACATTGAAAGGTTGTTAAGTGGAAACAATTGGTTGTGGTAGCAAAAGTTGTGCAGATAATTTACATTCTTTTTAGTGCAAATAAACCACATTTTTTAAAATAATAATGCAGTTTCATTGGCAGTTTAATGACAACATTGAAACATCAAATGTGCTGTGATTACTGAATGCCAAGGAGAAACTACCTTTTTTGTGCCAGGTAACTAACAGACAAAATGTGCTTCAAAGTAATTGTGCTTAAAAGCTTAATTTAAAATTATGTGTTTTTATTTATCAGTCTACAGCATTAAATAGATATTTTTTACATATTAAGAAGCCTTTTAGCTTTTTCACCAACAGCTAGCCGATAATTGCTGTCAGACACCACTGATGCATGCTCCTGTTGAGAAACCTCTTAATGCACACTGGATTTGTGTGTAAAAGGGGGGGAATGCTGCAAGCTATGTAAAATATCCTGTTGATTTACCAAGCTCATACATCTGTGCTTAAAATGTTTGCATGGACCTAATGTAATTACCCCTGCTTTCTAATACTCAGAATGTAAAACTCTGTGTTTGAGAAGGCAGACTTAGTCCCAGATTGTGTGTCAAACTCCTATAGCAAACCATGCCACTGACTCTTCATGGCCCAGGTCTCTGACTCCTTTGCACATCCTGCTAAAGGTGGTGTCCACTTATAAATACACTTGGCTCTTCTGAGGATCACAGTGGTACAAAATCCCTGTCTCGTGCTGCCTGGTCTGCTACCAATGCTGTCACTGTCAGAAGGCAACATGCGTTATGTGGATTAGAAAATAGTGAAAAAGGTTTTTGTGGTAGCTGTAGGTCCCAGAACACACACAGCAAGTGTAGATGTGTATTGTGCTTGGAATAAGGCTGTGACAGTTCGTGGCAGAACAGCCCTGAGACTCCAGTGAAGTCCTGAGAATTGCTGGCTCCATTTGAGTGGATATAAGTGTTTATTGGTTGGGCCTTAAAAACTTCTTGAGCCTTTTCCTAGACTTTACCCCAAATATTAATTCTAATAATCTATAAATTAAGCTTTCCTCTCCACTCAATTTTATTATCTTAGCTCTAAGAACAGACTTTTGGAGAAACTGAGAGAAGGCTTGTAACATGAGACATTCTCTATCTGAATGAAGCATGAACAAATGCCTATCAAAACCCTGATTTTAATTTGTTAGTGTTCTCCATTTGGCTGGGGCAGTCAATGTGTTAATTTCAGAGGTGTAATTTTCAGGCATGGTTCACTATGCTTGGTTTGCAGTGAATGAGTTGCCATCTCAGTTTTGGGTTTTCTGCTTCCTGTGTTTACTCTCCTAGCATGAGTTGCAGATGCTGGGTGAAAACATATTCCCACTGTCATTGCTGAATTTCCAGGCATGCCAGGATTGCTCATGATTCCTGTGCCTCACAGGATAAGAGGCTGCAGAGTTCCAGTGGGCTGTTGAGCTCCAGTAGAATGTTTCTCTCAAATACTGTGCCAGGATTTATGTGTGATAAGTCTTTTAACATTCCATTCTCCCCTTAAGGTTTTTAGACTACTAGGAAAGAGAGTAGATTTAATGGTGCCTCAGCCATTTTCACAGACAAGCCTTACAGCATGGTTACTTGATATTTAATATGATTGTGTGATACGAGTCTGACTTTCAGAGGCTTGGGAACAAGCCATATCTAAACTGGTACCAAGAGCTGCCTGTTCTTTTTCTCAACCTTTGTATCCAGCTCTGTGTGCCTCTATTGGATGGTACATAACTGCAAGCTGGGCTCAGCAGGGTGAGGATTGTGCAATGTATTCAGCACATTGAGTGCCACTCCACATATCAGTGGTGATGATGTGAACCTGATGCTCACTGTCTGTTTTGTATCACTCAGTGCCTCTCAGAGCATGGCCTTCCTCCTCTCCTCCCCAGGACTAATGTATCCAAAGGAACACAGTGATTTGTGACATGTAAGCCAGGGTTAATATTAGTGCTTTGCTTGAAATGGCATCAAAAGGCTGCAGTGAGCCACATGTTCAATGAGCCTTGCTGGGTTTTATTTCCACTCATAGCATGTGGCCAATTTTTTAGGTAGCTGCTGTTTGCAGGCAGCATTTCATGGTGCATTGCCTCTGCAGAACCAGCCACACATGAAGAAGCCAGGGTGTTTGTTCCTGCAGGTGGTAGAAATGTGCACTAATTGAGTCATTTTGTATTTACTGTTAGCTGTTGCCTCCTTTCTAGGTGTTGCTTTGTCATCTGGATTTTATCAGAGGTATGTCCATGTGTCTATACCACTAAACTCTCTTCTGCAGCAGCAATTTCTTCAAAGACTTTGCAAGTGATCCAACAGACATTTAAAGAGTTTCTTCATTGTTTTCCAAAGAAGAGTTTGCTTCTGGGATGAAATAGTTGGTACTGCCAGTGTGTGTTGGGAGGGGGTGGCAGCTGCATTCCCCTCTTCACAGTCTTGCTAGAAAGGAAACCTCGTCAATATTAAGGAGTGGCAAGACATTATAGTAATGAAAATTGTGCACACACACAGAGGATATAAAAAGCCCAGCTGAAATAATTTTCATCTTAGAACACTGAGATTATGGGGTTTTCCTCTATATATAATAGTGAGACATGGAGAGCAGTAACAAACAAAAAAAGAAATGTGGGAAAACTCTTTGGTGAATGGTGTGTTTCACATTTTTATTTTTTTGTGAAAATATTTATAGAAATCTTTTGGTTTCAATAGGTGGCCTTTAATGTTTTGGAAGATCAAGTTTATCCTTTGAAGTCAGTTAATCAAACACCCTGCAAAAAGAAGGAATATTCACATAGTGAGAACTAACATAGAGAAAGGAGTTTAGTTACACTATAATTATCAAATATCAGATCAAATGGACAAAAAAGATACACAGCCCATCAAGTACTCTTGCAATATATTTTTATCCTGGGAACACTGAAAGCAAGGTTCTGAAACCTGGTTACTGCAGATCCTGCTGCATTGACAAGGAATGACTTACAGTACATCATCTGCCTCTGCTTTTGAAAAGACTTGCATGTAATGAAAAGAAGACAGAGGACTCCTCAGAAGTGTCTGTTAATTTAGGCCAAATTCTGGGAGTCCTCATTAAAATGTGGATTTCACTCTTTCAACTCTCTCCTGGAAATTCTTAAGTTGCATTCAAGCTCTGTGAGTTAAAAAATGGAGGTAGTGAAATAGTTAAAAATAAATTTTCTCTTGATTTAGCTAAAGAAATAGCCCACAGGAATTGTGTAATTGAAAAAAATTCTAATATTCTATCATGCAACTTGAAAGGATTACTTAAGAATTTTTTTAAAAATCTGAATTGTACTGTAAAACATATTGCATAATTTTAAACAACCAGTGCAAAAATAGACAAATATGAAACAATGGAGATTTGCAATTACTGTAGCAAATTACAACAATTGCAATTGTTATTATTTTAAACTTCCTTGATATACACCTCTTTTACCTCATGGCATCAAAGTAGCAGCTGGTTATGGTCAGCTGCAGATTAGAGGACAGGAGCACAGTGGAGCAAAACTCACAGCAGTGACACCATGATTCTCCTGTAAACTTTCCATAAAAACATCCATGAATTTTAAATATGGCAAGTCAAAACCTCAATCTGGAAGTTATTTTGCATTATGAGAGTTTTACCTCAGCATCCTAGCAATGTTGTTACTGTCAGTGAGAGCAAAGAACTGCTCTCAGACCATAACATGAGGCAAATGATGCCTGAGAATGTATGCCACAGGACTCTGCCTCCTGAATTCTAACACTGCAATTGTGTTAAGGTTAAAAACTAAGCAAGAACCTTTGTGCCATTAGAAAGATGCAAGAAGTTTACAGTTGTAGTTGGTTTGGTATTTCCTCTCTTCCCCAATCTCATTATATACAGAGGGCCCCAAGTTTTTTTTCTGACTGCAATTTCAACTATAATGTTTGTCCGCCCTTTGTCTCCACAATGTGAAATTATCACATCTTGTATCCACTCTACCATTAACTCTCAATTTTTGTCCTTTTTTCAAACAAAGATGGTGATTATTGTCCCAGGCAAGTCTATTTTCAAGTGTGAAATTTGATGTAATTAAGCAATGGGGATCCTTAATCAAGGAGCTGACTGTGGAGCTCACTGGAGGACTGGTATTTCAGAAGCAGCTGGTTTGAGAAATCAGACAAAGTGATCAAAAGTGATTTATTCTGCAATTCACAGGAAAATACTTCTGTCCTGACAGAAACATTCTGGACATGTGGCAAAGCAGAGGAATACAGCATTACATCCACATAACCTGTACAAGGAACCTGAACAGACTCTCAGATGGGAATGCCCTGCCAAGATGGGCTTTCAGATCTGGGATCACAGCATGGGAGATTCCAAAGGAGTGTGCACCTTCTGACAAGTGTGCACCAAGGACAAGGTCCTTGGCCCTGGAATCTGCAGACGAATCCAACAAGGACATGCTAGCAGACCACTGCTACAGCCAGGTAAAGGTAGTGATATTCTGTGCATATCTCTGGGGAAGAGAGGCTTCTGGTGGTATTACAGCACTGGGTGCAGTGGTGGGGAAAAGTGACACCTGTCTCTGGCCTGGGAGCATGGGCTGCTATGCTTTTGAAATGAGTCCCTTCAGTACCCCCAGCTGTGACAGAAATCCTCCTGTAGCAGTCCCCTGTTGGAGTACGCTTGCCCAGGTCTGACTCTGTGTAGGATACGTAATCCAGGAGTGTTGAGAGTTTTTTGTAGGACAATGGACACATACAGCATATGCACAATCCAGACTTCATACAAACTGAGTAAGGTCACCATGCCCTTGAAGGACACGAAAGGAGAAGAACACGCTTGAAAGCAAACAGTTCAGGATGTAAAGGCAGACAAGAAAACCACAGCGAGACACCTGAAGAAGGAAGATTAACTAAAATTAACTAATATATTAAAATGCATGGGTAAGAAAGATTTAACCATGTATTATCTTGAGGCGTGAACAGTAGAAAACAGTATAAATATATCTTGCTTTTTGTAGTAAATCAGCTTCACTTGATCATATTGATCATGGCGTGATGTCCCGCTAATGATCCTCTGCAATACTGGTGCCCAAGTGAGCCAAATGTGCAAACACCAAGTTAACACAGCTCTCTATTCCTTATGGTCCTGGTTCATAGACTATCGAGTCCTCTCATGGGAAAAGACAGGATAACACCTTGGATTCTTGTATATTTGTGAGGGGGGAAGGAATAATTCCTGGCTCACTCACAATTTCCATTTATAACAGACCATAAGAAAAGCCACTCTAGGAGTTAAAAAAAAAAAAAAAAAAACCAACCCAAAACACTTTGGGGCTTTATTGTCTTAGAGTTTTCTACTAGGATAAGCATACACTCATTCTAGATGATGTCCCCACAGGACTACAGACTACACCATGCTGTCTTGTAGTACACACTGTCATGCAGGCAGCTCTCTCGTCATGGTGTCGTGTCCCTTTGAAGCAGCATGAAGAACACTGATCTATATAAAGTCCTGGTACTGAGTTTGTGTCCCTTGAACCTCTCCTTTTGCAGCTGAGGTGAGGCTCAAGAGGAGAGGAGAGCCCACCTGCTGCTGCAGACAGCAGCACTCTGATCCAAACCAGTTTGAGCACCCAGAGCAAGGAACAAATCACCTACTCTTGGTGATGGTGTTTTTGCTATGGATGGCAAACAATGGTTCTGAAATATGCAAATCCCTCTTCACTGCTCTTCAGTGTTTAAACAGTACTGAGTGGGAGTTGGGGAGTTTTCTTTTGTTTTTTTTTTTTTTTAAATTGCAGGCAATGCTTCCTAGATTTATGTGGGTCTTGAATTCTGAAGTGTTATACACCTACCTTTGTAGAGTGAGGGTCAGCTAACCGGGGAGGAGGAAGGGAGTATCCTTATACCCTGTAGCCACACTCCTGGTACGTGGGGCAAGCATCCATTTGTTTAACAGAGCTCCAGGCAAATAAACTGGGGTGGGAGTGGCTGGAATTCCAAGATCTCTTCTCCTAAGTATGTGACACAATTCAGTACTTACCTGAAAGGGACAGGATCTGATATGTGATCCGTGATTGAGGTATCAAGGTCTGGAAGAGGGCAATGTGAGATGAGAACATACGGAGGAATCCTCAGCAGTGTCAACCTTCAAGTAGCAGTTATACAGGATGGATTTATCTTCTTAAAACAAAATAAAGCACGCTATTTATAACCCCACTGATAAATTGCTTTTCTGAAAAGGATTCTAAAGCCTCAAGGTTCTCTAACACCTAAAATGCAACTGCCCTGCTGAATATTTCTTTTCTGGATAAATATCAGAGGTGTGAAGTAATGTTCTATTACAAGTGTGTCTGGGAAACATATTTGTGTAGTGTTCTAAATTTAACCTTCTGAATGTTGTGTAACTCAGCTTTTCCGAACAATAGCAATGTTAGGGATACAGTTAGTAATTCTTGCCGATAAAACCTAGACTTCTATAAAGTATATGAATTAAACTGGCTAGGGATTTCATTCTCAGGATGGCGAAACCTTAGCAGACTGGCAAGGGAATACCATGACTTTTACATACAAAGGAAACCTCGGCTTCGCAGGAGATGGTCGTTCAGGTGGCATGTATCCAGAGATGCCCAGAGATGATGGCCCACAAAGATACCCATCTGAGATAACCAGGGCTATCAACACCTACCACCTGAATACAGGATTCTGGGAACTGGGGAAGAAGCATTGATCTATTCCCGGACGAGGCTTTGTGCAGTTCAGACTGAAGAAAAGAACCAACTTGAATATGAAGAACTCTGAAAGGAAACAAAGGAACTTTGCCGTGAGCAAAATAGAGAGTATAAAAGCTGTCCCCTCAGAGCAGCCAGTGTGGACAGAGGGGGATTTGGTGCGATAGAGGCCAAATCCATGTTCACCCAGCCTATCACCCAGGGGTTTGCGCTGTCAGTTTGACTGTTGGCTGTCGGGACTGTAACATGGTCGCGAATAAATTTTTATTTTTATTTTTATTAGAATTGGGCCTGTTTCATTTTTACTTATAACAAGCAACAATATGGGTTTTTTTGTTTTGGTGTGGTTTGCATGATTGTCTCTATTTAATTAGTCCCCTGTTAATTGAATGGCTTATACTGATCTATTTGCATCTGCTGCAAATTTCACTCTTAAAAGATGGCCCTAAGAACCCAGTTACACTGCTTGAACTCTCTGAGCAGTCTGTGTGATTTTTAACTGACGTTTTTATTTCACAAGTTTAGTACATACATCTGTATTTATGTATAAACATTGAACAAGATTAAACTGAAGTAGTCTTTTAATACAGCTGAAATGTAAACGGAAGTTAAACACAGAAAATAGAGGCATGGGGCCAAAGTGCCCCAAAAGTTACCTTATTAGTGGTAGTTTGTAGCTGCCCTGAGACTTCGATGTAGATTACCAATCTGTATCTTAATCTTCCTTCTTTACAGAGAGAAAGAGTAGCCTGTCTCACGTCTATATTTGGTGCAGAGTGCATACTCCACTGTGCTAACACACCACATCAGGAAGGAATTTCAAATGCTCCCAAGGAATTCAGTAACAAAAGTCCTGTTGACTTTCCTTACATGCATGGGCAAGGGAACATAGTAATCCTGTGTAATAAACTCTTCTCTTGCTGCTGCTGCTGCTGCTGGAGCCTCAACAACGGACTAATGAACCCTCTAATGTCTCTTCACCCTCCTGACAGAGCTGAATACCCTGGGCCACCGTCTTTGCTGACAACCTTTCAGCTGGGCTGACTTGTGCCTGTGCCACCTGTGAGCTGCTAGAGCGGCTTCACTTTCGCATTCAGCAGGGTAGAGCTCCACAGGCTGTGCAGCATTTGTTTTGGACAACACCCAGTGAGACAGAAATGTTGAGCTTCTCCAGGGGTGCTGATGGGGTAAGTCTGTTCTCCAGCTGATTCTGTGGAAACTGGAGAGCCTCACTGTCTTTCTGCAGTAAACTTAAGAAGATGTGCTGATGTCTTCACCTGGAACATGAGAGAGAACAAGACATGATCCTTTTGCAATTCACACTTGTGAATTGTTCTGTTTTGTTTGATTTTTTTACCCCAATCAAAAGTTAAAATTTTCACTGTCTATCTTGCCGTTATATGTACACTCGAGCAGTCATCAAGTCACTTCGTTCTTGTGTCTTTTCTTTAGTTATCACTTTGAGGAAAGGTGTATTGTCTTTGACAGCAAAATCAAATTAAATTTGCTAAAAAATCTCACAGCAAGTAACTAACATCTTCCAATTTGAAGAAAACTCTTCAAACAGCTTGACTTTGAGATTAGCTGTTAATCACTCAGAGCTGCTTCAGAATTATTGCATGGGCCCGTGTTCCCCTCTCTTTCTCTTCCTTTCCTCAAATTACTCTCTATCCTCTTCCTCTAGTTTATTGTTGTATGAAACTACCTCAAGGTTATCTGCAAGTAAAGAATCTGAAGAAATTTTTTTTTTGCATGGTATTAGTTTTAACAAGGAAAGGAACTTCTTTCTGAAAGCACTAATGTGTTAATCCATTCTCAGAGCAAGAAATTTGTTTTGCTGCAGGAGTTCTTATGTGGAGAATCCAACACCTTAGTTTTTTATGCTGCCCATCTTGAATCATGTGCTAAGATAACCAGATATGAAGGAAGCAGATTGGATGAGTGCATTACTGCCAAGCTTACTATTATTATTATTATTTATTATTTCTTTATATCTGAAAACAGGGCAGTTATACCCTCTTCTAGAATTCAAGCCTAATGAATAAAAATGCAAGCAGTCCCTATGTTCTGTGTACCTCTTTATCTTGTATGTAAGACTAGTAAAGAACTGGAAGACAATTTTCTAAATAACAGATGCTAGAATGGTGTTGGTTTATATAACACTTCGAATCTGGCGTTCTAAATTTAAAGGTTATATGAGCTTTCTTAAAATTAATGTGGAGGCTGAAGTGACATTTAACCCTAGTTAAATTTGCTGGATTTTTCTATGATTCAATAAATACTAGAGGTTTAGGTACTATTTCTTATTTACAGGTTCTAGGTACAAATAGCATGTAAACTTTGTGGAAATTCTCTAAGATCCATAAAGAGGGATACAGGGAAGAGAAAGCTTCAGGATGAAAGAGCAGAACATGATAAATTGATGACCAGTGGACTGAAATGTTTCAGCTGTCATTGCTCCCCATGTCTGTTTACTGTATGGGTTTTTTTAAATGTTGTTTCCTTGGAAGCAAACAAATAGTGATTTTCTGCTCTTACCACTGCACTGAATTAGCAGTGTTTCTTAATCTCTGATACACTGCTGGTTTTAGTTAGCAGTGTTGCTTTATTTTCTTTCACAGAGATGTTCAGTGTGACAGGGATAACTTTCTTATTGGCAGTTTCTCTGCCTTGTGTGATGGTGCTTTTTGGCTAGCTTTTCCTTTTCGTGCTGATTTCTTAGTGTGGGATGAAGTGTATTTGGGACAGGTGATGAAGAAAAAAGAGTAGAAAAGTTTTTGTTAGGGGTGATGCACAGGAAGAATGGGAATATACAAGAATATATTTCTTCACTATACTTTGATGTTTTAAAATAAAATTAATCTGGAACTATTTTTTCTGGAGCTGAAACAATACTCCAGGCAACACAGACTATAGTGTGTTCTTGGAACTTTTTGCTGGAGAAAAGAAGGTTGTCTCTTTTATCCCTTTTTCACTTTCTCACAGCTGTTTCCTAGCCCTTTACTGGGACTCCTGTGCTTTCCCTTTCCATGGCAAGGAGAGGACAACCTCCTTTTCGGGCCAGCAGGGTCCTGGGCTGCTTTAGAGCTGCCTTTTCCTAAATTCCTGGGCTCTCAGCTGACACAGAAATATCTTCTGCCTGTGCTGCAGCTCAACCTACTGAACTTAATGTCATTAACCCTGGCTGGTCCTTTCTCTCCCTCTTGCCCTGCTCCCAGCTCCTGCAGTGACCCCTCACTGCTGTGGGGGAGCCAGGCCCCCGTGGGTGCCCATTGCTCCCCTGTGTCTGGGTTTGTGGGGGGACAGACTTCCCCAACCCCAGGGCCCTGCTGGGGCTGTGGAGCAGTCTGTGCTGGTCCTTGCCCTGCCTCTGGATGCAGGAATTTGGGTTGTGCCCAGCTGCTGTTGGTGCTGTCCCTCTGGCCCTCAGTAAAGGAGGAAAGTGTGCAAGGGCCACTGTTCCCTTCTGTTTTCTGTCAGTCTTCTCTCCAGGGCAGCTCTCTGCAAGAAAACTTCTTTCAGTGTTAAGAAAGAGATGATATTCCAAGTTACTGTTCCCCACAGGCCATCCAGGTACTGTCTGACCTCGGTTTCCTGCCTGTGTCCCCTGACTGTTGCCAGGATGGTTTTTGTCATTCTTGGTTTGGGGTTTTAGGAGTAACGGGTAACAATTTCCACCAGTTTTTCACCCTAGAAACTTATTCAACTGTGTAGGGTAAAAAAAGAGACCTCTTCCAGGAGGAAAACCCACCTTTTGCTCAGTGCTCACCCTTGATGTGACCTCATGACTGTTTTATGAGCCTAGAGAACTTGCAAGACTGCTTGCTTTCATGCCCTCATTCCTGATGATGCCTGGATATGGTCCCTGCTGAAAAGGTAAGACCATAGGAACAGTAAGAAGCAACAAGCACAGTCTTGGAGAGGACTGATGTCTTTGTCCCTGTTTCAGGTGGGGCTGTGGAAGCAGTGTTTATGCAAGCACCTTTTTGCAAGCCTCATGAAGCCCAGAAGCCTGAGGGATGCTTCCTTCCCTTTTTTGCTGTGTATGCCTGTTCCCCCAGGCCTGGGACAAGGAAAGAAGAGACCCACTACATTTACAAACCAGTCCAAGTGAAGCACCTGGTAGCTTCGAGGCTGCAGGGAGTGACCTTTGTCTCTCTCAGAGGCATTTTAATAATGCACCAGCAGCTTAAAAGCTCTCAACAGAAAGAAACTTATCTTCAAGAAAGTTAGACCCTTTTTCAATGTATCACAATCAAAACTGTGATTAACACACTTTGCTTGCTGCACATGAGGAAAACCTGTGGATTGGACACCCTATATGTTAAAAATGAAGTGAACGTTATAATATTTACCTCTCAAATCCTTTTAATGTACAGTTGTTTCAGATAATACGTGACATTATTTACACTAGAGAGACTCGATCTTTTTCTCTGTTTTCCTGAGATTGTTTCCTTTGTTCCTTTGTTCAGTTTTGTTGTTTCCTGTGGACAGCTGGTGAATGTTCCTTTCCTCTTGTCATTCTTACTCTCTTCTTTCACGCAGCAGTAGCTAAGGGAAAATACTTCTCTCTCCTGACACAAATAGCCCACCTTTTTCTGGCTGCTACCAGAATTTTTGTTTGTTTCAGAGGAACAGACAGATAAGTAAACAAGACAGAGAAAGGCGTGCTTGTTAAATTTTGCTCCTGTGGACACAGCTGAAACTGCTCATTGTGCAATGCCAAAATCCTCTTTTTTTCCTCCTAGGGTTATGTTCTAAGAAGTGTTTTGATTCCTTGATAACTTTTCTCTGCCACTACTCTGCCTGTCTCTACCTTCTATGCTTACCATAAGATGAATAAATACAATATCCATGCATTTGTTATCAGACATTCTGAATCACTTGTCTCTGTTGTTACCAAATTTGCTTATAGTCAACTTCTTGAGTGTGGCATTTTTCCCTTATTTCCAGCTGTCAGCACTATGAAAAATGATACCTCATTTAACTTGAGTGAAAAACAGCTCTTATGTCTGGCTACCCCTGGGAGATGATGGATTGGCCCAACTTGTGCCATGAAAAAATACACTTAGAATGCTCTTCTGAGAGAACAAAAACTCAAGGACATAATACCAAAATTGGTTTGTAACTCCTTTTGTAAAAGTAAAAAGTGGTTTTCCTGTGTTTTCCTAATTAGTTTTTCCAACAGCCAAGTGCTGTTTGTCCTCCAAGAGCAGTCCTTCCTGCAGTGTAAAAAAAACCAAAGTTGCTTGTCTTCTGGAATGTTTTTTTGAAAGCTGGAGTATTTAGCAGGTTTTGTAGAATGGATCTATCTTCAATCCAAAATAGGGCTCTCTTATGTTTCTATCCTGAAATGTTCTGTAGGACTTCTGTCTCCCAGGTTTTGTGTTGGGATTAATTACCAAATTTTTGTTCTGCCAAGAAGATCTGTCTAATATTTCAGTGGCAGGGTCCCTGGGTCTCTTACAGGTGTTAGAAAGAGTTTCAGAAACTGTGTGATATTTGTTCTTTGGTTGGAAGCTTGGGGGTTCATGGTTGTGTTTTGGTGCAAGGGATGAATTTCGCTTTTCCAAGCTCATTTTGTTCAGCACAAACCACAATAAACGGCTTCTTCACGTCCTGTTTGAAACTCATGGTTTGAAGGTGGTGCTCAGATTAAGAATATAATCTGCTAATAATTGGAGGGAGGGAGAAATGAACAAACAAAAAGTAAAATCCCACCTTGACACATAAATGGAAATTCCCTGTAACTACCTTAAGTTTCTTCTAATCTAAACTATTTTAGAATTTGCTTCCAGATCTTGGTTCCATTGCAGGCGTGCATGTTCTTGTATGTAATGAGAAATCTAGTTTATATAAAAGTGTATTTAATGCTACATATTTTTAAACAAACCAAACAAGCAGATGCTTAGAGAATACTTATGCATGTAGTTTCTTGGGTGGAATTGTTTTTCCAGAGTGACCTGCAAGCCTAAACACCAGTGTCACTTTCTCAGCTGTTCTGTGGAAGGAAACTCAGCAGCTGCTGTCCCATAGTGTGGGCTACTTGTGGCATGCTCTGGACTAATGGCAATAAAATTAATATGTCAAACCAGTATTATAATCTAAATGTGTCTAATAATTCCTCACACTGAATAAAAAACTTAAGCAGTGTTTAAGCATCTATTAGAGAGATCTTCCTTATGCTCATTTAGAACAAAATGAAGACCCTGGAAACAATTTAAGATTAAATTCAAAAGCAGGTAAATTATCTTAATCTTGGGAATAAAATAGTCCTTAAGAATTCAAAGTGCTTGGTTTTCTTCTGTGATTGTAATGGTCACTATACCTTTAAGTATTTTTGGATTAAAAATCCCTTGTTTTGATTTAGCATTTCATATATATACACATGCTTATCCTGTTTAAAGACTTTGATTCAGCAGAAGAATCATGTTGAACATATATATTTGGTAGCCAGTAAGCGAGAAAATGGTTTACTGGTATAATGTGAAAATGTAGATTTGATGGTTGCATGTTCGAAACCTTGTAACATTGGGTTTGTCAGTATAGGATCAATGATAATTTCTTTTCTAGCTGTTGTAATTTGAGAACTTTTTAAAATTTGGTTAACTGATGTCAGGTGATGTCCATGGAAGAAGCCCTTCACACTTCAGATGGTGACAAAAAAGAGCAGGCAGCTTAATGCTACCAACTAGGGGTGTGTCAAATCTCTCTCAAGAATGATAAACTCAATGGAGTTGTCTATTTTTAACCTCCTGTTCTTTCCTTTTGGCAGACTAATCAGTGTTAGCTGAGCCGTTTCACTGAATGAATCCAAGCGACTCTGGTGCTTTCTGAAATGAGCAGTGGACCCTGTGAGAACGGCTCGAGTCTGCTCTGATGTATGCAGTCCCTTTGTGAAACACGATGTCAGATGAAGCCAGCTTGGAGCAGAAGCCTTCTACAACAACAGTCAGCTCAGTTGCTGTGCAGGCTGGGGATGCCAGTATTGTTATAGCTGTGCTTAAGGTAAGGCAGCAACTGCTGGCATGTCTGCTCTTGTCTTTCTGCTACTCCGTGATTAACGCTTTTAAATATTCTGGGCAAATGAGTAGCTAGCATAAAATGATATAGCAAGGCCATTTGGTTAGTCAATATCTAATAGACTTGGAAGTTAACACTTGTTTCTGTTCACAATTACTCTTGATGGCTTTTGGGTTACCAGCAGTTTTTTTCCAATAGGATAAATAGTTTGGTCAAAATATGTTGGGTCTTGGAAGGAGTTCCTCTTACTCTGTTTAAAAAGAGTTAAATGAAGAGTGGCATAATAATGTGTTTAAAGCACGATGATTGCAGTTAAGCTTCCTTGAGTTACTTTAACCTGTACTCAGCAATAATTTTACACAATAAGTGGCTCTACAAACTCCACAGATGACGTACTTTTTGGGAAAAAATAGTCTAAACTTAATAACGAGCAGTTATTTTTGAAAGCCATGAATCCACAGCTGCATGTTTCAGTAAGCCCTCGTGTGCATACAGTTGTGCTTATAAGCACCGAAAGGCCTGTTTTGTGAGC
The DNA here is from genome assembly GCF_017590055.1 of Onychostruthus taczanowskii. Lineage (NCBI taxonomy): Eukaryota > Metazoa > Chordata > Aves > Passeriformes > Passeridae > Onychostruthus > Onychostruthus taczanowskii. The sequence goes on along the minus strand of NW_024499240.1, from coordinate 7,305,670 downwards.
TGGAATCCACACCTTCTGTTGGCATAAAATTCAGCATTGGGAGTAAATCTGGATGCTAGTAATGAACCTCAGCTGGAATTCATTGACAGTTTGATTTTTCATTCTCCAGTCAACCTGGAAAACGTGCTAGCCTCAGCCATTAGAGTCTGTTTGTGACACAGAATAAGGTGACAATGAGTTGAGTTGTCACCTAATTCAGGTGATTATTCAGGATGTGAATTACCTCAGTTGAGTTGTGGGAAGGTTTTTTTGAGGTCAGTTTTCATCCTTCCTGTGAGGTGGTCTGCTGTTGCAGGGGAGTAATTTCATTGCAAGGAGACTCAGGTTGATGGTCATTTATTTTCCCTCTCTGTGCTGTGGAACCATGACAGTGGCATCACAGTGACATCATGGCTTCGGTCCTTATCGGCATCCTTTGGTCCCTGTCCCAAAAGCTATTTATTAAATGTCCCTGCTGCCACTCTTGTTGCATATATTCACTACAGATGTACACGGGACCTATGCAGTAGAAATAAGATCTGAGGCTATAGTTTTTGGCATCTCCTGTAATACACTTTTTACTTCTGCCTGCCCCACTCACCCACCAAATTCACTTAACTATCTGTGTCATCTTCAGCTGAAAGAGGAGATGAGTCAGAGAAAAAATTTTGGCTCATTGTGATAATTTTACTCTTCATGGGCAAAATCAACATTGGAGCACCTTCTGGATAACACTAGTCTGGGATTTTGTTACCTGTTTCAAATGAAGTTCATACTGTATTCTCTGTGACTTCACTGTGTGTATGGTCCCTGTGCTGCTATGACCATGGAAAGCATGTGTGAGCTGAGAATCTGTGTGAGTAAATAAATGACAGAAACCTTGTATTTCTGAAGGCTGTAATTGTTTGCTTATTACAGTCTGGAAAATGGGTGAAGCTTCAGCTAGCTGAGTCAACACCAAATATATTAGAAATTGGCAGCAACCAAGATGAGACTAAAAAACTACTTCAAGATCATGAATTCCTCCTATCCAAGCTGAAGGTAAGATGTGATAAAACCACAAAAAATTCCTCAAGTCATCACAGTTCAGATACAACAGCTGATGTAGCTGTCTGTGCCTCCTGTTGCAGTATGGTGGTTGGGTTAAACTTCACATAGGAAAAAATATATTCAGCCTTTGTCAGTGTAGCAGATCTTCAATGATCCTTTTCGGTTCCTTCCAATTCAGGATATTCTATAATTCTCTGGAAATTAGGCTTCTTCCCAGGAAAAATATGCTTCTGACAGCAGCAGGGAAGGCACAATTTTTTTCTACTTTATACATCAGCAAGTGAAAAAAGTCTATAGCCCTCAGTAACTGCTAAATATGAAGGAATGTCAATTCATTTTTTTAATTGTCCAGTGTTGTGAAAAGTATGATTATTTTATAACAGCTGTGAACAAAAGCAAGCCTCTTCTAAGTCTGAAGCAGATATTCCACAAACATTTAAATTGAACCTTAATTGATGTGAGTTGCATTGAGAATGACACCAGGATTGAAACAGATTGTAGGATTAAAACAGCTTGTCTTGGTCTAGGAATATCTTAGTTAAGTAACAGTTCTAAAATCAGGTTTTGGCATTCCAAAGAGCAGATTGTAGGAATGGTAGCATTTGGACACTGAGTGACAGGCTTGCATGAAAGAACTGAATAATTTTAATTGTAGGTGTTTGACACTGAGAGAAGTCTGAAGTCAACTAAAAATAAATGTTTTAATATTTTTATAAGGTAGGTTGACTTTATATATGTAGACAAATGAATTCCTCTAACATCCTTGAAGCTATGGACAGTAACATCTCTATTTAATTTTTGGGGGGATTGCATAAACTTGAGATCTGAAAGAACAAACATGGTTTGGATGGGATCAAGTATTTGATTTAATACCAATGACTATGTGCTTACCCAATCATTAAAAACATCCAATGAGTGTGAGGGAATTCAGTACAATATATGGAGAATGTAGCTAATACACTGCATTGTGTGGATTTTGAAAAGTATGAAGAATAGAATTATGGAAAAACCCACCAAACACCCAAAACCAACCAAAATACCCAAATCCTAGAGAGAGGTGGTTTTGCTTTCCTTTTTTATGCAAAGTGCCTCATCCTTATTGTCACTGATGCAACATTTGGGTGTTCTTGGAACAAGTTGCTGTGTCCTGTTTGAGCAATTGAGAATTAGCTGAGTTCCTACACCCTGATGACAGGAAGAAGCTGATTATTTTTCTCCTAATATTCAAAAATAAATATTAAAGAGTGGACAAAAAAAAAAAACCCAGAGTAATTCCTATCTTTGAAAGAAACTCCCATTTTTGTAAGAAAAACTTTCAAATAACATTTTACTATCAAGTCAAATCAGATTGGAAAAATTTATTATGCATAAACTGTTAAAGAATGCTTGTCATCCAAATATATTGGGAACAAATACTCCTTATTTCATGGTCTATGCCTGTGGTCCTTGCAAAATTCAGCATTGATTAATGAATATTCTATCAAAAAATTAAGTTCAAAATGACTACTTTTTCCTCAATACTATGAGCTGTGATAAGGGACTGCAATATTATAATTCTTCCTGGCTGTGCATTTTTCAGCCATGATGATTTGTGACTTATAGTAAGTTGTTAACACTTGTCAGTGATTACATAGTCTTAAGTCACTAAATCCACTCGTAAAAAGTTTTTCTAAGATTGATTCTCAGTTTTGGAAATATTGTTTATAGTAATTCTTTTCCACTTAGCATTTGATAATGAATTATACCTTAGTGTGTGAAGATGGGTAAGAGGCAGTTTGAATTGTTTCCCTATTTCTTTTTTATTATTGTAAAAAAAATGAAAATAAATCCTGACAGATATCCATACTTGATATGGGTAATTTTGCTGATTAGACTAACCCAATTAAAAATTAAATTTTTGTGAAGGTCAGGTGAAAATTCTTGAAAGAGTAGTGATTCAATCATGAAACTAGTCCTGCTTAAGGCAAGAGTCACATGATTCATACTAAGTACATCTTTGGAATCAGTAGAGATGAACCTATCAACTTGTAGAAGATAATTTATGGAATAACTGTCCATTCTGGTATTATCCCATGTTCTTCTGTAAAACTCATTCTAGGTTTTAATTACCACTTTGCTGTTGAACTTAATTGTTTTCTTCCCAGTATATTTATTGCAAGTTATAATCAAAATATTCTGGTCAAATTCTTCTGTCAGCTTAATATGTTGAAGATTCGCAGGTGTAAGTAAGGACAAAATCTGGCAGAGTGATCAGTTTACATACAGTACTTCTGATGCTACAGGAAAAGGAATGTAATCCAGCTCAGTATTTCAGGGAATTGGTTTTGACTTAGCAATGCTATCAGGGTTAAAAAAGCCCAAACCAACAATTTGACATTTAGTAAGGCAGATGGTACTTTAAACAGCATTTGGAATAGATTTGTTGAAAGAGAAAACAGTAATTTTTAGAAAAATTTTGAAGCTCTTTTAATGTTCAGAATTACAGTGACAAAAACTGGTGTGTGGTCTTCAGGGCTGTAGGGAAAAAGACATGCAAAATACTTTGATTTGATAGAATGTACTCTAGCATATTCATAACTGAATTACATTTGTTCCATTAAATTTAGTAATTGGGATCACCCTACTACTTAAAAAAATCCCAGAATACACGTTTTGAAAAGGGCCCCACTTCAAATATTTATGGATTAGGAAACAGATGTGTTATTATTAACAGAGTTGAAAGAATAAATGTTGAACAGGAAAGATTAAGACTAAATGGAGAACATGTATACGATGTTTACATCCAGTTAAAATTCCCTTCAGTAGTCTCATCTAATAGGTTCTGATTCTAAGCTATTATGTTCTGTTTCTCTTTTGCTAAATCAGACCATATCAGCAGCACCAGTTTTGTTGAAATGATCAACTTCTGTGATTTCATGGAAGTCTCTTTCCCAATATCTGACTCATCGTTCCTTAACTTTCAGCAGGTTTATATGTTCTGGAAATGTGTATATGTACATTTGGATGTCTCATTCTTCACAATTTAAAAAGAAAAATGAAAAGAATCAAACCTATAAAACCTGAGACAAAACATCCAGGAGGCAAAACAATACAGATTCCACTTTGCATAGACATTTCTCTGCCATTCTCCTGTTGCTTCCAACAGAAGCCTTACTTGGAGATAACATGATTTCTTAGTGCTTGGGTCTCTCAAGATTAAAACTCACTGGATTCTCTGTGAGGAAAAAAAAAAAAGAAAAGAGGGCGTGTGTGTGTCCATAAAAATGTTAAAATTCCCAATAAGGCATTCTTGGTTTGCTTCCAAAGTTCTGGTTTTCATCATGAGAGAGACTGTGGCAGAACAGCCACAAAACTGAAGAGAATCTAGCCCATAAACTTAAGTTTAAAACCATAATTGTTATTTTGTTCATGAACCTGAGGATTGCTCCTACATATTTTATTTACTTTAATTCACAGAGCATAAATTGCAAAATATTAATTTATATGCTAATAGCCAAGAAGAAAAAATTAGAAAATTACATTCTTCAAAAAGCACTAATACAATACATTCATTTTTGCACTTGATATATTTTAAATAAGCCTTTCAGTTATTTCAAACAAAAATGTTTTCAAGATGATTATTTTTCAGTAATTTTGTTATGGAAGAAATTATTTGTTACCGTTTTCTGAATTATTGGCAATTAGTTGTTGAGGTGCCCAACAGTACAATTAGCAGCAAAGTTCAGCTGCATTTTTATCAAACCAGAGCTAACTTTTGCAAATGGTTTGAAAAAAAAAAAAAAAAAAAGGTAAAATGTAATAAATATCTTTTTTTCAGTGGTAGTTCAGCTAACTCATCCAATTCAATATGTGTATGAACAAAATTTCCACCTAAATAATATTTGCCTTGAGGCAGCTTTATGACTATTTTCCGGGCTCCAAGTTAACAACTGTGTTGTATAATCTCAGCACGGCCTTTTAGCACTAACTAAAGGTTAATTTTAGCAGCATCTCAGTGCTAAGAAAATAGGAGGGTAGTTTACACCTCTGAAAATTCCAAGTTATGTAGTCAGTGTACAATAACTCAGGAAAGGCAAAAGATAATTTCCCCTTCTCATTCCTTGCTATTTTAACAGAAAGAGAAGTGCCCTAGCAATGGACTGTGAACAAATTAATGCAAAAGTTATACTATCCAACACAACTTACATGAAAACTTTTCTGTCTTTACTGCAATATCAGAGGAAAACGTGCCCTGAGAAGGAGTGGGGGGAGAGGTGTGGCTGCACAGCAGCTGCATCACCAGGCAGGGAGCATTCCTGCTGCAGGCCTGGGATTGCGCCCACCCAGTATCCCTTCAGTCCATCTGAACCAGAACATTGCTGCCTTTAAGCCACCAGTGCTCTTCTTTTGGTGTGGCAGAATTAGAAGTATCATAGATATTTAATAGAAAGTGAAATTGGTCTGTGGTTTTCAGAGCAATGCTTTTTTGGCATGGTTTTACTGACAGCAACAGAAGCTGCATGTTTGCAGGAGCTCCTTTTTGAGTACATGCTAGGCATTCCTTGTATTGTCAAGCCTCATTCCAGCTTCTCAGAGTCCAAAGAGAACTCTGCTCTTCTGGTTTTTTGTGTTCACAGGGAATGAAACATGAGATTCCAGAAGTGCTTGAAATAATTATAAGTCTTTACTGGAAAGCTCTGTTAAGTTCACTCAATTGATAAAAACCTCATTAAAATTCAGGTTTCAGTGAAATAGTCTGTTTTCCATAAGTCATCTTTTTTTATATATATAAATACATTTTTCCTCTTACTAAGTTTGCTTCTAGATCAAGAGATACAAGTTGGAAAAAAGGAAATACCAATTGGATATTAGGGAAAAAAAGTTTGACCACGAAAATGAGTTCATTCTAGAATAGGCTATGTGGAAAAGTTCTGGAATTTCCATTGCTAGGAATATTTAAGACGTCATGGACGAAGTCCTTGAGTAACTAGAGGAAGGGGTTAGACAGATGACCTGAAGAGTCCTGTCCAAATTATTCTTTGGCTCTGTGTTGATAAAAGGGTTATATTTCAAAGATAAAAAGTAGAAAACCTGTAGTATCGGTCTACTTTAAAAATAAACTATTCACATATGTAGTATATAGAAACTAACATAGTTGAGGATAATTTTTTTGCAAGTTCACGGTAGCTAGTGGCTTTGACAGTTGTGGGAACCATAATTTTAAACTCAAGGCAATAAAACCATAATATCACTCTGACCATCTTAGGTATTTGAAATGTTTCTCAAACAAAGAGTAGTTTCCTGTAAAATGTTTCTCTCTTTTTGTTTTTTGGGGTTTTTTTAATTAGTCTGTCTTCTCAAAATGTAACTTTTTGTTGCTGAGGAAACAGACATGATAACTCTTGTGATATTAGGTTTTTTCTCTATATTAGGTTTTTTGTAGCATTACAGGAGCTATTATTTGAAGACAATAAAATATGCACTCATTTTAAATGAGAGAACCATATGCAATCTAGGCTAAAGAAAAAATTAAGCCTGTATTTGAAAAATTCCATCAATCAGTTCTAAACACTAAAAAGCTATTACACATACACATGTTTAATAGGTTGGGTTGGGTTTTTTTTGTTTTTTTTTTTTTTGCAACTTTATGCACGCTAGTTTTACATTTCATTAAATGCTGCAGTTTGGTTTGCTTGAACCTTCTAATTTTCTTTGGCTGGGTTTGAATTCATCACATAGTGACTGAATTTTAAAAGGTGTAGGAAGCATGACTGATAACCTTTGAAGAATATTCCAGTTTTCTCTGTGTCTTAGGGATTAGCTATTCCTCACATCTAATCAATTACTAGAAAATAGCCTACTTGTCAGGGATAAATGGTAATTAACAACTTGTTCAGAATAAAGGCTTCTAAAAGAAGAAAATCTACTTCTGGGTCCTATACCATTTGTGTAGCATTCATCTTGCGTAGTTAGGAAACATTTAGCATTTGAAATGTCTTTTAAATATGCTGAAGCTGATGTAATATTAGGATAAAAGCATACCTAGTTTTATTTCAAAATATAAAATAGTCAGCTCTTTGAAAACTAGTCTTTGCCAAGAAATTCCACATGGAACTACCTCAGATGTCATCTGGTTTTCTACAGCCTATTCAGAAGAGCTGTGAAAGGGGCCTGATATTTTGGTAAAATTAACCTTGTAGTGACAAGTAGTTTGGGTGTAATGCTCTGAGAATATTTTACCCCTTTTTTTAATATCAGCATTGTCATGACTATAATGCTTCTCATTTAATGATATTAAGATGTTGAGTTAGTAAAGAGACTATCAATAGCTCATATACTCATTTAATTCCTGTTATATTCATTACAGAGCCATTCTAGAATGTTAATAATATCTCATGTTGGATGATTAATGAATGCCACTACTTTTACTGAGTTGTTATGCATGTAACAATTTTATGCCTCATCAAGAAGGAAACATCATAAAGGCTTCTCTTAGAGTTGGTTATCAACTTTTTATCCAGTAGTATATGAATGGTCGTTTCAATTGCCTAATAAAAATTTCTTTTCACATCACATATTCATGTGGTAGCACCTCTAATAACAAAAAAAGTGACACTTCATTAATTCATGCTCATGACAAAACCCAAGATGGGGGTTGGGAAGAACACAGAACAAATGTTAATCGATTTTTCTGACGCATTAAAGATTTGTAACATAAGCTGGAAATGGGCCAACAGTTTTCTTTCTTGTGGTGAGGTTAATAAAAGGAATGAAACACAGAAGAATTATTTTGAAAATAGAGCATTATTATTTGGTGGCCAGCTTGAGCAATGCAGCAAGCTGAACTTGAAAGATTACATAACTTAGATGTGGTTTTTTGGAGAATGTGTTTATGTTCAAACTACTCTTATATGGATTGCATTGTAGTCATCAGAAACTTATGAGTAAATTACCTCATAAACTTCTAAAACTCATACTGTCCAGTAGTGTAATATTATGACATATTAAAGAGGAATCATAATATCTGCACTGCTCCCACTTCCAGGCGGACAGACCTGTGTTTATGGAGATGTAAAAACATTGCATGTAAATATTAGAGATAACAAGATAAATTCTCTTAAATCCGGTTTGTATGTGAAAACTATTTTAGAAAACTATTGCCTCTTAAATGCAGATGAAATTCAGAAGCTTGCTATAAAACATGCAGAAATAGCTACACTCTTATCACTAGGAACTGGAAATAAAGCAGGAGTAGGAGGTTTGTGGCTTCTATACAGTAAAGATATTCTGACGTGGGTATCAGCACAGTGACTTGGATTTTGTGTACAGATTTCTTATGCTTATTCTGTTTTGGTATATTTCCTTCTCAGGCTTTGGAAGACAAGGTGTGGGACCTGCTGCAGGAAGCAGACAAGGTTGCAGAGGAGAACAAAGAAAAGAGTCAGGTTTATGATGCCATGGCAGAGACCCTTGGGGATGCATGGGATGCCCTCATCATTATGTTGGAGAAGCGACAGGCACTTCTGGAACTTACTTCAGTGTTCTTTGAAAATGCTCTGGAGGTTTGTATTTAAATCAAATAACTGTTGATTTGGAGCTGCTCTCATCTTACAGGTACTCTGACCATTGTAATTTTAATGTGTTTTGTATTGTCCTTTGTATTCCTAAAGGTTGAGGCAAACAAGAAAATTAAATTCTCCGGATCCTTCCTTGGGATCCTTCCTTTTCCACCTTTCAGATAGTGCAAGATGAAGCTGAACAAAACGCCATGTAGACTTTAACAAATATTTTAGTCACAATGTCTCTCAAATTTGTACTTCGCAGAAAATGCCAGTGAAAAGTGGAACTGGACCCAACCCTAAAATATTAATTTCAGTGGCTATGGACATTCTGCAGAATAGCTTTCATTCCTTATGATTAAAATTATTTGGCATTGAAAGAACTTATTCTCAGGTGCCTCCACTGATGATTGGTCACTGAAAGTTTTACACCAAAATATCCATAAGTTATTGTAATTACATAAAGCAAACATTAGTCTAACTTGAAAGGGCTTTACCTGAGACCGATCCCTGTTTACCCATTTCTCTCTTATCCTAATTCACTGATACACACAGGGAGCCAGAGAAGAGAGGGATTCCATATCCTCCAGGTTTTTGCTCGCTCTGTGTAGCCTCATGATCAATGTCCCCACATCCTGGAACATGAAGAGTTTAATAATTCTCCCTGATAATTTTGTTTCTGTAGTATGCCAATGCCATCTATAAGTTGCAGAAGCAATTACTAACTGCCTTAAGAAGTCCAAGATCAACAATCTACTAATTATTGTGTCCTGACAATGTGTACTATAGAAAGAAATTAGATTTGGCATAAGGCTTTGTGGGAAAGATGATTCACAAAGTGGCAAACTGTAATTACAGATTGTGTCAACTAAAATCCTTCAATCAATCAGTACCTGAAAGAAAAAAAAAAACTCAGAAGGTGCATAGAGGCCACAAAGCATCTGTATCTGGCAGTCACTGAAAATGCCTTTCTCCAAGAATTTACAAATTCTCATGAACTTTCCCAATAATACTGAGATTATGATGTATTTATGCAAAACAAAATTACTGTATGCTTCTCCCTATCCTTTGTTTCCTTAATGCAGTTTGCTGTTAAAATTGACCAAGTTGAAGATTTCCTGAAAAATACTCAAGAGTTTGACAATATTGACTCCTTGAGAGAACTTCTTCTGCAGCAAGAGCATCATACAAAAGGTACAAACAGAATTCCACTCCTGATAGCATGTGGTTCTGTGCTGACTTCTTGATTGAATAATTTTATTTTTTCTGTGCATATTAAAAAAAAAAATCCTATAATAGATATGCAAATGTTGTGTTTGGAAAAATATAATGGTGAGATAGATTTTAGAGTCTTGTTGAAAGAAGTGAAACTCCTGGTTTCAAGCTAGCCCTTGCATCTTGCCTTCAACAACTTTCCTGCACATACCTTTGCCCATAAAGTTTCTTTCACATGAATTCTTTTTCTTTATTCAAGTTTTCATGTGGAGCACTTTCTACTATATTGTGGCACATTCAAATCAAAAAGAGAAAAAAAAGAGAAAAAAGTTTTTGGAACTAATCTAATTGTGTTCAGGCTGCTTCAGACACCTTTGCAATTCCATATGGTTCTGCATTTTTTATAAGTCTTAAGATTCTCTCTTTGTAATTTTAATAAAATTTTTAAATTAAACTTGGCAAAATATCAATCATACTTTATTATTCACTAGTGGAGCACTAGCTAAAAAAGTTTTAGCTGCCTTGAACACCAGGTATTCTTCCTGGGAGGCTGAATAGAGAATCAAACTTGGATAACACTAATATGGGTTTTGGGTCTTCCAAATAGATCTTCATGGGAGCAAAGTGTTCACTGCATACCAATTTAAACTTGAAGTATCTGGCAGCAATTTATTGCTGAAAAGACTGTCTATAACTGTATGAATCAGATGAAATTATTTGCCAGACAAAGTCTGCTTTAATGGCAATAAGCCTTCCCTCAGATGGAGGAAAGTGGCTGCAATTTATTGACTTCTTATTCTACCTAAAGTAAAATAAATTTTTTGAAAGCTGATATTGAGTTATTTGATAAAAAACAGTGCTTTCTGCAAGAAGGAACTCTCTACCTGCTCCAAAGAAAGGTGGCTGAAAATACAACCCTGACCAAGTATTGACTCTACCAGTATATGATAAGTAGTTTGTCACAAATGCTTATCACTCCTGAATTAAAAAAAAAAAAAAATAAAATTACACAAATGAACTCTGAAATGGAATTTAAAAAGTGAAAACTTATGAAATATATTTGTTTACCCATTTCTATCTGTGTTCAATTTTGGATGGACCAAAATTAAACATTTCTGATTAATACCATTTTTCTGGAAGGCAAGAAGTAAAATGGAAAAGCTTGTTGCAGTGAGCTCATGGAAACTAATCTCTCTTGTTAGCCCTTGGGGACTGAAGAACTAGAGGCCTTTCACTCTGCTTCTTCCCTAAGTGTTTTTTGTGAAAAGGGATTTAAGGTGCTTTGCCTCACTAGTTGCATTAGTGAAAAACTGCAGAGGGTATTGACCCACATGGGAAGCAGGGTAGAAAATTCCACTTCAGCTTTCCCACAGGTTGGGAAACCATAAAAAAGAGCTCAGTTTTGAAAAAAACAATTGCACTTCTGAGTTTCATTTTGATGACTCTCAGTACACCATCATATGTGTGTATATATGTTTGTGTATACACCATTGTACTTTTGTATGTTTACATTAAAGCCGTCCAAATTGAAATATCTTAGCATATATAGATCTTCTAAAGTAAGCATTCAAGTTCATGCAATGTATGAAAATACATTGTGTTCATGTATGCAAATAGATAGTTTGAAAGATGCTTGAGTAATATTTGAAATATGGTCCTAGAATCACAAAGCACTCTGGGTTTTCTTTTCTCTTGATGAAATTCTGTTCTTACAGAACTTCTGGAGAAGTCATTTGCTCTTGTAAACAAAAGCCATGACCTAACTCAATTCATAGAAGAATTCAAATGTGAGGGGCCAAATGCAAATCCAGAGCTGATTCAAGGAGCCCACAGCAGCTGCTTGAAGATTGACAATCTCCTTGAGATGCTGCAGGACAGGAGGCGGCAGCTGGACAAATTCCTCAGACATCAGCGCCAAGGACTGGAGCAGGTTCTGCAAATTTGTTTGTGGCACCAGCAGGAGACCCAGGTAACACATAAACATCAAGGGAAATCACAGTATAGAAAACAACCTAGCAACTCTTTGACAGTACAAACAGAAAAGGAGCTTAAATAGATTTATTAGGCCTATATTTCTGGGCTACATCTGTTTGAGGAAATCCTAACTTTGAATGTTTGACTGATGTCAGCGGGAGTTAAGGGGATACAGAGAAAGCAGAGTACTGGAGACTTGCTCTGCTGTATTGAATCTAAGAGCAGCTTTTTGCTCTTTGTGTTGCTTATGTTTTGCTAGGCACAACTGTGTAGTCTAGAGGGATGAACAATCTATGTGTTGTTTATCCCTTACTATCAGGTTATGAAACACTGAAAATGCAACATCTCCCTTTGATCTCTAACTGGAATGTGATGACCTGATAGTCATGATTGTAACACGTCTCTTTCAGAATTTTCAATGTGTGAAGGCATATTTATTTTACACAGTTTCCTTTATGAAAGTGTCAGCATCATATTTTCTGATATCTCTTTCATTAATGAAAATCAAAAGCAGATTGGCCTATTTTATGCATAATTAGTTATTTTTGGAAGAATAAAGTAATTAATCTTGTCAATAATTATTGTAAACGAAAGATAAAATCTGTTTCTTGAAAAACAGGAGTGATTTTAGACTTCAACCAATCAAGGAAAACCACTGTCTTTTTCAAACTGCTGTACTAACCTTGTCTCCTTTCCCATACCTTCAGCAAAATCACTGAAAGTGAAATTCTGTGGGTTTCTTGCTTATAAAGCAAGTTAAGAATTCCCAGCCATTCCTTCAGAGCCAAGGCAGCACAATGAAATCACTCAGAGGTATTAGCTGCAGTGGAAGCCAACTGATTAAACTGACTGTAATGGAAAGGAATATTGCCAAGTGGTAAAGGGGTGAACACTTTGCTATAACAGGGTTAAAAAATTACTTCTTCCTCTGCCTAACATTACAGAAATACTGGTTTGCTTTGCTAAACAGATACATGATAAAAACCCACCAGCCCTAAAATGCAAATAAATTTTTATTTCCCTTTTAGCACAGTTTTTGTTGTCCACTCGATTTATTTGGTTTTTGATGAACCCATAGTAAATATTGTGTGAAAATGTGCTCCCAGGAAAAATGTTTCAGTCAGTAAGTACACATCTGGAGGATATACTCAAGAAATGAAGGCTTAGTATTAAAATAATTCCCTTACTTCCCTAGGTCTCTTGGACTCATAATGTGAACATTTTTTATGTGTAACTGAAAATACTTCCAACATATTTTAAAGAGTTTTTCATTTTTTATAATTGCTTAAATTTATTAAAAATAGCATGATTCTACATAAGCAGATAAAACAACAACAACAAAAGACTTCTAGTGGGCTATTAAAATCTGTAGTACCTAGAGCACAGAAATTCTTAGTATGCTGACTATGATCTAAGTATAGTGGTGATTTTCCAGACAGGAAATATTGGAGGAAGTCTTCCTGATACCAATAACTAATTCTGGATACTATTTTAACATGTGGAGCTTCACTCAGGAACTCTTGCCATGTGTTGTTTAAAAAGAAAGTGAGAGGTACCTACTATGAATCAAGCAGATATAAATACAAGTAATTCTGTGGAATTTAGAAGATTAATTGTATACTGCATATGTTTGCTGCACATACTTGCTGAAGAGGTTTGTAAGATCTAATAAATTTGTAAATCTACATAAGATTATTCTACACAATAGTATCCCATTATCTTTACTGGGTTTTTCAAGCCAGAGGTGGAGAGGTTCTGTTAGGTCAGAAATAATCAGATTTGTAGTATTTTACTGTATGCAAGTGTTTAAGTCACTGTATGTCTAGGGAGAATGTACAATATCTTTATGGTATCAAAAACATACATTTATTCTATGCATGACTATAACCTGATTCTTCTTTTACTGTGTTTACAATTTGCTCATACTTGATGAATACAATTTTGTCTGTTTTGTCATATATATCCACTATGTGCTTGCTTTGGTATTAGTCCTTTCTGCAGTTGTTATGACACAAATCTAAGTATTTAAAGAGAAGCATGAACATTAGGAATGAAAAATGAAAATGTGAGGTTTTTTTTTAAATTAAACTGCGTTGTACATATTTTTAAAATAGATAATAACTTCTTAAACTTCTCACTGAGTTGTTTTTATTATTTATTAGGTAACATCTTGGTATAAGAAAAATATCAGAGATTACTTTCAGAAGCAAAACTTAGGCTCATCACTATTGGAAAATGAAGAGTTACTTCAGGAGCTTGAAGAAATGGAAGTCAAAGTGAAAGTAAGAAATAACATAATTGGTTGGTGAAGCAACTTTAAAAATGAGTCGTAAAACATGAACTTGGGCATTGAACAAGCATATATAGGAGTAGACACTTTGTAATGTACATGAGATATATATCTCTATATGTCTAAATTATTTTAGTAATTTTACTTCTTTTAATGCAAGGCCTCCATGTTTCTCAGACTTTTTTTTCATTTAAAATTTTAAAAGCTACCCATAAATTATAAGAAGAATAACCTTGATGGACTTTAGTTGTTTTTTTAATTTAGCGATCAAGTTCCACACTGGTAATTTACATGTAAAATCCTGTGTTGAAAAATAAAGAAAAGGAATTTTATTAGCATTTTAACAAATTTTGGTGTTTACAAAGGACAAAACCCCAACTATTTCTACCATAATTAATTGTCAGTGAACTGAGTACACGATTGGAAGAGGTATTTGTCCATTTATTTCTTGTGATTAAAGTAATTGAAAGCACTATTTTCATAGTTAATATCATTTTCCAAAAAATAAATCTGTAACTGCCACTCATAAAGCAAGATGTGATTAAAGAAAATCTTGCTCTAAGAAGAAAGAATCTTGGTTTGAAATGAATTGCTTATATTGAGAACCTTTTTTAGGTAACTGAATTGTGCCATAATCAGGTAAGTGCTGTTGTTGGGTCAGGACCATTGCCCAAGATATCTTTTTCATGCAATTGAATTCAGATAACCCAGATGACCAAGGAGGCCTTTTTCATCCAGAAACCATTCCAGTAGAACTAAATGTCTTTGCAAAGGTTATTGTGTTAATAGTAAGAGGCTTCTGATTGTTCACAGATCTGTTTCCTTGTAAGCTTTGTCATTAAATGTCATGTTTGCCTGTTTGCGTAATTAACAGGTAAATGCTTCAAGGCAGTCATAAAAACACAATACAATAATATTTCTAATGCTTCTCTAAGCAGCATGTCAAAAAAATACTTCTTTTTTTTTTAAGGGAAGATGAGCATGTAAAGATAAATTCTTCTGAACAGACCTTTGACACAAGAAAAAACAGATAAACCAGTAAATGAGTACACTGTGGAGTGTTTTCAGAGAGAGAGACACAACAATAGGTGTTCTAAAGCATTTCTGAATTTTAACAAAATAATCATTAATCGTCCCCACATTTCATTTTCACAGGCTATTCTTGTAATTTGCTGTCTGAATTAGAAATTAGGGTGCAAGTGCAGAAACAAAAACAATATTAATTTTCATTTTGTATAATAATATTTTTCATGGTTGAGTATCTAGGAAATTACTTTTAATAATAACACTTATTACAATTTCACCTAAAAATTCTTCTCCCGTACATAATGTAATAGATCATTCATATAATTTTTAATTCATTGCCTTTTTTAATGAGGTAATTTTAAAATGCTTTGCATTAAACATTTTTGTTATGCATCCGTGTGAATTATTATTTCGAGCATCTTATCTTTTAGCCTTCTGCATATCTTCCTACCAGCATGTTCTAGCAGAGGGAAATTAAATTCTTGAAGGGAATATTACTGAGCATGTTGGTTTTGCTTATGATGTGCACAAGAGTGGCCAGGTTAAAACTGGTTGAAAGTGAAATTATAATTGAGAAAGCTGTGAGTTATAGGCATCAGTTTTTGCAGCACTGAACTGCAGATGTTGAAAACAGAATAAAGGAGGTACCTGTTCCAAGGTAGCATAAATAAATCTTTTCAAGTAACATTTCACATGTGTGCTGTAGCTCAGAGCAAAATGTTTTGTGTAGTAGATATGCAGAGCAAGTTTAATGTTGGAAAAGCAGAAATTTTTTAAAGTGGAAATTTCCAATGTCTGAACTGTTTCACACAGGGTGTTTACTTACATGTATTGTTCCATTAAGCTGAACAGGAGAAATCGTTTCTTATATTGTTCAGAGGCCAGCCTAAGAGGGATTTACAGGTCTAGCATCTAATTTATGGGACTGGGCTGAGAGGAGAAAGGAGAATGATTCAATATTATTATTATTTTCTCAAGCTGGTGTCTTATGTTGAAATTCACCTTGCTAAGATGTAAACCCCATAAAAACATTATCACTAGTTTGTAATATTATCAAGACCAAAAACAAACCCAAGAAATCATAATTGGGGAAAAAAGCCCTCAACCCTCACAGACTTTAAAAGAATCCTCCTGCCCCCCATTCCTGCAAGGACATTCCCAGCTCCCCTACCCCATGATTTGGGAGAAGAGGCACATTTAGGAGCCCGTGTTTCAATAAGGGTGTGCTGGCACTGGTTACCTGCTTGCTGTTACATTTCTATGCGCCCTGGAGGTGCTTGACGTGGTAAAGAAGAACTGCTAGCACCACTTTGTGGCCAAATAATTTTTAACATATCTCAGCAATTTTCTGACTGAATTATGTTTGCTCTTTCTGCTTGTCGATTTTATCAGCTCACTGTTAAATATACTGCTACAGCCATTCACTGAGCTTCCCAAAAGCCACATCGTATGGCAATGGTCATAGCAGCTCACAACCCCTTGTGGTTTTATTAGTGCCCACTACTTTTGTAATTCGACTATAATAATATAATATGATTATATTGGTAGTTATACTGCAATGTAGTTCCTGAAGGGAAAAGCCTTTTGAATATTCACAAGGACTAAATTATCAATATGCTGATGTATGCAATGAAGCAATGACAGATTTGGGGCTCAGAAAAAGTTCAGTTGAGGACATTTTTGCATACAAGAGAATAAGCTAATTTATCACACTTCTGAAAAAAACCCCATGCTTTTATGTTTAATTGACTTATGTTATAATTGCTGCTTTATCTAATATATGGATCATGATCTGAAGTCAAATAAATGTGCTTCAAAATTTTCCAAGCTTAAGCCTAGAACATTACAGTGAAAAAACTTTTATACAGATTCTCAGGTTTTGATTCAAAGTTCAAAAGTTTTATTGTATGGACAAGAAAAGTTAATTTATCCCACAATAATTGTTTAATAACAAGATAATTTTTAGATATTTCTGCATCACCCCCCCCCACCCCCAATTTGTGCTGAATATTTTAGAAGGCAGAAAATCTTCAAGACTTTTAATTAAAGCTACAATATTTTTAATTCATCAGTTTTAACACTCTTGAAAAATACCTGTTTAATCAAAGAACCTAGAAAGGGCTAATTTTCCTTGCCAAATGGAATAGTGGAAGCAAGTTTTTAAGACTTACTACTGTGAGGAAAAGAATAGTGACAAAAGCTAAGGAGGCACATTCAACATGTCAGAGCAATTCACAAGCATCTCCTGATAAATTGAAAAGCCAGTGTAAGAGTAGGCTGTGTGTTCCTTTCACGGAAAATGAGTAAGAAATATGTTAGTGCTGACTGGCAGATTGTTATGAATTTGGCATGTTGAGGTCTGAAGAACAGAAGAAGCTAACTAAGATTTTTCCACTGATTTTTTTATGTCCTGTTGATGGAAAGCCTACGCTTTTTATGTGTAGAAACATTTCCTTATAAATAGAAAGCTGAAAATGAAGTTGTCGCTAGCTGTTTTACAGAAAATTTAACCAAGTTTGAGGAATAGCAGGATAGCAAATGAGTCTAACCAAATTTAATACCCTCAGAGAGTGTGCAAGGTTGTAATGTTTGTGGAATGTTTTAAAATATAAATTACTATAATAAATTGGGATTTTGAGCTTGTGTGAAAACTTAGAGAAGTGTCTTGCCTCAGTATAAACAAGGCAGAGTTTAACATCTGCTTTTAGATCACCTAAAAGCTGCTGTTGGGCATCTTGTACCAAACAAGTTTATGAATTTTGTTACAATGAAATACTCTTACATGGAATAATTTCACTGTAAATTGATTCATTTTCTTAGAATTGCAATTCTTATAATTCTCACTGCCACTAGCAAGGTTCATGATCAGATAAGACAGTGATATTTTTCGAGTGGACTTAATATTTTGTGTAGGAAATCAGGGAAACTGTACAATGGAGAATGCCAGGGATGATGGCACAACCTGCTGTAAGGGAGGGCCATTTGATTGAAGTGATTACCAGACATCTCTTAGCAGAAACTCTCTCACTGCAAGCTGTTATTATCTAGGCAATATTTTGAGGAGTTCTTGACAAAATAGGTGGGCTGAAGGGCTGTTTGCCATGAGAGTGTGGTCTTACCAGGAGGTTTCTTGTGTTTGTTATCCTGACCATTTCCCAGCAGACACCTTAGTAACTGCTGCTCCTGCCTATGAAACTGTGTCAAAGAATGTTGAAACTTCTGGAAACTCTTATCACTAAAATCATGATTTTCTGGGAAGCCCATCCTAGTAGAAATACTGCATTAAATAATTATAGCTTTCATGCCTATAACAATACACATTTCCCAGTGCTTATATTATAATCATGCAGTGTATTATGTTTAATTGAGTAAAGTGGAATATTCCCCACTAGGAATGGAATTACACTGTGCAACAACTGGAAGGTGAAGCATTTAGGATCTTGCTTTCAGAGGACTATACAGAAAAAGAACATCTAAAACTTTCAAATCAGAAAATCTGTCTGTTGCAAGAAGAAGTGTGCTTCCATATGGAAGAAAGAAAAGCCCTTCTGCAAGAGGCCAATGACTTTTTTCATGCTGCTGGCGAGGTAGGTAAGAAGCCAAGTGTGTAATAATAACCTGGCAATGAAACTATTAGTGTGTTCTTGAAGGCTGGTGGATGTGGGATTATGAAAACAGTAGGCTAAGCAATTTGAAGTGGAAAATTACAAATCCAATTTCCCTTTTCATATGACTTTTTGACTCAAACTTCTACCCAAAATGGCAAATCCATTTGAAAATGTATTCTCTTTTTTATTTCCTTTAAGTATATTGAGTGCTTGGTTTCAAAATAAGGTATTTGGGAAATATTTTTTTGCCAGGAATTGGGCTTTGAGATTGTTTTATGGAGACACTGGAAGCAATGCCTATACTTGCAGTGGTCTCCACAGGAGCTAATTATAATCACTATTATTAACAATGCAATGTTTTTTTCCCAAAAATCTTTCAGTTAGAAGACTATTTAGAAAAGTTTATATTTTAGGGTATCCAAAGACCAAACAGTCCTGTTTAAAACCAGGTAATTTCCAAGGATAGTTCCAACAACACAAATATTGATAACATATGTTTTTCCTTTTCTCTTCAGGTACTTGATGGTCTGGAAAGCATTGAGAATTACCATAAAATCTCTGTTTCAGAAGGCTTACATTTACCTATATTGACACTGAAGTACAAGGAGTTGCAGGAAGCAATTAAAGGTGGTACAGCAACCACCATGCAGAAGGGACGAACTTTAGTTAACAAAGCAGATTCTCACAGGTATTAACATAAGTTTCTGGTGAAGCTAAAATAATGAAAAAACTTATTTTGAACACATCAGTTTTGCAAAAACTCTTATGATGGATATAAATTTAAGTAAGAAATAACTTGGTGGGTAGGGAGAGGGGGTTAATATCAAAACTTCAGTTCTTAATTCTATGAAGTAACTTCTTTACAATCTAAAGAGGAATGCCTCAAGTATTCAGATTCTGAATTGCTTCCCTGATATTATGGTTTATGTTATAATGCAAACCACTGTTTTGTAAATTGCGGGGTGGTTTTTCTCCCATTAAAACAACACCCTTAAGGAGAGGTTGACTTAGAATGCATATGACATTCTTTTTCCAGCTACTGTAAAAACACTGAAATATTTTAGAGTCCAAAGAAAACATTCTTTTTAAAGTAGAACTGGCATGCCATATGTTTTCTCTTTTAAGCTCTTCCATTTGTCATTTTAGTTTTTAGATAGTATAGCTAGAGTGAAAAGGGAAATGAGCTATTTCTCAGTGAATCAGACTGTGTCTCGTGAGCACTAATGTATCTGTCTTGTCAATCTACCTTAGGCACTGGTGACAAATTATTTGCTTGGAAATTTCATTTCTGTGTTTTACTAATTATCAATTTTATTTGGATTAATTTTAATATTTTTCTTGGTTATTTTTCTTTTAAGGGTAACAGTTTAAAATGGCATCATTCTTCATCATAAAATCAACAGAATGAGCATTGGGTTCTTTAAAAATCATAATTATCCTCTACGTTGAGCAAAAAAAGAGAAATGACAGTTCTACTTTTCTATTTTAGCTCTTGGGTGGCAGGAATTCAGAAAATGATGGAATATGTTCAAAAAAAAGTAGATCAATTAAACAGCCAGTGTCCAGATTATGAAGAATTTACTTTGAAGGAACAACAATGGATTGCCTCACTTGAAGATCATCTGAGTAAGGTACACCATAGATTCATAGAATGGTTTGGGTTGAATGAGACGTTAAAGAAGATTTCATTCCAACCCCTCTGCCATGGGCAAGATCATTTTCCAGTGGACCATGTGGCTCAAAGCCCCATCCAGCCTGGCCTTGGATGCTTCTAGGGACAGGGCAGCCACAGCTTCTCTGGGCAACCTGTGCCAGTGTCTTACCACCCTCGCAGTGAAGAATTTCTTCCATGTATCTAATCTAGACCTGCCTTGTTTCAGTTTGAAGCCATTATCCCTTGTTCTGTCTCTCCAAGGCGCCTTCAGGCTTTCTTATAGGTCCCTTTAAGTACTGCAAGGGTCTCCTATAAAGTCTTCCCAAAGTCTCCTGCTCTCCAGGCTGAAAAATAGCAGCTCTCTCAGCCTGTCACCATAGGAGAGGTGCTCCAGCATTCTGATCATCTTTGTGATGGTTATTATCATCATTGTGGCACATCTTTGTACTGCATTCATGAACAGTGCATTGTATTTCCATAATTTAGCTACAGTGAGTATTGAAGTTGAATCAAATAATAATAATTTTTTTTTAGAGAGAGCACAGTTGTAGTTAAAATGCGGAATGTTCTTGTTAACACAAAGGAACCAAAAGCTGTTCTGAAAAATTGAGCCATTTCCACAAGAACATTTTACCAGTGATGTTCAATTAAACATGGATTTGCTTGGATAATGAACTATTATAATTTGTTCTTTTGGAAAAGAAGTGAGCAATCAGTCCTGTGACCCATAGGCAGGTTTCTTATACTGCTTCTGCCTTCTGTTTTATGTGGCTGAAGATAAAAATAAAAGTGTGGCAAATTTGAAGTTTAACAAGCACGGTGGCCAAACCACAGCAAATTTTCAGTAAATCTGAAGGAGACTAGATTCTATTCACTATAAAAATTCCTTTTGTTAATTAAGGTATTGATGTGTCAAGGACATGACAGCCTTCTTTAGACAGTTGAATGTCATATAGTACTACACATCTTTTAAATTACTTGTCAGAGATGGAATAGAAAAATAGCTCCTAAATAAGTTTCCATGTATAAATTCAAATTTAAAAAAGCACAGTCTTTTAGCAAGGTTCACATGAAGGAAACCAGGAGTGTAGATGAGAAAAGTACATCAAATTTAATGACTGAATAATTAAGTCTGCAATCTGATATTTTGTATTTGCATGATGTTTATATTGAACCATTATCAATCAAATGTGAATTTAATTACAAATTGGCCCTTTTCCAGACCATTTATGTGTATAAAAATGATGTCACTATTGTGTTGTGAATCTTAACCTAAAAGTTAAATTATGAAGGCAACTTTTACTTAAAATATAAACCTTAATTTGAACATAATGTTTCAATGTGCTGTTTGTTCTAATCACTTTGTTCCCAGCCTTGCCTTAGAGAATATTGTGTCATTGCGGTGAAGAGTGCTTATTGCTGTATTGCTACCAAGCAATACACTTTTAATCCCCACTCTCTAAAGCAAAGTGTCCCAAGGGATCTGGTGCCAAATTCAATTGCCCTTCAGCCTCATATAATAAAGTTGGAACCTCAATTAGCAGCCAGTTCTTAAGAAAAATGTTAAATGTAAATTCACATGTCTAATAATAACCATGTGTGTTGTTGGCATCATCTGCCTGTGCTCTTCATAATCTGTTTTGTTATTATAGTGCATACATAATATCTTAGTGACAGTGGAAGGGAATTCTGTACATGTATCTGCACAAAAATAGGTCTCTTGCCTTGTCAGAGAAGCTTTAAATGTACTTTCTGAAAAAATCCTGGAACAGAATCAAAGTATTTTTGCCAGGACTATAATAGCAGGATTATAATGCAGTTGTGCCATATTGAAATCACAAGTCTCAGATATTTAGGGTAAGGGAAAGCACTGTCAATAAAATGAGAGGAAACAAGAAGGGGTTTTGATCACGCCTGTTGAAGAAATAGTAGAGTTGTCTTCTTTTATATTGTCGTATTTCTCTGAGTATACATGATATTAAAGCACAAGTTTTACCTTTTCTTCGTTTCTTCTCTCCATCCCACCATTTGGGGTTGAGGAGTGTGTGTGAGCAGCTGTGTGGTACAGTTCTCATTTGGGTTTAAACCACGACATTGTGCCTGGAAACATAATCTATGCAGCAACAGAAAAGTGTTACCTCATTTTCTTTCCTATAAAAAGGAATATTTTATACTGGTTTATGATATCTACTTATATAAATTAACCATGTAAATAATACTTTCAAATAAAGGTGTCGCAATCAATTAAAAAGCTCGCCCCGATGCTCACAGTTGGAATGGAGATTGGCTCGTATTTGTGTGAGTCAGAAAGAGTTTTGGACAAGCACCTTGAACTGGCTAAACAAACAAAGGTAAAAAAACCTTTCAATCATGTTAAGTGCTTTT
Source organism: Onychostruthus taczanowskii (assembly GCF_017590055.1). Taxonomy (NCBI): domain Eukaryota; kingdom Metazoa; phylum Chordata; class Aves; order Passeriformes; family Passeridae; genus Onychostruthus; species Onychostruthus taczanowskii. The sequence goes on along the minus strand of NW_024499240.1, from coordinate 7,282,951 downwards.
AGAAACAAATGCTTCCTGTATGCAATTCTAAATAAGGTGAGCAGTTGAGAGTTTCTTGTAAAGAAATTAGGTCTATGGTTTGTTTTAAAACTGTAGTGAATGAACAAAAAGATAACATTACAGTCATTAAATCACTGGTTTTCTCCACTGTCTCTATCTCACTGTGTGATTTGTTACTGCCTCAGGATCCTCGTACCAATTCTCCGTAGGAAGACTCTTCAAATGTGGATTGCTACTCCTACGTGAGGCACCAGGTTTAACAATTGTCTAGACAGCCACAGTCAGAGAAAAACCTTCTTGTGGTTTATTGTGCCAAATATAAGGGATGAACTGGCAAAAAAGAAATAACTAGCTCCCATTTAGGGAAGCTGCGGAGGGGGCTGTAAGGAGATCCCATGGTCATGTTGGGAGTGCAGCCATTTGATGGGAGCCCTGCAGCACTCAGCTCTGTCACACGTGAGGATATTTTTAAGTCACATCCAGAGCCTTTCCCACTCTCTGCACTATCTGGAAGTGAGTTAAAAACACTTGAGTCCCTTCCATACCCTCGGCATAAGTGCATATTTCAGCCTAAGCTGAACAACATGACAGTGTGTATTTTAGGAGTATCCTATGTATTTTCAGTACTTAAAATTCCATTTAAGAACTCCTGCAGAGTTCTTTTTTGTTTCAGGCAATAGCTTATGGGGTCCAAGGGATGGATCTGTACAGTACCTGTGGAAACAAAATTCACTTTAAAACAATGCTGGAGAGCGCACAGTAAAAATATTAAAATCTCAGCAGATGAGCAAGAACATATTTTTGTTCCTCAAGACTTTATAATAGTTTTAAGTGTCTTTTCTGCCAAATTTTTGCATGTCATGTTGTTACTTTTCTTTGCTGCAGTGTCTATTTTGTCCTGACAGATATACACACTCTTATAACTCTACACCTCTTCTAACTATTCCTTCTGGGAACTGTGATATACCAGCTTTCAAAATAGCTATTTCAATAACTACACCTATAATTTTTAGGAAAGGAATGGATATTTCTGTGATTTAGTCTCCATTGTGAGGTCTTCTTCAAACAAGTAATTAAATTATACATAAAAAAGCAATCCTAATGAAAATTAACAATGTGATATCAATATTCACTGGTCCTTTCCAACCATTATACATTTTTTTTCTATGCTTCTACCTTCAAAGGAAACTTCATGTGAGCTGAAAGCAGCTGAGGGAATCATCAAAAATATGGAAGAGTTGGAACCTGAGCAGGTGGCAGCTTTTTCTAGCAGAGCTGACTTTCTGGATAAAGAGCTGAAAAAAATTGAAAAAAATATTAGTTCAAAGCTAGAAATTCTAGAAACTTTTGTGGCCTTTTTACAGTCAGCTGTGGAGGTATGGATTACTTATTTATTCTCTGACTAGACTGTAAAAATCTTACAATTGAAAAATTTGCTTCCATTGTAGGAAGGATTGTAATTGATTTAGATTTTTCTGCTCTGCACATGAGCACTCTCATTATATACATAATAAAAATGTTTCCATATAGGTATTCTGAATGTTAAATTTACTATTTGCTTCATATAACTTTTAAAAATGTCCTATGATATGTTCATAGGGATCTTTGTTGCTGTCTTACACTACTTCCACTGACATGCTAATTCATGTGACTGTATTTAAAAATGAAATAAAAACCAGCTCTAGCCCAAATCATAATCAATTCAATACTAGCGTAATTTTGGTAGCTGTGCTAATGGTGTCCAGGACAGTTAATTTTCATTCTGATTTGGATTCCATTTTAAGATTCTATGATATGGCAGCTGTTCTTTAATATTTAGAAAGAAACTGAGGATGGAATGGAACCTGTCAGACAAAATTAGCCATAGGATTTATTTGTTGCATGATAAACTACAAAAAAATATTGTATTACATCTACTTCTGATTATTGCTAACTTTGGTTACTTCATATTAAGCAGATCAGTGAAAATTAGTGCATTGATATACTGGTACATAAAACCCATCTAAGGATGCATGACAGAAATTGAGCTAATTGCTGCCACCTGCCTGCTTGCCATCCACTGGTTGGCAAGTTATTTTAAACTATTTTATTATTTGGTGTTTGTAAATATTTTAGAGACCCATAGATCTTAAAATTAAGTGAAGATTCACAGAGGGCTATTCAAATTTTACAGCACCTCAAGTTTTGGGTTGTTTTTTGATATTTATATAATCTTTCTATAGGTGAATGATGATATTAAAAATCTGAAGGAATTCTATAATTCAAAACCCCTACCAACAAACAGAGAGACTGAAAATAAAATTGCAATAGAGTCAGCTAATACTCAGTGGCAAAATACTATAAAGAAGACTTTTTCCACCGAAAATATGGGTTGCTGTTTTCTTAATTTAGTAAATGTGGTGAGTATGATCTGATAAACAATTTGTAATATTTTATACTTGCCTGTGATGAGGTCCAATCCTAGTTCTATGTCTGATGGATTGTGTACCTAGTTTTAGAGGGGCTAATGCTGATATTACTTTCAGAAGAAGAAAGCATTTGAGTGCTTATGGTAAAATAAAAATTTTTGTGGTTAGCAATGACAGAGCCTTTATTGACCCAGTCCATGCATAGAAATGTAACACATGCTCCTGTTTGTTTCATGTTGGAAAGCAGCATATACTCAAGCACAATATTAAGTTTATTTTACTTCCACTAAGAGGCAGGGAGTCTTTACTGAGTGAGTGTATGGATTCTTCTAAAGAAATGGATGTTGGAGCTACTTCCTTGCAGACAATATTTCCCAATACCTTCACATTCTGTCCAACAGCTACACTGCCTAGGCATCCCTGTTTAATTTCCCAACAACACTTCATGAGGTGATCGTTTGAGATGTGCAATCATTCCCTAAGCTACACCTCCTCAAGTAATCCAAATTAATGAGTACAGCCCGAATACCCAGCTGTTCTTTCTGCTTTTATAGGACACACTAGGGAGCAGTTAGACATGAAGCTGGGAAGGGGGAGGTGGTGTTGGTAAACTACAGCAGGATGCAAGGTGAATTGGAAAAACCAGCTGGGGGAGGGAAGGTGCTCAGGCTGTTAGTGTGGCTGCAGGGTGTGTCCCTGCTGGATGCTGCCAAGCAAAGGTAAGACAGACAGAGTAATGGCAAAGTCACGTAAAACTTTGCCACATCTTCAGACATTACCTCCATAAACACCTGGATATGTGTTGTCACCATATTTTCTACTACTCTGTTCCCATGATATTCCCAGATTGTAGCTTTTAAAAATCTGGAAGATATGGATCATACTAGTAATTTACAACAACAGCTTCTCTTAGAAAGAAAAAAATATTAAATGGGAAAACAGCATTACACAGTTTTCTGATATTTGTCATAGATGTTCTACTGAAAAGAGGAAAAAATACCAAATATTCAAACACTAAACACTTTAGTCCTCCTGTGCTTCAGTGCTGCTTTGTTTATCAATACAAAGGGGTGGTCTTTTCTTCACCTACTTTGCTTTCCCGTTACTATCTATTCTCCAAAAGGTCATTTTGGGTAGTTCTGTTTAGTCAGAAACTCTTATTCTGTCTGAATTCTGAAACAGACATCAGATGGCAAAAATTCAGTCATTACTGACCTGTTCTATGCTTTAAGCTCCAGCTTTATATATGTTCTCAGTTTAAAAATTCTGTCAATCTGTGCCTGTTTCTAGACAACATTAAGGGAAAAGTGTATTTAAAAGTATATTTTTTTTTTAAGTTACATTAGAATAGTTGAGGTTTTATTAATCTTTGTTTAAAATTATGAGGTTTTAATTGTGTGTTATAAAAATATGTGTAGAAAAAAAATGTGTCTGTTTATTTTCCAGGTAAATGAGAGGTTAATATTAGAAGTAGAAAAATCCATAAAAGTAACAGAAGATATCATTATTAACCTGAATAAAGAAAGGAAAGAGCTGACTGATCTTTGGGCAACCTGGAATTTTAAAATTACTCAAGTAAAACCCATCAAGCAACAGTGCCAGATATTTAAAGAACAACTGAAAATTGTAAGTAAAATAGCTAAAGGAGAAAGCAACCATGGCAAATATTTCTAGATTGTTATTAGCTTGTCTGTGGCTCTCTCACAACTCTTATAGGTATGATTTAATAAAGAGTGATGATCAGTAAGATCTGATTCTTGTTCACAATGTGTTCTCTGTTACATCAGTCAGTCATCAGGAACCATGATCTCCCTTCTCAAACGCATACAAGTCCAAGTCTCCACTTCAAATTCTAAGTTTTAATGAAGTTTAATCAATGCTTTACCAGCAGTAATTTTTTTATTCTTTTTAAAAGCACCATTTTTTTGAGACTGAACAGTTGCTAAACCAAACTTGTCGTAACTTCTACTAAACCGAAGTCCAACCAGGTTCATGCAGAAAGAGGATTGAAACCTTTTTGGCACAGGGAGAGTGTGCAGTGTTCTTTAAAAGAAACACTATTTGGGCTAGTAGCAGGACCAGAAACACCAGCTAGGCTTGTAGCTGCTGTACCTCTAGTGCAGCTGAGCAGTACACCAGCACATCTGTTATCTCAGAAATCGCATGTCTGTGCTCCTGCAGTCCTGGCGTCTGAGTCGCTTTTTCATGCTGCCTCAAAGATATCTTATCACCCTTGTCACTCAGAAGGTTTGTGACAGAGAGGCTTTGCTGACAGCATTTGGTGCCTGGTTTGAGGAAGGTTTTGTTACAAATTTAGCTTGGACTTTAAATTTGGGGTTTTTTTAAATTTATTGCAGTTAGAAATGCTGAACTTTTTGATTCTTTTTTAGACTACCCGTGGATTAGAGATTCTTCAAGAGGCCCTCCAGCTTGCAGTACCAGTTGACCTTGGAAGTGACCTTTTAATTGTTTTGGAACTACAGAAAAAGCTGAACCAAATGAAACCACACTATGAGGTGAGAAACCAAGCTAGTGGAGTGAAGGGTACATCGAAATCTCTTTTTGGCCCTGTGGAGATCCACATCTTCACTGACACCAGACTCTGTCTGGGGCTGAAGTGTTTTATGTTTTACAACAGTTTTCCAGGAGGAAGTGTTCGTGTGTGTTTATAAGGTAGGGGTGAAGAGATTTTGCCTTCAGTGTCCAGAGAATGTCTTGTGCTGTGTTAGCTGTGTATCCAAGGGACACACAAGCACTAGGGCAGTGGAGGTACAAGGAGAGCATCAGCTCCAAGCTTTTGAATTTAGAGCAGGTCAGAGGCTGAGGTATGTCATAGTGGCCTTTCTACCTCCTGTGAATTCTGTCTCTGAGTTTGAGTAATTCACTCTGCCACTGCCCTTTAATTATGTTTGACTTGTTTTCATGCAAGGCTGGGTGATAACTGAGATTCGTGCCTACCAAAAAGTACAGAATGTGGTGTTTTAAAGTGCAGGGCATTGACTTCTCCCCAAGGCAATTTACCATTGTTAGGTGGTTATTTCATCAAATGTAAAGGAAAAATTGCAATTTTTGTGCAAACTGAGTAACTTCTCTGATTTTTGTTAGCAACTGAATGCTGAGCTTGAGTACCTGATCAAATTGTTGGAATTACCAAGCCAGAAAGGATTTTCTGTGAAAGAGAATTCTGAGAGAATAAGTGAGCTTATTCATTTCCATCAAACAATAAAGGATGCAATGATAGAATATGATGAGATTTTCAGCAAGACAGTCAAATTCCATCACATTAAAAAAGAAGTGAGTATAACATTTTGAAACATACATTCTTCCCACTGTAGTTAAACTCGTTTTGGTTCCTGTTGCTTTTCTTTCCTTTTCACCAGAGAAATAAGATTAATCAGCTTGGTGACCTCAGATCTGAAACCAATTTTAATTACTTAAACTCAAGGGTGAGGAAAAAAAAAAAAGTTATTTTAAACAGACACTGATTTTTGTTTTTGTATATTTCAGCTGGAATGTCTATCAAAATTAGGAGAACTGGATATTCCTGAAATATATGGGGACCCTGAAAATGTGCACCAGGCTAAAGCCTACCTCGTGAATTCTCAGGAGAAACATGCACATATTAGACAGCTATATACTCTACTTATTACCCAGGGAGTGGATATCTTGTCTGCAGTGCAGCAACCTGTGAGTATAAGTAGAAAGATTTATGAAATCAAGGATAAATATGAAAGATTATTGGACTTATTTGTCTGAATTTTAGATGTGTAAATATGTTTTACATATGTTTATGTATTACTACTCTGAGAAAAATACGGAGAGAGCCTTGAGGAAATGAATCTTAAAATATCATTGCTTGGAAAAAAAACACAAACCATAATTTACTTTAGTATGTTTTGTGAAGTTCAAGGCCCTGATGGCAATTTCTTGAATCTCTATATTGCAATCCTGCTGTTTTGTAAAGGTTGCCTTGCAGATTTATTCTCCTATAAAGAAGAGATAGCATAAGAACAAAAGAGGAAATGTAGTAACAGTGTTACCTTATCAGTGGATTCAGGACTGATTTGCATGACAGGATGGATATCATTTTAGAAAGGAATTATTTATTCAGGGAAGAATTTTCATTGCCCTGTATTCATTCACTTACTAAGAAAGCAAGGCTTTCCTTATGATTTGGCTGGATCATTCATATTGGCAGTCTGCTCTTCAGACACCACAAATTGATGGATGGCAGAAAGGAGCTATTCTCCAGGTGGCAAAGGACTGGAGGGGGTCACTCCCTCTTTGCTCAGCAAAGACACCACGTTTAGGTTGTGGCTTTGACCCAAAACTACTCCCCAGACTACGAGTAACTGAAAGTGCTGTGTCCTTGCTCTCCTTCCAGGGGAGGTTTAACAGTTTACTCTAGCCCATTGTGGCTGGCTGTGCACGTTCTGCCTCAGTGATTTTCATTTTGGATTAGTTAAATCAATACATTTCCTGAAACTGATAAATTTCTTTGTCTCTTTCCTCATTAGAATTGCTTGAATGTTTCTGTAAAGAATCTGAAGCAAGAACTTGCTAGGTTTGAGTGTGATAGCATAAACTGGAGCTCCAGAGCTGAAAAGTATGAGGAAGAACTATCACAGTATTTCCAACACTGCACCGCTCAAGAGGATATAAATGAGGTAAATGAGATGAATCCCAACTCACTGAATGACTGTTAAAAGAGCTGTTGTGTTCCATAATATACATTATTGTTTACCATTTCCCTAAATGCTTCATATGTACACAGCAAAACAGACTTTCATTTTAGCAGCAACTTTGGATCTACGCAGCAGCAACAGTAATCTGTGGTTCATGCCTGCTGTTCAGGATTCTAGCAAGCTGTTGGGCTGGCAATAAAATGCTTTCACTGTACCAAGAGGACTGGAAATAGAGCAGCTATATTTTCTTTGGCTTTCAGCTCAGTCAGCTTCATCTGAAACACAAGTCTTTATAATTTTTTCTTATGAAGGAAAAGTTTAAACAAAAGTAGAATTTGTACATATTGCAGTTGTCAGGACATTGGAAAGAACTTTCAGTATTCCAGTGAAAAGTTCAGAATAATCTACTACTAACATTTTTTCAGAAACAAAATATATGCTTCAAAAACTGCTAGGAGGAAAGGAAATGTTCATTGGCACAAGATATTAGAATTAGCATTATGGAACTTAGGTTAGGAATAATTATTCAGGTAATATGACTGTCAACGTAACATCTTGGTAGGCCAAATACAAATGAATTTACAAATTAGAAAGCTACATTCGTTAGATGTCTCTAAAAAAATTAGCTTAGGAAAAAAGCATTTCAAAGAACTAACTTTCCCAGACTGATAGATTAAAATAAGAGGCTGATGGGCTCTATACTTGATGTTCTGTAGATTGTACTCCTCTTGTACCTCTTTGCATCTGTGAAGTACAGAAGGTGGATTGTGAGCTGGAAGGATTTTTACATTAATGTTCCCTGTAGCATGAAGCATATGTAATAAAAATACAGGACACTGAAAGTTATATATTATTATTGGTTAAGTTAAAATCTGTCATTCCCAAATCTAATGATATCTTGTACAGAAACTAGCTGAAATATACTAATTTGGCATGTGGATGCCTTTTTCTTTAGGTACCTTTTGTATTATAGGTTAACATAGAAGATGAAGATATTTCCGAAACCAATATTTGGCTAAGGTGCCTGTATATGCATTAATATACTGCCATTTTCTTTTTTTTCTTTCCATTAAGTATTTCTAATTCTGTTTAGGGATCAAGAAATCGGACACCAGTCTACTCAAGAATATTATTTATGAGTATTACCTTCACTATGCTAAATTCTGTCAATTTTTTCATCAGCAATTGAATATTGCTAGACTTGTCTAAACTAACAATTTATTCACTATCTACTGTGTATAAGTAAATAAATATTTCATGTGCCAGCAGCAAGCAGCAGCTGTTCATGGCTGTCAAATAGTAAACAGCCAACCAGATAATTTCGTAGTGATTTACCAGTTTACAGAGGAAAGTTTAAAGCTGACTGAAAATATTTGGGATTCTGCTGTAAATACTTATATTAATTTATGTTTGATGAGATTAATTTAAGTGTGTAAATACAGCATGTGAATTAGGGCTTAGGACTCTGTGGTGTTTGAAGAGATTCTTAGAGGCAAGTTCCCTGTGTTTGTAAGGTATTGGTGCTTCTATAACAAACAAGGAAACAAATACAGAAATTTATAGACAAGAATATATAGCATGAGTTTTAAACAGCTTTGGAGAAGACAAGAGTAAAATGCATGACTTTTCTGTGCCTTCTCTAATTTAAAGAGAATTTGAAAAGGCAAAAATAAGTGGATATATCCTCAACATCTCTGAGAAGTATGAGGAAAGCTCATCTTTGGGATCTGTCTTTGCCAGCTGGGGCTTCTTTTTTCACTTTGGGCAGCAGCTTCTGAAGAGCTGCACCTCCACAGTGTTGAACTGCAGTCATTTGTGAGCTCAGCCTTGGGTACACTGATACACTGGATGTAGGGATGCTGCTCTGGATCTGTTCAGGGGATTCTAAGTGACACCATTAATCACTCATGATAGCTTTTGCCATGAAAAAGCCTTCTCTTTATGTGATCACTTTAAAAATCGCATTTATGCGTGTCCACGTAAAACTTGTCAACAAAAGGCAACAGATCCTGAAGTAGGTTCACAGCTCTTCCCAGTCACCTCATTTCTTTTTCACCATGTCATTATTTATATGCTTATGGAAAGATATGACTGGAAATATGGGTTTTAACCATAAATGGTAATGAGCTATCTTTATTCACAGGTCAGTAGGAACTAATATGTAGCCGCATTTATCACCTTGTAATTTATTCTGAATCAAGCTGCCCCAAGAATCAAGTAGTTGAACAGATTTTTTTTTCCTACTTTTTGTTTTACTGTTTCTTAATCCTTGTGACTGAAAATCTGTTTTCAGCAACCTGCTTTTAGGGGTCTTTTGATTATTGATACCATGAAAACTTTTGTATATGAATAGAAAGGGAAAGATGAGGGTTTAACACCATTGAAGTTTCTTCTAGAGTGGTGCACATAGCATTTACTGGAATGGCACTGTTAACAAAAAATGTTTAAAGCATTTTATAACTTGATTTTTCCATTTATTTTATGGTCCTGTGACAAATTGAAGCAATTGGTATTTAAACCCCTCTCCTCCACTATCATTCTCCACCCATGACAGGGCAACTATAGTTAGGAACAGCTGCTTGACTAAAGACTGTGACACAATAGACAAGGTACTAAGTTCCATTAAAGCAGTGGGCTGAAGTCACTGAAGCATATTTGGATGCATAGTCCCTTGAGTATTTCTCATTTAATCTTGCAAAACTGAGAAATGTTTAGATTTCTAAAAATTGGAACCCCCACACTGCCCTTGGTTGCTGATGATAACAGGAGCTGTGCAAATGCAGTCTGGTGCACAAGTCAGAGCTGAATCTGGTCTTTCCACTGAGGCTAAAAGAGAAGAGTGAGAGCAGCTGCAGACCTTTAACACACAAGCTATCATATCTGAAACAAGGAGATCTAATTTCACATGCTGCTATGAGGAGAGCCTCTGGCCTTATAAATTATCTGTGTGTGGACAAGCCAGTGAAATAAACTCTTGTTCATCTTTTCTCTCACACAAACTTGAAGCAGCAAATAAGACTCTTGTTTTATGAATAAAAAAATATTGTTCTGCAGAAGTGACTATATTGACAGAGGGCTTTTAGATAGACTTTATTATTCTGTGTACTTAGGCAGGATAAAGAGCTTAAACTAATTGGAGATCACAGCGCCAGTGACAGAATTCCCTTCCTTTCCATTACACTGAGTGAGCACCATCTGTTTATTCACTGCTGAAGTAATGTGGCAACATCCCACTAGATGAAATGAAAATGAAAAATATATCCCTTGATGGATTAACATTAGTATATAATAATAATAATAATGATTGATTGTTAGCTGTTCCAATAACAGTGGCTGCCAAGTAAGCCTTTGTTACTCCCTGGATTCTTTGGCATGAAAGAGGAGGGGGTGCAGGGTGAAGTCTGCAGGATTTTTTAATATTAAAAAAGCCTCAAATACATATTTAGATATCCAGTTTTGGATGTGACCTGAACTTGTTAACACAAATTAACAAGTTCTTTTAAGTAAGTTCTTTTCATTTGTGTGACTGGAGTAACAGATCCTAAAGCATTAGAATTTCTGCATTTCTTTATATAAGTAGCTTTAATTAAATGTACTTTTACATCATTTATTAATTATTATTATTATACATTATCCTAAAATCAAAATATTATCTACCTAAAGGATCTGAAATTCTTAAAATCAATATTTTGGTCATTTTTATATTATTCTATTTCAAATTTTACAAATTAATTACAAATAATTTGAAAATGAGATCATGGATTTGCAAGGTAATTAAAATACTACTTATTTTAAGCAGGTTTTATACTTGTCTGATTCTTGTATCTCTTGCTTAAAGAAATTTAAAAGCAACAGTAATATCTGAAAGGAGTTTTTAAAGTTGTAAATACAATTGGAAGTAGCATAGCTTTCAGAGAAAAAAAATTAGGAAAACTGTGCTTAAAAATTTCATAGGCCTTAATGGTTAATCTAAACACTTTTTATATGCTTATTTATATAAAATTGATAATGAAAAAAATTACATATGGTTTATTAAAGGCCCACTTGCAAGACAATATTAAAGGAAACATAATTGTCACTTGAAAACAAAAGATAAAGAATATAACAACCTTATATTATAATTAGTTCCCACGGTAAATAAACACTGGGTTTAAAATTCTGTCCATCATATATGGCTCTTTTTGATATATGTTAAACTCTTTCCGGTAAATTGGCAATATGTCTGGTCTGTATGTGTGTAAATGAAATTGCAGCTTTCTAGAGCTTCATCAGTGTAGTTCCTGTCATTCTGGCAGTTCATTGTATTTTCTGTAGATTAAAGAAAGTGTAGCTATACTCCATCTAATTTAAAAAAAGTGTTTTAGAACAAATTTAATGTAACTAGATTTATTAGTAGGTGGTTGGTATGAGATCATCTGAAAAGTCTTGAAAGGCATGGACGCTTTGTAATTGGACCTACTAGTTCATTTTAATTTATATTATTGTAAGAATAATTTTCCCTGATGTTGGGTTTGTTGACCAAGTCAGTGCTGACTGGCAGAAGTCTTCTCACACATCTAGTACATCCAGCAGTAGCTAGGCAAGGCTTTCTGTATCTGTTGGGCAGGATCTCCCTGCTGCCACACTCAGGGCACCGTTGTCTGTCAGGTGGTCATACAGCCTGCATCCTGATCCTTCAAAGAGCTGTCTTCCTCTCTGTGTGCTGTGATGTTTGGACTTGCATAGTGTGTAAAATGAAGCCCATGTATTACTTCTTTTCAGAAGCAGGACTTTTGAAAAAGGGATGAGGAATGGGACATTTACATGGCTAATTTTTCTACTAAATGGACTAAAGTATGTGAAGGGCATCTACCTCTAGTTAAAAGCAGTGGAAGCTCCTGGACAGGACTTTTTCATAGATTGTCTGAGTAATAATCTCATCCCTTGTTCCAATACTTTTTTTGCCTCAGTTATGCTGGAAACACTTTCCATAAAGAATGCAAAAGCATTGATTTAGCAAGATTATGAGTTTCCATTACTGTAAAGAAATTCTGACAACTTAAGGATGCTTTGAGATGGCATAGTATTACTGACTTTGGCATTAAATTTTCAATGTTTAAATTGTCCATTAAACAGCTCTTGAAAAAACCAAAATTGATGTGTGCTGACGTCTTTTTTCTTTTTTTTTTTTTACTAACAAATATGTTTACACTGTTGCAGCTCAGAGAATCATTCAAGGATCTCAAAAAGAAATTCAACAATTTGAAGTTTAACTATATGAAGAAAACTGAAAAAGCTCGAAATATGAAAGTACTTAAAGTACAGATTCAGCAAGTTGATACATATGCAGAGAAGCTGCAGGTAACAGAAAATGCAGGCTTAGTAAAGGCTTCACCAGTTGAATTACTTGGCCTATGCCAAGCACATCACAGGGGATTGGCACATCACAGAATGTATTGTGCACTCCCTCTAACTTTTCTCATTATATCCTCCCTGTCTGTCATTGGCTGAGACATTTTTCACTGTTCTATACCTGCTATTCTGCCACTTCAGTGAAATTATGTTAACTCAATTCCTGACTTCACTCCTTTAATCCACCATTATTTTTCTGTTTAATTTTTTATCCTTCTGCCTCTATTGTGTAACCTAGTCTTTCTCCTTAAAGAAACCCAAAATGATCATGTCTTGCATCAAGTTACTCTCTTGTCTTTCTGATTTCATCATGCAAAAAGATGAACTTTTTTCTTCAGAGCCTTTGGCTATATGCATTGTCTAGGGTTGATCATGTTCATTTGCACCTTAGAACCCTGTTAGCCTCACCCATTTTTTGCATCCACCAGAAACTGTTCCTTCAATGGCCTTTTTAGTTGCAAGTCATGCATGACCATGTTTTATTACTACAGATGTTTGTTTATTTTTAAGCTGAAAAAGTTAGCTCGATTATACCTTTAACACATATAATTTATATCAATTTTAATTGATATAAATTATAAGCTTTGCAGAGGCCCTCCAGTTTCCTTTGATTTTTGAAAGAGCAGCTTGTAGTTTTAAAACATAGGACAAGAAGTATATTTGTATGGTTTTCCCCTGCTTTTTTATATTTAATTGCTAAAAATAGAAACATTTCGTTGCAGTATTTAACATTGGTATCTGCCTTTTAAACAGATTCTTAAAAAGAAGATGGATAATTTAGAGAAGAAAGTCACTGACCCTTTTGGAAATGAACCTAAGGCTAAGGTTCAAGTTCTCTTGGGCTCAATCAATGACTTACAAAAACAGCTGAATGATTTTAACACAGTTGTGGAAGATTACAAGCAAAATCTGGATCTCATGGAGCATCTGCAGCAGATGATGAAAGAGGTACTAGTAATCCTGACATCCCCTCCGTGGCTGTAATAATGATCCAGGACAGATAAAAGTGCTTTAACTTCCTCCAGGTTAATTTGTACTTTCCAAAAGTAATCAATCGGTAATTTTTTTTTTGTTTGTTTCTAAGTTTGCGGTGAAAGGGGGAAATAAATGTGCAGTGTGACCACATTGATGCAGCTGGGGCCTCCACCTCCATATGACCAGATGACTTTCACAGTCATCCAACATGTCTATGATCATACTTAGAAGCTCATTTTCCTTAAGCTCAGAGGCAACACAGAAAGTGCCACAAAATCCTCTTTGGTCGCCTTCAAATTATGAGAGGCAGGTTATCACAGTACCCACTGTGGTTTATGTAATGATGGAACTGAAATGTAAAATACTCAGTTCCTTAGTTTTTTTTTAGTAAACTAGATTTTTAAATATATCTATTTTTTTTTTTTCCTGAACTGCAATCTTTCTTATTGGACACTTCCATAACTTTATTTTAATGCATTGAGTTTTTTAAAAGAAAAAAAGTTTGTGATGGTATTATAACAGTATTTTCCCTCTTGCCATATTCTATCGGTGCTCTTGCCATGGGGCAAGCTCATTCTGATTGTCACTTTATTTTTAGAAATAACATTGCTCTTATTTCCAAAGGGATCTAAGTGCATGACAAATTCCCTCAATAATGAATATGAAAGTTTTGTTTAGGAGATGTTTTCAGTGTCCAGTGACCTCAGCAGTATGTTCTTACATATACCATTAGCAAAGCAATTTGTTAATACTTGTAGAATATTTACGTTTTCAAATTCCCCTTACTTAACAGACATAAATTATTTCCTAAAGGTAAAATTTAAGACTGCCTTTTTTTTTTTTCTTTTTTTTTTTTTAATCTGAGTGTAAAATATCACCTTTTACTCAAAGCTTTTCTTGCCGCAAATAGGCACAGTCTTAAATGCCGATTTCAACAGTGGCTAGAAATGGTGATTTTTTTGCCACTTCCTGTAATGATGAACCCTTCTGCCCTTACACAGCTATAACTGAGGCCATAACATGAAGTTTTTTAATTACCCAATCGATATACAAAGTAGAAAGAACTAGAAATAAAACATGTTTTTGCAGAACCATTAAAAAATAACCTCACCACGCTTGTAAGATGAGCGTGGGCCTAGTATTTAATGGAAATTTAACAGCCATTAATGCTTGAAGCACCATTAGTAATGAACAAATGTTTTTCAGGTTAAATTTAAGTCAGAATATTTAAGACATACTGTATGCCACTGCTTATGGAAAGTCTAAGAATAATTCAGTCTATTCTTCAAGAGCTTGAACTGCAGACAGTAATTCATTATAATGCAGTTTTTTATCCCTCAGTGTCAGTTTTGGTTTGACGATGTGAGCGCAACAGTGATTAGAGTTGGCAACTACTCTGCAGAATGCAAAACAAGAGAAGCAATAGAGACTCTCTACAAGCAATTCAATAAGTTTATTGAACCTGCAGTGCCCCAACAAGAAGAAAAACTTCAGCAGATTATGGACCTTGCTAGACAGTTATATGGTGAGGAGGTATCTGGTAATGTACTGTGGGGACAAAATGCAGTAGCCTGGGATGGAAGTAAGCAGACTCCCAGATTTGTCCATTTAAGATGAAAATCAATGAATTTTTAAAAAAATAAATGTTTTAAAGCATTGATTGGAAGAGGTGAAGGATTTCAGAACAAATATTTGGAAAAAGTAAAGATATGAAAGCAGCCTTTCAGTTTGGTATTTACTTGGTTTTCTGTATACAGCCTGAGTTCACCTTGAAATCAAAATGTCCTTGCAATATTCATGAGCTTTGAGTTAAGATTTCATAGCTTAAGCTCTTTCATAACAGACAAGCCTCTGAAGCCAGAGGAAATTATAATTATATACCTCAGTGCTGAATTAATTTTTACATTGTAACTGTAAACAACTGGTAGAATTTGATTATCAAATTTTTGCTAGCAAATAATGTAGACTGCTATTTAGATACTGTATTTGCAATTGTATTAATTTGGAACATTGTTGACCAAAAAAAATTGAAAGTCAAAAAATTTCTTATTTTGCCTCTTTTTTTTCCTACTTGTAATTTTTATATACTTTTTAAAGTTAATTTTTCCAAAGATAAGGTGACAATCCAAACATGTAGGGATTTTTGTGTAGCCTATCAATTGAAGTAGTAAAGCTAAAAAAATCTCAGCAGTCAAACTGGGCTTTTAAATTCCTCTTAATTTAGTGCAGAGAATATTTAGAGAGCACAGATAATTTCTTTTTTCTTCTCTCTCCTTTTTTTTTTTTAGCCTTCTCAATATTTTAAACATTCCTATCTGCAGCAAAGGAGATGACAGATTTTTGACAAAGCTGATTAGGAAGAGTAGGAGAAAGAAGTTGCTTGGTGTCCTTTAAGTCATTACACAGGAAAAAGCTTCTCCATCCTGCCTTTGTTTTTTATTTCTTATAATAGGGATCTAAGTGCCTCCAAGTTGTATACCATAGCAATGAGTTTAGGGGACACTTTATGAGGTCAGCATCTTTTAAAGCAATATTACAAACCAGAGAGAAGGCCTGCAGAAACTATGAGGACTTATCTCAAGTAAGCCAGTATGAGCTGGGAAAGCACATTACTATGAATGACAGAATTCCTCCAGCAAAACAAAACACAGAAAAATGTGTTTATTGTAGTACCTCGGGGTAACAAATTACATGGATTGTTGCATGTCTGTTTGAGGCTTTCTGTTCTACTTTCATGCTGTTTTGCCTTTGTAGGTATTGAAGAAGGAAAGAAGTATGTAGAAAAAACTGTATTAAAGTATGAAGAAATAATGAATTCTGTTGATGGGTTGTGCAGATCTCTGAGAGAACTTAAGGAGATAAAGGTATGGTTTTTTTAAACTGGAGAATGTATTGCATCTGCATCAATTTATTGTGTTAGTGGCTGAATCAGTGCTTTTAGAGAGGATTATCTATGGTAGCATGAATGACTTCTTGTTCACTTTTCTTTTACTTTAGGTGATTGTAATGAATCAATGTGGTGCTACTTGTTTGGGCACTAAATATTTCTTCTGAGTTTCTTTTTCTTTGCTTCTTTCAGAACTGTTACTCCTTTCAAGAAACCTTTAGGAGAAAATGTCAAATTTTATTTGATTATGTAAACAAATACCTTTTTTTTTTCATACTTCTTCCTTTGATATTGTAAAATAGGCAGCTGCAGAGCTACAAAATGCCAACCAGCCTTGCTTGGCTCCCTCTTGGAAAAGACATCCTGAAAAACAAGTTTTGTTAAAGCCAAAGTAATTTGAGTTAGAAAAACTTTGCTTTTACATAAATATTTATGAGAGCAGCATTTTTAGTTTCATATTCTGATAAACTGCTCTAGGTGTATTTAAATGTAACATATTATGGAACACTGGTGATGGGGTAGATAATTAAGACTCTGTTAACTCCACCCCCTCCATTTTCAAAGTAATATCTAAAAGAAAAATCTCTTGCATGCAGCAGCACCTGCTGAGTTAATTCTTCTGTAAATGTGGAAAAATTAAGATGCTTAAATATTCTGCTTTTTTTGGTACTGAATGTTGTTTTACGTTTCTTTGATGGAATTATACTATAAAATTGACACTCAAAGTATCCATTAATAGACTTTAAAGGAGTAAAGGATGCCAAAAATATAAATTAATTCATTAATTCCAAAGGTCATTAGGTGAATGGGAAGAAGGCTTTGTCTTGCACTGTGACCATATAAAAACCTCAACATAAATGCCCATTCTCCTCCCCATTTGAGTATTTCATAAACACTATTGTGTGCAGGACAGTAGTCCCAGGTTCTGTCAGAAGGGGGCTTGAACCTTTCATCTTTTCTACAGCAATGTTGTATGATCTTTTCAAGACAAGTGTGGAATTTAAAACTAATTTTATTACCTTATTTTGACTGATTTCCACAAAATCATTGAATTTGTTTTACAATATAGTTCCACAACCATTTAAAAGGGAAAGGATTTTTTTCTTCTTTTTTTTTTTTTTTTTAATGTGGTATTCTAAGATTTAAAAACTAATATTCTTATTGAACATTTCCAGAATATATTAACACTCAATGTCTGTATCTTATGAAGAATAAATAATTCAGCAAACTGTCTGTGCCATCTGTATGGAATGCCATTACTATAAATTGAGTTTCACTTCCTGTTATTTTTAAGGCATGACAAATCAAGGGGAGATGTATTGCATAATCTTTCCTAATTTTACATGACTCCTGAATGCCAGAAAAAACCTGATTTTTTTCAAGTGTAAAATTAAAACTACTTTTTCTTCCTAAAAGAAAAAAAAATAGACTGAAAAGATCACATGGAATTTTTCATTTGTTTGTTGTTAGAACAGCAAATTAATAATGCAGCACTTTCTTACAAGAAACTTGATTAAGACTATAACTTTTGGCTGGGCAGCTAAAGATATGGAAGACACAAAACTGTAATTATAAAGCTTTTGGTTTCTTTATCTTGTGCCACTACTATGTTCTTTGAAATCTGTGGAAGACTCCATGACAGTTTTCAAGGATTTATCAAGTCTCCATAAAATATATTATGGTTGTCCAGATTTCTGTTTCTATGTTTTATGATTAGACCACATACTTCCCTTTCCACCTTTTAAAAAAATTTGATTATAGACACAAATGTTTCTTTCCTCCCTAGAACTGTTTTCCTGCAATCCTGATACCTTTTCTGAAAATGTTGTTTGTTCTCTTTTTTCATATAACTGTGTTACTTAATCCTTTATTCCCCCTTACTGACCCTGTGTATAAATTGGTTAATATTCCTCACATTCTTGTTTAGCCGCTGTAATTCTTCAGTCTTATATACTGAAGAATTATAGTCTTCTATAGTTTCCCTGCCTCAGAAAAGATCCTGTCAGCTTCAAAAAATGTTGTCATTGCTCGTCCAAGAATGAATTAATTGGGTTTTGCTGCATTTTTTTTGCGATGAGAAATTTACACCTGTGCTGATGACAGATTTTCACTTTGGTGGGTTTTTTTGTTGTACAGAGCATAAATCACTGTAGAGCTAACAATTCCTACCTTCCATTGTGTATAAACTTCCTTAATTTTCTCTTCACATAGCAGAAAGTTGACTTTTCTGAGGAGTTGATTACTGTTAAAAAGGAAGAAAGAAATGGTCAAGAAGCATGTGAGACAGTTAAAGAAGTGGAGCAAAAGCAGCAGGTTAGTTCAGTTAATTGTTTTTTGTTTTTTTTTTAAATAACTACAACTCCTTCTTAAAGACTCTTAAACTCTTTCTGTGCATTGCTAGAAATGTTCTTGTTTTTCAGTCTTAAAGCCTCCATTTGCATGGGTGTTATCAGTGTAAGCTTGGTCAATTGCTTTTCAGTCATTTTCAGTTACCTCTTTCCCTTCTATCCAGTCCACATATTCTCTCCTATGAATTTTTATTTTTTAGCATTTTTTACCTGCCTGTATATATTTTCTTTTTGAAAAACTATTCCTTTCGTGACCTTTTACCAATTTTCCTTTGGTCCTATAGCGACAGTATTCTTAATGTAGAGGTCCTCTTTGTGACCATTCATCCTTCTTGAAAAACAGAACTTCTTCTTTAACTCTCTTTTTTAAATATAAAACTTAAGAGAATATAGGAAATAGTAGTGGAGACTGCTGGTAGTATTCCCAGAGCTCAAGACTTCCTGTGATGCCTAGATACAAGTTGGGAAAATATTTGATTTATAAGTAATATTCTATGAGAGAAGCATAGCTCAGAATTTGAACGAAATAATGGTGGAAATGGTGGTTATTTGCCAAATCATTAAAGTCTTAATCGGGAAAAAAGTGGGATTTTAAAACATTTTTCTTTCAGATGGCATCAGGTGAATTGCTTGCAAATTCAGAAAGCACCTGTGAGAAGAGAAGCAATACTCTGTCTCCTACAGGCACTAAACAAGTATGTGTTGTTCATATCAATTTACATTTAATCAGATTAATGGACATCATTGTGTATGCTCAGGGGGGTTCTACTCCTTAATTTGTTGTGTATCAGAAGCGAGGACTATTGTTATATTGGTAAGTTTTGATTACATTCTCATTTACAGTATCACCAAAAATAGTGTGACTAACAGGAAACAGAGAAACAATGAAGGAAGACAACTGCAGCTGTCAGTAGTTCAGTAGGACATCACATCGAATACAATTTGCTGTAATATTGGTATGACACTATAGAAGAAATAACAGAACTCACCATCCAATAATAATCATCTTTATCCTCATCTCAAAACACTTAAGTTGGATTTCAGTTGCCAAGATTCTCTGTATCAGAGACCACAAATAATCCAAAGTAAGGATTGCATCCATGTTCAGGACAATTCACAAAACATAACACAAGACTGAGTATGAATTTAGAATGATAAACATACAAACAGAGAATCATCTTTTATTCATGGATATACAATAAAAGAATATGAAATTTTCCAAATAATCACTGAATAAATGAAATCTCAGAAATACAGGCAAAGCAACACCAGATCTATGAGGTTATGAGGTTAATTACTTTAGCTTAAAGAATATTTTGAAGGCTTGGGATCCTGGACATAAATGTAAATAATTTTCTATCTAAAATAGTCTGATAAATTGGAGTGGGTTTAAGTCCTTAGAAAGGTAGGATCCATTGGTAACAGATTTGGAGATCTAAAAATTCCATTTTGCAAACTGCTAACGTAGACAAATACTGCAAGATATTAAACAGTGATGTTTTGTAGAAATTCAACTAATATAATTCTCTTCAGTTCAATACAAAATGTCCTGTAATCTCCTGATGAGCCAAAATTAAACCTAATTAATTTTCTTACCTCCATTCCAAGTCAGTGGGAGTTTCAGCATTGACTTGGAGCCCAGATTTCACTCAAAATTTTGTGACTGCTCCAAAGAGCGTCCCTCAGGAGAATCACTTCAGCAGATGTCCATTGCTCTATTCTGCTAAACCACAGCTTTGTCAGTCCTCATCAGACTGAGTCTCAGCTGCCAAGGAGAGAAATCAAGGGTATGCGAAACAGCAAATATCATATGAGGACTGTGGCAGCTATGATGCCTCTACCCTTTTCATCACTCCATACTTCACTTAAAGAAGTAGCAGGTTCATCTCACTAGAGCCCCAAATAGTGGGCCAGCAATCTCTGATTTTGCAAGCTGCTTTCCCAGTATTAATTTGCTTCAAATATAACCCTCTTAAAAGTGTGCTAGACCTTCTCATGGCACATTGATCCTCCTGCTTTTTTGGTCCCATGCTGCCAAAGCCTGTCTGGCAGCTTGCTTGCTCACAGCTCATCTGGCATTCTTTCCACAGCATTTCCCCCAGTGTCTTCTACCATCTCTTCAGGGGTCAGAGTTCATCAGGGGATGCTTGTGGGCATTTTTATAGTAAAACTTGAACTTCATCTTGCAACTGAATTGAATTGTTTAGTAAAATAGGCACAGTAAAATCCCAACCTGCTTCCAGGCATTTTTTCATAGGTCTGGCATGAATCACATTGCTTTGAAACAACAAAGGTAATAACTTGGAAAAGCATCTATATTATAAAGCTAACATGCCTAAAGAACCATGGCACCTATGAGGTTCTATTACTTCTGGGTGTTTTAAAAGTTTTTGCACTAATTTTTAGATTGTATTTAGAGCAGTAAAGGAAAAAGAAAACCAAAACAAATATACCACCACACTCTTTTACTGGATACTGCCAAAGAGACCTGTTTTGGAAAGCAATGAAATTCAGTGTACCACCCAGTTTATTTGAGTGGGCAGTTTATAGGTGATAGAAACACTGCTTAGTAGATTACATATTTGTGTACAGAACTCAGTAAAGAGAGAGTAGCTTAAGGAAACATTATGCACAACTTTGCTGAGAGCCTTTGCACAAATGAAATCAATCTGAATATGTGATTACATTCACACAAAAATCAAGAGGCAGAGAAGTAATTAACAAAGCAGATGACTTTGATGCTTTGTGATTAAAATTAATGCAGTTATGCCTCATCCAATTCTCTTTGAAACATGATGAGAGGGATTTTTTTTCTGGATCCAAGTTAACATAAAGATAATTTTTACATTTCTTTGCTTTTAATATTTGGGGGGATCTTTTACCAGCTGGAAAAGCAAAGGGAAAAAAAAAAAAGAAGAAGGAAATATAAAATGCTTGGAAAATGTTATAGAGGTGCTGCCTTTATTATTTAACTCTTGAGCATGACTGACAATCCCTTTTCTCAAAGGAACAAGTCCAGCAACTTGGCTGTTAATATGTTTTTATTGCTGTGTAACTGTGTCCCCTTTAAATGCAATTAGGCCACCTACTCCTCCTCCTCCACCACCTTTCCTTTGCAAATGCTCATATAAACAGAAGCCATAGAAAATCCGCAGGTTGCACTTTGTTTATGAAAAGGTGTTTCCTGTTTTATTGTTACTGTTATAATAAATGCTTATACATAGTTATAATAGAATTTCTAGAAACTATTTGAGCAGTTTGAAATTCCAATAAGCTGCTGCAACATTTTCTGATTGTTTTTGCCCCATTTCTTTCTGCCTCTCAGAATACATCAAGCTCAATTAGAATATTGTTGCTAGATTTTGCATGACAAAGGGATGTATTAAATGATAACTCTTTCTTTGTTTTTCTTTCTCTTCTTTCCTGTTTCTTCTTTCCCTTCCTAGTTCGAGGAGAGGAATATATTGGCTGATATTTTAGTTATCTGTCCAGCTGGTGAGGATCTTGTTTCACAGGATACAGAGCTGTCATCCTCAGCCAAAGAGGATAGTTTACAGACCGAATTCCTGGCAGAAGAAACACCCTCTGGAGATGAATATGAGTGTATATCACCTGATGATATATCTTTGCCACCGCTTTCTGAGACACCAGAATCCAACCTCTTACATTCTGAAACAGAGCTAGAAGAGCAGCTCTGTTGTAGTTCTCATAGTCTGCATGTCAGTTCCTATAGCTTGCAAATGCAGAAAACCACTAGAACGGTAAAACTGATGGAAGCACCCGGCCTCTTAACAAATTCTGCTTTTGCTGATGCTACAAATAATAGAACGGAAAGCCCATCAGATCACTTTCAAAAGTTTTGTATCTCTTTAACAGACTCTGGTCCAAAAGTCAGAGCAGTATCTCCTTTGACTTGTAGCTCACAAGGAGTATCTGAAACTAGCACTACTTCCTGCCTTATAAAAGCCAAACCAGTAGATAGCATGCTGAGTGAAATATGCAAAACACATTTACAACACCTTGAACTTCATAAAAGCATGGCAGAAACGCAAGAAAAATTGCATGCCTTGAATAACTGTACTAAACCCCAGGAGAGGCTGCATGCTTTGCCTGATGCATTCTCAGGTTTCATGTTTCAATCAGACGCCACCAGAAGCTGTCAGAGGCAGATGGCTACCCGAGAAGAGATTAAAAGTTCTTCAGAAAAGAACAGCATGGCCAGCGTAGCTGGACAGGCGCCTAACTTCTCCCAGCTTCTGTCTAACAAAACCGTCACGGAAGGTTCTCCGGTAACTTTGGAAGTAGAAGTAACGGGATTCCCAGAGCCTACACTGACATGGTGGGTAGCTTGCAATGAAAAGTAGTAAATATACCTATAGCGATCCACCACGAACCTTTCCTAACCAAATCAGTTAATCTGTAGGCTAGAATAAGCGTCTTGTATCTCTTCTACTCCACACTTCTGCATGATTTCCACCTTCAGAATTGTTTTCAACAATTAACCAACTTGAAATAATCTCTCTGTACTAAATTTTAGGAATGATAGTATCAAAGTACTGCAAACATATCCAGTGTTTTCAAGCAAAATCATCATACAGTTTTCATATACTGGAATATGGCATTCTACTTGTTCAGTGCCTTCTTAAAATCGTTGCACGCTTCAGATTTACTATAAATAAATTCACCTGCATTTTCTGAGCACTACATATGGACAGACACATAGATGTGCATGCACACTGAAATATTTATATAGTCACTATGTAGATGGGGACACATTTACACATATGTGAATGTCAGGTATCAAAACTAAGGTTACATGTTAAAAAAACCCCACCTAAATATCTACACTAGGAGAATCAGTTTTATATCATATACTGGTGTGCATGGTCTATCTCTCTCTTAATTGCTATGTGTCCATTTAGATTACTTTATTATTGGATTTGTGAGAAATACAGATGATGTAATATAAACATCTGAACTCTAAAAATTCCCTGCCAAAGGGAACGGGGACTGAAAGAGGGGCAGGATTTCAAGATTTTTTTCATAGTTCTATATGTTGTGACATGTATTCCTCCAATCTTACCTCATTTGTCTTTTCTCCACTTATTCCACTAGTCTTTCAAAATGGAGGCCTTTCTTTTAATGTATTAAATTTAAATATGCCTCTGACTGGAAAAGATTGATGTTAATATTATTATTACACACTTAAAGAATTAAGCTGTACACTTGTTAAACTGAAATTTTTTCAGTGGCACTGAGAAGAATACTGGACACTGCAACCTTGGTGCTATACTCTGTTGGCATTAATAAAGTTACTGTGTTTTAAATATCAGTATTGCACAGACTGAGGAGTATTATTGGTGAAACAAGATGTTCATTTTATTATAAGAAAGCATTAATTTAGCCCAAAAATATATACACTGTTGACAGATTGTCTTTCAAAAAGATAGCATTCAACTGGAATAATTTTGCACCTTATAAATTCATGAAAACAACAAAAAAATATGGTTTTAGTTAAAAACTCACCAATAACATGTATTTTGTACTGGTGTAGAAATTTCTTTGGATATACATGTGGAAAAATAATTTCATGTTTGTGTTAGGTTAAATGTAGCCTATGCTGAAACATCATGGGGCAAGGAGTGCCAGAATTTCTCTAATTTCCATTTTTAAATCAGGAGTCAATACCAATACACGGTGACGGATCCTCATGTGTTAGAATATGACACCAGTTCACTGGAGTAACTCTTGATGCATTGTTCTATCCTGTTTGATGATGTGAGCTAGGTAAATGTTAAGTGGGCTGGGATGAAGGAAGGTTCTTGGCTGTCTTTTATACTGAAGATACAAGCTTAGAAAGTTTGTTTTTTGATCCTTTTGAGCCTATTCATGAGTTGGATGTAGACTGACTCAAGACCTCATTAGCAAAAATGTCTCAGCACAAAACCGAGGGCCCAGGCCCCCATGTCACCTCTCTAATGCTGCAGTGAGAGACTTGTAGCTTGTCTGTTGAAAACCACTTTCAGAACAAATTTTCTACTGTTAAGAATGTATTATCCAGTAACCTGCATTGTTTAACTGTTCATGCATTTTGACAGACTGAGTTTAAAACTGAGAAATGAGAGTACAGCAGTTCTCTGTCTCTTGCTGTTGCTGTAGTGTTACAGAGATTGTCTGAATTTGCAAAGTTCTGTGTGGAATGCAGTGATAAAACTGACTTGCAAACTGACTCTCTGCTTCAGGTACAAGAAGGGCCAGAAACTGACTGCAGATGAGCACTTAAAGCTTTTACAAAAGGAGACAAAGCATACTTTGTTCATTCAGAAGGTGTGTGATAAAGATGCTGGCCTCTATGTTGCCCGGGCTAAAAATCTGAACGGCACTATCTCCTCAAGTGCCATTCTTCACGTGCAAGGTAACAGGCCACCTATTGCAAGAATAGACTGGATAATGCTGTGTGTCCTCTATATTAGTGTATCACTAATGTACTGGCTATTCACAAAATAAGTACAATATTGACTGCACCGGACTTAATTAGCACATGTTGAATTTATTTTCTTACACTGCATTTTCACAATATGTACCAAATCACTTTTTATGGCAAAATGGATATATTGCTTGTTTCGTTATTGCCAGTATTCTGTGTTTATTCTATTTTCTCATGGTGATGTTAAGATAAAAACTTTATGAAGATTTTTCTAGAATCTGAGGCTGAGTTTTGCTTTCAAAAAATGTAGGCATTCCAAAGCATTGGAAACACTTTTAATGCTTGTAGGTTTTAAATGTCAGTATAGAGCCAGGTAGAGTGCTCAGATCGCTGTATATTTTGGGATATGTCTTCTCTTGGGATGGGGTGTGAAAGGTGTTGGAATTTTTTTAAACATAGAATGTATTTTTTCCACCCACATGTTTGCTTGTATGCTTACAAAAATATTTTTAGGACAAAGCTTTTTATTAAAGGTATCATACCATTCATGACTGAACCAACATAGATCAGATTTAGATCTGTCTCAGCCCAGCATACAGTCTCCACAAAGGAAAGCTGCAGTAGTTCAATAGAGTTGGGATTGTGCTACAGAACTGATCCAGAACCATCAGGATTTGTGTAAGTGGCATCTAGCACATGACAGAACAAATGTTTACAGAATGAAACATTCCAACATTCCACTCTGCTTAAATAGATGTCTGTGATACTTTCTCTGCCTTCTTACAAAGTTAAAGATACAAATATTTCTAATAATCCTCTAAATTGTTCATATAAGACAAGAAAGTTAATAATCTATGAAGTGAGCATTTGTGCTTGTTTAAAATTTTTAACACACTGATTTCAAACAGAATCAACCAAATTGGCGAAATATCCAAAAGTGTATTCAAATATTTAAAAAAACATAAAAAAGAAAAGTCAGTCAAACAGAATTATCCTTTAACTTCAAAACAGTAAATCCAAACAAATACTTTGTTCACCTACAGTTTGTATTTCCTTCTTGTCAAGGACAGCCACAAATATATTTTTAAATTAAAGTTCTAATTTGTTTAAGTATTACATAATGATATAACAATGCCAGCAGAAGACTCAATTTATAAATCCTCAAATATATCTTCATTATTTAGCCTCAGAATTTGTTGTACTTATACAGTAAAAAGAGTTGACAAACAGCTACATTATTTTTCCTGCAACTTCTGATTACCAGCTTTCGTGTTACAATTGCATTGCTGTGAAAAATGTTTAAAAAGGAAATATTTACCTTCTCTTGCATAATTTGCTGGAATGAAGTAAACCTTTTACTGTGTAGTATACTATGAAAAGAATATATTTTGTAATTGCTGAGGGTCAGACATTTTGGCCTAGTGACTGCAACATTAAAAAATTCCTGTAACTTTGAAAAAGGAGAAGTTCTCATGATATAACCTCACAGCAATGAGAGGGAGCAGGAGGAAGTGGTGAACGGATGGGGAAACACAGTAAGTTCTAACTAACTTGGTATTACCCATAATGAACCACTTTCTAACTTCAGTCATCTCCCAAAAATGTAGATTCACAAGAATTTTCTCAGGTATAAATTTCACCTGTTTTCCTGCAGTGTATTTCCATTTCACAATAAAGGTAATTTAGATCTTAATAAATCATTGTAAAGTATAGAATACCTTTGTTTGTTTGTTTGTTTGTTAAAAATTTCCTCTGAGAATTTGACAGTTTCTGTGAATTTTAGATAAACAAAAGTTGATTTTATGAGTATGGTATTGCATGTACTTTCAGTCAGGAATAGCTTTAAATGCACAGTTTTTAATGGGTGGTTATCAGCCACAATTTTAATTGCTACAAGAAACAAGATTTTAAACAGAGTGATTACAGATACTGGATTCACAGCAGGACTCTGACAATCTCATGGTTCTAATGTTCTGCTTTGTAAACAAAGACGTAATCAACACTGGTTACTGCTGTGCTGGCAGTCTGGATTTAAATACCCTTTATTTAAGAACTCAAATGAGTCCTTAAAAAAAATTACTGGAAAATTCCAGCTGTGTTCTGGTTAGATAATCTAAAAAAAGGGAAAAAAAAAAAAGAGTGACAGTGATGTAGTCTTATGATGTACTAGTATTTCTTTGAAAGAAAAACCCACTCATTCTGTTGCAGCAATAATCTTAACATAATGCTTCTCACTCTCATTGTTTTTTTAAATAGTTTATACTATGCATGCTTTACCTCTTCTTTTAACCATACTCCAGAGCAGGGAATACATCTGGGTGTTTTGTATGGCTCTGGTTCTTGGTTCACAGCTCTGATTTCCCCTCACTGCAGTCACAGTTTTGAGCCTATAGTTAGCCTCAAGATCCCAAAATGTTTACATCTTCCTGATGGCTCCCTTATAGAGAGGATTTAAGCCTCAGTCCCACCATCCTTAGAAGAAAGACATTAGGCACAGAACTAACCTACATGGCCTTCCTTCTTCCCCATATGAAGACACCCTTTAAGAAAATGGTGAATGATGTTGCCTGACTACAAGACATGGAGTTGTGTGAAGGGATGTTTACACAAGGTACCTAAATTTGGAGGGGGAAAGGAATTAATTATTTTAATTTTTCAAGAGAAGCAGCTTGTCTGAGGTCGCAGGTTTGAGTCAGTAGGCAGAGGGAGGATGAGCCATTACCCAGATTGGATCCGATGTGGTTGGAGCCGCAATGGAGAAGGTGAGTTCCTCTCAAATTACTTGTAAGGTATGCTTACTTCTGCACCTTTCTCTGGAGGCTTTTCTTGGGTAAAGGAGTCATTTTTGTGTGTGCATTATCATCTGTGGTCCAGAGGAACTGTGTCTTGAAAAATTACTGCCAAGACTTTAAAGAGGTTACACACAGTATTCAAGGAGACTGGAGCTCTGGGATTATGGATATTTCAGATCAATTGGGTCATGAGACCTGCTTAATATTCCTAATGAAGGAATCCTTCTCTTTGTGTTAGGAGCTTGACTGAGACAAAATCTCAAAACAATAAGGTGCACTGTTGATTTAGAGTAATGCTGAGCAAATCCAAAGTCTCTAAGCAGCATGGTGGGAATCTGCCTAGCCTAAATTCATAGAGAAGACAGGGGAAGTTCATAAAATTGCTAATATCATATTTCAAGACACCACAGACTGGAAATTACATGCCTAGAGTAAATAGATTGAGAATAACTGTGAAGCAATTTAATTTTAAAACAGGCTGTTAAAACCGATTTGGCTTGACCCGCATACCTGTGTGTGAGAGAGACTTCAGGCAGGGGTGAAGGCTGTGTAATAGACAGATGAAGGGAGACTTTTCTCCTGCAGTTTTTGCATTGATCCAGGTTGATGATCTTTCTGTGCTTATTCACCGATTTGCAGCATAACTCTACCGGTTCCTACAGATAACTTATGGAATATTGAATAGTTGACAAAATCATTGTCTGAAGCTGAAAGAATGGTATTTCAGTACCACTGGCTACCTGATTATTTTTTTCCCACAGTGGAGGAACAGATCTGTTCTTTCTAACCTTGGTGGATGTGGACAGCATGGGATGTCCAGCCAAGAAAGAATTTGCAATTAACAAATTGTCTTCTGAGTTTTTGTTATGATATCATAGGAAAACCACTGGTGAAATATAACCATCAATTCTATTTTGAAGGTTGCTGTTAAATGATAAACTCTTTTACAGCAGACTTTGTTGAGTGCCTGAAAGAGTTGTAGGAACTGTCACTTCATGGTTTTATTTGCACATACTTTTCCCTTTGCTCTCTAGAAACTGAACATTTCAGTTTTTATGTTCTGCTGCCTTACTGATATAAAGTCAAGATGTGGTCTGATCATTATTACTGTCACCTTTCCACTAAGATTTTTCTTTTTTCTTTTTTTTTTTTCTTTTTTTTTTTAATGGTAAAAATCATTCTGGTATGAGATGCAACATGACTACACAGGGTAATCCAAACTACACAAGTAATGGAATCCAGCCAAAATTATCCCAAGGAGTGGCTGAAGCCCACTTAATGTTTTCTTCTGGATTACAAGCTAATCATGCTCTATTTGTGACCTATTGCTAACTGCCTGCAAAGAGTAGGCAGGGGTGTAAACTTGGTTCTCTTGCTTGAAGTGAAGCTGGAGATCTCAAATTTGTGGGCTTCAGGTACATGTAATGCAATGGGGGTGGCAGCTTGCACATGCTAACCTTCAACAGCTAAGAACTGAGTTGTTTGAGCTACTCTGGCTGGCTAATACAGAGGTCACACAAGGTTAGGACAAATATGGGAGAGTAAAACTTACATTCTTCTGCTTTGCCTTGCTGCCTCAGTCCTGCAGTACCTAGGAAGAACAGAAAACCAACTAAGCTTGAAAGCTTATTGCAAATAAGAGCTCACCTAAGAAGTTAATTTATTAATACAGTGGTCAAAATGTCTGCCTCGTGATGCCAGCAGGCCCACACTTGGCAAAAATAGCCTTTGGCTCAAGCTATTTGGCTTTAGAAGTTGATGGGCACCTGTGTGAGATAAGCTGATTTTGTTTCTTAATAGCATAAAGAAAAATTTTTTCCTTAGACAGTACAGTAATGGTGGCATGGCAGTTCCAAACTGTCATTTAACACACACTTCAGTACCTTTATATTTCAGAGAAGGCCAGTGATAACTTTTGTCAAATATTTTGGAAATGTGGTACAATTTATATTAAAGAGGAGGAAGGATGCATTTTTTTATGTGATAGAGATGCAAAAAGATAATTTCTATTGTAAGATGTCTTCATGTGTTGTTCTTGCATTAACATCTTCTGCTTTACATTCCCTCTGTCAAGAACACTTAGTCAGTTCTGAGCTTGTCTTCTCTTTTTACTGTAACCTTCTAGGCGGAATACAAGTTGAACCTCAGGTGGTAGTACAATGATTCAATAAATCCAGCTTTACAGCTCATTAAGTTACAAGTCACAGAAAGCAATGCTTTTATGCAGTACAAACTGATGCTGATGATCAAAATTTCTTCAGTTTTGGTGGGTTAATTTGTATTGATCAGTCCTTGTAGTGGTTCAGGTGTCATCTGTCCTTCCACAGTTGGCATGAGGCTAGCACAAAATCAATCTCATGTACTTTGGGTATTGCAATAGAAAAGCAATTACTTGCCCATCCTTCATCTGAACCACATTTGTACTGGATGATGTGGTAGCACATGGTTTCAATATTAATGATGGCCAAAATAATGATGTGGTCAAAGTAGCAGAGAGGCATCATTCTGCCCTTCATTAGTTGCACATATCAATTTTTAAAATCTCTTCAATACCTGTTTTTTAAAAAAATTAAATAATGGGGGGAAAGTGATGAAAGTGTGTTGTACAACAATGCACTAAATTATAAAATTTGCTGTCATGATTTTGTCACTTTAAATTTGTGTGGAATAATTAATCTTTCTCCATCACTGAAACAATAATTCCCACAGAGTTGCCTAATATCCTACCAAACAACAAGATTCTTTAACACTCCCATGGAACTAATACCACTATGCTGATGCATGAAATTCTTGGGTGCTTAATATCCATGTTTTTTAACAAATGTTACATTAGAGAGATAAACTATATATGGCAACTGTCTTGCAAACAAGTTATTCTCAGTTCCAGACATCAGTAAAGGCTCCCTTTGACTTTCAATGTGATAAACTTAACCAGAACAGATTATTTTCTTTAGTTGCCTTTATTTTGTCTTTTAAAACACAGTGAATATTGATTTGATTTTTTTTTTTCAGTACAAGGAGAACAACCAAACTTCATACAAAAGTTTGGACATAGAACTCTGCAAGAAGGAGAAGATTTAATCCTACATTGCACTATACATGGAAAGCCCAAACCACGTGTCTGCTGGATAAAAGATGACATCCAAGTGGTATCTGGAGATATCAGTGTATGTTTTAATGTTCTTGAAATTTTTCTTGGGAGAAAGGTAATTTATATTGCTTTATGGTACTAATTATCCCCTATGTGCATTCTCTTGTTTTACAGATTGAGAAATTAGGAGATACCTATTACCTTTTAAAAAGAAATGTAGTCCTTGCTGATACTGGGAAATATATCTGTGTTGCCAGCAATGAAATTGGAATGGCACACTGCTCTGCCTTTGTGACAGTGATAGGTGATTTGTCCTGCCAGCTGCATGCTTTTTGGCACCCTCTTGCCTTATTGCATGAGCAACTAACGTACATGTTTTGTTTCAGAGAAAAATAAACCTCCCAACACTTCCAGTGTAACTCAGGCTAAACCAGAGTGTGAAGATGGATACTTTTCAGAAGAAGTGAGTTTCACCACAACTGAGCTAGTACAAGCCCAGGACTCACCGTGTAAGAGAGAAGAAAGGCCAGTGGCTAAACGTACTCCTGTAAGGTAACCTGCATCTAACTCCATGCTGCAACTTGTACTACTGCAACAGCTGTAAGGACCTTAACTTACAAAGCACACATCAAGCACTCTTCCTAAGCTATGAATTTCAGGGCAATGTACGTTAAATGCATAATATGTGACTTCCTTTTTCACTTCATTCTTCATCAAAAGTAATTTTTAGATCAAAGGACTAGTAACACATTAGAAAATTGAGCCTATGCAAGATATTTATGTTTAGTGAATTTTTTTTTTGAAATCTAGTCATCTTAATCTAGATATTAATGTAAGATTGAAGAGCTTAAAACACAAAGTATTACAGAAGTTCAAATTGATGGAGCTATGGGAAATTTCATGAACAGAATATATAAGTGAGATTTTCTACTAGGCACGTCTTATTCTGAAGCATAAGTAGCAAGGCTAATAAGACAGGAACTGTCATTGTTCATTAATTGATTAAAAATAACAATCACTGGGCAATTTCAGATTAAAAAAATGAGATACATGAAGTCACTAATCCCTGTGACTTTCAGCATAGGATGAAATCTCGTCCCATGAATTTAGGTTCTGATAAAAAAGAAAGAGCATTTTTGTCTTTAAATTTCTGACATTTATCCATCTAGATGCAGCACAACTTGTAAACATAAAGGAAAGTTTTGCATGTATTGATTCAAAAGCTCTGTCCTTTTTTTTGTGAGTTGCCTGTACACTTTGCTTCATGGACTGCTGACAAAGCATTGATCCCACATATTTTGATCAAGATTTTTTTCCATATTGTTGTCCTATGGCAGGTATTCCTCAGTAAAAAATGACATGCCAAATCATCATAATCTTCCATAAGTCACATAGAGAGTTCATTATGATTAAAACATGTAGATTGTATGGAAAAGCTAGATTTATCCTAATTTTTTCTCTCATCTTCTGTTCTTTATAGCTAATGTCTTCTGGTCAGTAAGATGAGATTTAGAATATTTTATGTTCTCTCTGTAATCACTGTTTATTTGATTTCTAATCTTTTATTTTCACAAAACCACGAAGAACTGTTGTGCCACCATCAAAAATACGTGCAATATTAACTGACCCTTTTCAAACAGGTTTAAAGAGAAACTCTGGTTTCAAGGAGTGCATCTTGAACTTGAAAGGCCGTAAGAGATGAACTTCAATTTGAGACATGATCCCATTCTTCTGCCTGATTCAGTGGAACAGAAGATGGACTGAACTGCAAGATGCCTGATTGCTGAGCATGTTTTTGTTGTTTGCTGTGTCCATTAGTAGGTATTGGCCATGGGTGAGGAGCAGATAAATTTTGGGTGCTATCCAATATATATCTAGATTCAAATTTGTATTTTGTTTCTTTACAAATAAATCATTATTAAAATTCACCTGTGCACAGCATTTATTGGACAGTGATTTATGATTTCTTTTGGGTTTGCTCTGGATTGTTGGGCAAGTAACAGAAGGTGATGATGGAGAAAAGAAACATTCTCCTTCAAAATTGCAGATCTCCTTGGTGATTCACTAGTACCCACTACTGTATTCTTCTACAAATTTCATCAGTGGTATTAATTCCATCAATAGGTCTTCCCAATAGCTAATATAGAGAATTAGGATTTAAAACAAAATTATCTTTTAACTGCAAAATTCTTCAGTTTATTAAATAGAGTGTTAATTGTCATATTTCTAACACCTTTGAGACATTTTTTGGAGGTCAGCCACCAGAAGGAGTGGTTACTTATATCAGCAAGCCTTGTCTAATGCTTGCTCAGCAGCAGGAATGTCTTCAGGGAAGAGAAAGTCTCTCTAAATCAGCATAATGGAGAAGTCTTCCACTGCAGGCTTCTGCTTTCAGGACTAGATTAGTGTGACAATACAGTCCATCTCCAGTTGGTGCCTGCCACTGCAGTTCAAAGGAGAGGACTATGAAGTGATACTAGCGCTAGCTTCAAAGCACATTTTCAGTTTAGCCAAGGACTCTTCAGTAATAGAATTCCTTAGGAACCACAGTGTCTATTCAGGGTCTTAAAAAAGCCCTGAACTGGAATTGAATCTTTTGGATTGTAGGCCAGTCATTAGCACGACAAAGCATTAGCTTTGTCTTCATCTCTTGCATTCAGAGTTTAGGTGTGTTTTCCAATTTATTGCAAACCTTCTTGTAGAGAAAGACAAGGACTTCTGTAGTGTCATCCACTTGCAGCATTGAAAAAGGTAGCTCAGGAAAAGCTCCATTTTGGTTGGCCATAACAGTAAACAAAACAGTCCTCCTTGCAGATAACATTTCTTGAACTTCATCTGTCTGATTCAAAGTCCTGTCTTTGAATATTTTGTGAAATGATTCACACTCCTAGGACTTCTGCTTCAGTGCTCTCCCAATGGCTTGGCCAACACCACAGACACACACAGATTCCACATGCACTGTACAATTCCATGTTGTCCAACATTCTGTCATTCTGTACATGCACATTGATTAGACCTACTCTGGTCTTGCATACCACTGCAATGCACTCACACTTCTCACTGGGAACAGATAGGGATTTAAGCAGTGCAGCATTTTTGTGATTCATCCAAGTAGATGTCATCTGTACAAAATTGGCACTGAAATAACATATTTAAGAATAGCTTAAATCATAATATTAAATCATTAGACATTTTTCTCCATTAAGATGCAGTTTGGATAGCAGAAACTTAAATTTATCTCCAAGTTAAAGTACAGTCAGAGAGAGGAAATGAGCTGGAAAAAAAATATCATGTACATGTCTTCACCTGATCACATAAATCACTTGTTTGACGTTATGGAAAAGTCAGCGGCATCCTGCCCGCAGAAGAGTCACAAGGCTATGTATATGTGCACATAAATATAGTAGCTGCAGACTGAGATACTTGCTCTGCATATTTACTCTGTATCTCTCATGGATTTTTGCAAAATGGAATGAAGACAAGTGTCAAACATCTTACAGATCCTACGCAATTACCTTTCCCAACTAAGCCCCTTGTTTGCATGTGTTATTTAGATTCAGAAATGTCATAGAAAATACTGTGTTTCTAACTGTACTCACATTCAGAGGACTGAAAAAGTACATATCAGATGTCCATCCCCTTCTTTCCCCCAAATTATAAACCCCCTAAAATTAATTTTCTTTTCTCAGCTAGAACTTTTTAGTATGGTATATATGATTTCCTATTTAGAAATTGATTCTGGAAAAATGAAAGTGTAGAATTCAATGCTTGCTGATCTTGGATGGTCATCAAATTTAAAGTATTGAGTTCTTTTTGCTTTTCCCTGATTGTTAAACTATGAGAAAAAATTCAATATTTAAGGGTTTTTCCTCTTAATTCACAAAACATAACTCAGGAAAAAAGAAGTTTCAATGTTTCTTTAAATAATACATGGGGCAAACCAGAAATCTGTGTATCTGTTCTTACTTATGGTTTTCTTACAAAACAGTAGAAAGTGGTGTTTATAAATAAATAAAGATCTATCAACTTTCTTTGGCCAATGAGTAACACAGCTACTGCTTCAAGTGTTTGCAGAGAATGGATCCATTATGAAAAATGGTAAGTGTGCTTGTTTCTTTTCATTTTACAAACCATTGACGTCCACAGATTTGTTAAAAGATTTCCAAAATTGATGAAATATATGTATCTATTAAATGTTAAGGACTGCCTCCATGTTAGGTAAAACTTGTTCCCAGTACAATGATGTTAATTACTGCTTTGTGGTAGGAAATGAAACACTTAATCAGTATGTTCTGTGCTCTGGGGGCAGGTTTTGTTAGTAGGACCTGCTCTCTCAAGTGGAGTGTGAGAAGGCAAATATTTCTCTTTTTAACTTGTTCCATATACATAAATGTATAAGGATTATGCATAAAGAAGTAATATACAAGGAAATCTTGTCAAAAGCAACATCTGTAAATTTCCTTAGGTATTTCAAAGGAGATTATATAAGTGACTGCTGTCAAGATGGAAGTTAGTGAATAGGAACCCTGATAATGTGCAGTTTCCAGAAAGTTCTTCCCATATGAAACAGATAAAGTAATTTCAAAACTCACTTACTGCCTTAGTTTTGTTTTCTACTTTGGAAGCAACTGAAAGTGCCTTCTCCAGAAACAATTTTTTGTAAGCAGGTTTTAGTTTGCATTGAAAAAGATTGAGGTATCTTGCGTATTCAATTACAGTGGCTCAGATAAGCACCTGAAAAGGCAGCAGCCTTTCAAAAGCCAGTTGCAGCACACAAACATGGATATTCTTGTGCATACAATTCAATTAATAGCCTGTGTTTAAGGTTCTAAAATATTTGCTACAAAGTACTGTTTATAGTATTAGCAAGGAAAGAGAAGCTGATAAGGGTGGTGGAAATTTGATTTAGGTCAGGATTTAGTGGTTTAACAGTTTAGAATTTTTTAGTTATTTCTAAGCTTAAAGAAAGTGGGTGGGAGAAGGGAAAGTAATTTTTTTATAAAGTATGCTTGGAAAACTGGAAATTAAACAAGAATATAATATATAAATATATTTTGCATTCTGTTTTGTTGGTTCTATAAGGACGTAGGACAGCATTTTTTCAGTGAGAAGTTTCATGTGAAGTTCTATTTCATAACTCTCTTGGTTCACATAATTGATCCGAGGAGGGAGTAAAATGAAAATAGTAATTGAAAGGAGATATAATAGTTATTGTATAGGAAGGAACAGAAGTGAGAATGAGGGAGACAGCAAAAATGGAAGGAGAGAAGGGAATGGGAAAGGTACTTGGTTTTCTTACACAGTTTGCAAATTGGTATTTGTAGATAGACTAAGGGATCAGGAAAGAAAGCAGGATTTATGGTGGCACTTCAAATTTTAAGTGTTCAAGAAAGAATGAATTTTGTCTTTAAACTCTGACTAAAGTCTTCAGCTTTCAAGGCATCTTCATGTGGGCCTTATTAAAGCAGCTCCATGGACCAAGGATTAGGATTATTATAATTAATCAAAGTGATTCACACAGAGACTGCAGGTATCCATACCACAATGTTTCACTGTGTTAAATATCACCTGCTACTCCTGAAATGTGTTGTGGCCTGCAATGTACCACATGTGCTAAACATTGGCAATATAGAGTTTATATTTCAAGCAGTAGCAGACTGAAGCAGATGTTGAAATTTTCATAACTATCCCCAATTTAAATCTCTTCCTGACAAAAAAATCTTTTTCATTATCCAGACCTGATTTTTGTTTGATGCTGGAGCAAAGAAATAATGTCATTTTTTACCAGCGGTGTCTTAGCTACACAATAAGACTGAAGTCATTCTTCTGATTTTTCTTGTGGGTACACTATGTGATACAAAACATGCAAAAATCATGTGATATCAATGTGACAGAAGGCATGAATAAGTAATTCATATTTCCTTGAAGATGAGATAAACAAATATTCCACTGTTCTGAAATTTCATTTCTGTATTTAACGCAAAAAGTTGACAACATATAAACTTTTGTTGAAATGGAAACAGATCATTAAAAGCAAATGTAAAAGTTAAAAAAAGAAGGAACCTATTTTTTTAAAATACAATTTATTTGTATTTGAATGCAGGAAATTTTTTCCCTTGTAACTATTATTGTTATCAGTCATTGACTTGATGGAAATAGAAACATATGAAGTTCTGACCATCTCAAAACTTTAAAAGTGATAGGTTTTATATTTCTGTCGTTCAAAAATGATCATATGTTCATAAACTTTTAAAATTTTTATTTATTTAGACATCATCATTAAGCTGGCTGCATTTTTTAAGTTTGCAAACACTAGCCTGTGTTTTTCTTCAAGTTTGATTTTTACTATTTAAGTGTTTAACTAAAATAGAAAAACAACTGTTTGCTAACTTAGCAGGCCTCTGTTTAGAAATAGAAATTTTATACCTTTTACACAAGTTTCTTTGGACATTTTATGTCTTAATACAATCTAGATTGATCTCTCCCTCATTGCATAGAGCTGCATTTGCTGTCATACTGTCTTGTACAGAATGACTTGGCTCTCTGAAATCGATTTGCAACAAGAAATTGAAAATGAGCCGTCGTGCTCTGACTTTCAGCCACGGTGAGAGTTCAGGTAGTACCAGTGTAGGAGACTGCTCCTCCAGTTTGTGTTGCTGTTGCTACTGCTGCATGCCAAGAGTAGCCATGAAGTTGCCACCTTATGGGATGGATGAATTCACTTTCAGATCAAATTTCTGAAGTTATTTTATGAGATCGCAGCAATATGTCATTTCTTATTTCTTCCAGATCTGCAAACTATAACACTAGGACTCCCTTGCAGGAATCATAGCAGCGAAACCCTCTCTCTCTCCTTGGCAATTTCTGCCTCTCTTGCTGGAGGTTTCCCTCAGGTTGTTTTCAAACACAAGCGCAGCTGATAGCACAAAACTCCAATCTGTGTTTACTTATCTGGGTGTTCTCAGGGAGGTCCATTTCGATGTGGAACTTTGTAACCACAGACTGAAGTCCTCGTTTTACCAAACCAGCTAGGCACCTGCTTGCTTTTAAGCAAGCAATTCTAAGCAGTCTTATGTGCCAGTTATGTGCTTAAAGAGTTTGCTAGATAGGTAAGAATAGAGCTAGGCAGATGAGATGGTGTGGTAAAACACCTCCCATTCCACCCATAAACAAGAGTTGTCTTCTAACTCTGATGTCTGTTTCAGAAGCCGCCTCTCTAAAAGCACAATCAGCCGCTTAGTGACAAAGCTGGGCTACTGAAGTTCATAAACCAGTGGAATAAACAATATGGAACAGTGTACTGTTCCATATTGTTCTGAGGTCTGCACAAGGCCTACACAGGTCTAGAAAAAAGCTGTTAGACTTAAAATCTTCTTTCTTAAAAATGACAGAATTTGTCTGTGTTAATTCACTTCCACAAAATTTGTGTTTCTGCACATTGTATGCTACTGTGTGTTATGCTGAACTGCTTGGAACATCCAACAGGAAAATTATGAAGGAAATAAAAACAACCCTAGAGAATGAAATCTATATATTAACAAACAAAATTTTACAATTCAAAGTTACAGGAAAAAATAGTTTAAATGGTTTATGCTAATAGAACAAGTGCAGCCACTTGTCTGAGCTCAGCTTACTTATTTAGTCTGGTGATTGACATATGCATTTGGTGTGGCTTCTTGGATGTTTTATAATGAAAAAAAGTAAGACTGAATCTCACTTGTCCATATGCCTTGCTAAAATGCTTTTTATTGCTTTCTTTGTCCTGTGATTATGAATTAGGAAATTTACAATGTAAACTGCACTTGGTAAACTATATTGAATTATAAATCAAAAGCCTTGTAACGGCTGAGGCTTCCTTAGTGAATCCCTTTTGTGCCTCCAAAATTAGCATTGTCAATCAAAACCAACAGGTGGTGTATGGTTACAGAGAGTGAATCCCCTCTCACAAGAAACTTTCTTTCAGGAAACCAATCAGAACTGGCACCGACATGATGAGGCAGACGTGTCAGCAGAGCTGGGGTATATAAAGCGAAACAACTATGTTAGCACTTCTGAGCAGTCGTGCATTCCCCGCCTCGCCTCGGGTGTAGGGATTGCAAAAAAACAAAACTACACTGTCAAGACTGTGTAGTTTTGTTTTTATGATTAGAGGCTCTTCAATTCTCATGCTGGGATTGTCTAAAAAAATCTTACTCTGGATAAGGACGTCGTTCAAGAAGATTTCGTTGGGCTTAGCCCACTCTTGCAGGCACTTTGAGAGATCAGGTTAGTAGCATGTTTCTGCTGGTGTAATAAGTGTTTTATCAGTCATTAATAATTCTGATATAATCTATTATTTATAAATTTTCTCACGGGGGTTTTAGATTTCAGGGTATAGACATGAAACACTTAAATTCTCTGTCAAGGTTATAGCCTTAATTTCTGGAGTAAGCTTTGATAACTCTCAGCAAAAAATGGTTTTTTTCCAGTGTATTTTATTGATAAAGACTACATAAATTAAGCTTTTTAAAGTGCATGGAAACATGTGCTTAACTTAAAAACTCCTTTCTCTTGGGAGTGTTCAAGGTTATGCTGCTGAGAGATAAACTGAGAAGCTCCAAGAATAGCTCTGATAAAATGCACATGGTATCAGCTAAGTGCTGATGACTTTTTAAGGAAAACAACTGCTAAGGTATCAGTTACATGGCAGCTCTGGAACACTTGTCTGCTGTCATTCATGGCTGTGAAGGTTATTTCTGGAACATGACATTTTAGATGCATACTTTCAATTCTAATTATACAAGAAGCCTTATAAGATCAGATCTTCATCACCAGAATTTGCTTGGACAATGAAATATGGAAACTTTGTGGGATCTCAGTGGAAATTATCCTTAATTAAATTATTTCTGATCTCTTCTGGAAAATACATATATATATATATATATATATATATATACATGAGTTTTCATGATGTTTAATTGTATTTTAAAACTATTCCCATTTATTTTAGCTGAGCTTCAAAACATGGTCATAACTAAACCTGAAAATCCCAATTCAATACCCAGGTCTGCACTTATGCTCTTATTGCATGTATGCATCAGGCCTTGATTTCTATGAAGGAACCCATGTAACGAAGAATTTTCACCCCTGTGAGAGGTAGAATAAATTTGATTCATAGTGATAGAAACTTCACTTTCTCCTTTTTGAATTTAAGCTTGGGACTGTCACAAAATCAGGCACAAGAGCCAAAGTTAGAGGGAGTTAAGATGTAAGTTTGCCTTGAAATATTGTGGGATTTTTCTGTTTGTTGATACCAGATATATTCTGAGTGAAATTTTTAATGAGAAAAAATGTAACTTTAATGGATGTATGATAATATTAAGAAGATAATAGCTACCTTTTTAAAAACTGCACAATTCAACATCAATTAATAAACAGGTCATGCAAATATAAAATATCAACACACAAGCCTTTCTAGTGGCAGTGTGTTGTTTCAAAGTAGGATCTTGTGGCATAGCAAGAGAAAGCAAACTTTCTTTCAGATTTCATATGGCTTTGCAGTTGTTCAAGCCATCAGTGTCAGTGGCTACTTTATATCCTAGCTCACATTTCGAAGGTGGCTGTCTTTCCATATTCAAAATTCCACTGAGATATTCTCTAAGAAAGAGGAGAATTTTATCTGCATCTTTAATGCCAATATACTTCTGTAAAGTGAAATTATTCACTACTCAGAGTGCTTTTAAAATAGAGTATTTTGGTATTTGTTGCATTATTGCATTATTAATAATGCAACATTTATTATGTTATTGTTAATAATTTAATAGTAATGCATTATTTGCATTATTAAGCTAAACACCTTGTAGACTTCCACATTTCTTTCAATTGCTTTTTAGTGACCTATTTGTCTTGTCACTGCAGAATGCAAATATTTTGCACCACCAAAATATTTTTTAAAATTACCCAGGGTAATTTTTCCTGTCAGATAAAACAAGCTAGTAGACAAAGACAGGCAGCCTGAATGACCTGTGGAAGGTCACACAGTGAGTCAAGCAGAATTTTGTCTCCTGTTGCATACTTGCAATACCAAAGCACAGCTCCACTAAATAGAATGGTTTCCCATCCAATGCAGCCAAGCATGTTCCAAGAGTAATTTGCCGTACGAATTTGTCAAAACCCACAATCTTTTCATTTCACAAGGTCATTCTGATTCAAAACTGAGAAGAGTAAATTCAGAGGATAGTTACATATATTCTTAAAGTCTTGCAAGAAGTGTGTGGGTATAATAACATTTCACCATTGATGTCTAATGATGGGGTCTTTTTGCTTGCAGAGTGCCTGTAAAGATGACGACGAAAGCACCAACATTTACACAGCCGTTACAAAGTGTTGTGGCACTGGAGGGTAGTGCCGCAACCTTTGAGGCTCATATTAGTGGTAAGGTTTTGATTCATTCTTCCAAGATTTGTTCTTGTTTAGCACTAATTTCTCTTCTAATGTTTATGCTAAGAAAAATGATGACACTTTTCATAGATCATAATCTGGTATGAATGGGTAAAGATGAGTGCTGAAATACAGATATATATCCATGTCATAGAGTGCTGAACAGCTCCTTTAAATATATATGCATAAAAATACACACTGTGCTAATAAGGGAACTTCATGTGGCTGCAGAAAGGATAATCTCATTTGGATGATGACTGGACAGAATTAGAAGTCAGGGTACAAATCAGGGTTTATGCTAGCTCTTCCAAGAACTTTTGTTAAGCTTTACTGTATCTAAGCTGTATTTCTGCTTCCTGTGCCCTCAAATTTACTTAATTCCAGAGTTCTAAGATGGGGATTAAAAGCACAAAATCTAGACCCAACTGGCCACTGAAGAGGGCAGAAAACCCTAGTTAAGCTAAAAAATAGATGTGTATGGTGATCATGATGTTAGCACAAGGCTGGATTAACATAAATTACCTGTTCAATTTTAAGATACCACGCAATTTAAAGGATACTTGATTTCTCCAGGCTACATACTATTCAAACACCCTATCTTGTGCAAAACACCAAGCAAACCCCTGAGACAGCATTACCAGGGACCCAACACCCTGTTCTAAGAGTGTCTCTGACCTCGCCAGTGACTAAGGAGAAATGACATGTGTTCCTGCTGGTGGAATTATATTGTCTTACAGTCATTAGCAATGTGATGATCCACATACCATAAAGCACTACTCAGATGCTCTGTGACAGGTGCAAACACATGATCTGTGCAACTATAAAGATCTCTGACATCTATGGTCCATGTATTTCATACCTTAGTCCCTTTGCATGACACAAGCTCACACAAGGTGTTTGAACATGTCCTGCAGTCTCCATCTGTGACATTTTTTCATGCCATGTTCTATTCTTCAGTTAATTGCCCTGATTTTCTCTTCTTGCCTCTGCACTGTAAATTTTCTGTGTTTTTTTTTTTTTTTGCTTTTACAATACTCATTATTATTATTATTATGAATACCTAAAAATATAACCAGAAAAAGTTAGGAGGCTAGTATTATTATTCAGTGTGATTTTGGCTAATTTCATTTGTGTGATATTATGGAGTACTGGGAGGGGAACTTTATTTCTTACTAAGTGAAGATACAGCAGTATTTCTAATAGTATATGCCATATTTGTATGTTAGTTTCAAAGATCTTGTGAGTCAGCCTCTTGTTAGGTTTTTTTCGGCATTGTGAGAGTCTGGTGTATCCTTCCTGCCCTAAAAACATCCTCCTGTTTTGAAAGATCTGACAGTGGCTTGGCATTTAGTTTTCAAGAACACAAAAAACAGAAAAGGTTTTTACTACACCTAATTGCATAAATAAAGGACTACACAGCTTCATCCTACTTTAATGTCTACCCTTTCTAGCTGGAATGAATTATTGTGCGTTTAAAAATCAGATTTTTTTCTCTATCTCTAATTACACTGGTCTATACAAATCAAGTATTAATACAGAGCTACAGTTCAAATGTGAAGAGCTCAGTTAATCTAAGAGTATCAAGAAGAGCTTAGCAACCACCTGAGATGTAATTTTGCCATGTGTAAACTAGAACAAATGAACAGTGCTGCTGTATTAGAATGTGAATTAAGTGTCCCATTACAAAGGGATGATATCAGATGAATATACCCAGCACGTAACAGAAAGCACAGAACACACAAACCCTGTTATTAAAAGCAGCAAATGCCAGAGCAGCCAGGACGCTGTCACAGGGGGAGTCCTACTGGGTCACCAGTGACTGAGTCATGAGACAAGAAAGTCAGAACTGTTGCTGGCATTAGAACTGTGCCAAGCTCATGTCTCCACAGTACTGATCAAGTTTGAGTTTTTTCATAAAGAATTAACCTGTGCACTGCTTACCTTTCTTGAGCTGGTATTTTCAGGTATTATTCAGCACAAGACAGCCTTTACATAGAGCTTGTTTTTGAAAGCAGCACACAAATCATACACAAGTTGGCAGTCCCTCACACATCGTTGTCAGGACAATCTTATTGAATCCAATTACTTAAGTGGTGAATTTGAGGCACTACAGGTCGATTTTCTTCTTTTTGGTATTAAAGTTCAAAAAACCTGAAGGACAGTTTAAAAACGAAAAAGAATTGTCCTAATCATTTGACAGTCAAATCATAGTGTATTTGG
Source organism: Onychostruthus taczanowskii (assembly GCF_017590055.1). Lineage (NCBI taxonomy): Eukaryota > Metazoa > Chordata > Aves > Passeriformes > Passeridae > Onychostruthus > Onychostruthus taczanowskii. Next base: position 7,239,308 of record NW_024499240.1, on the reverse strand, counting down.
GACATGTAGAAGTAAAACCCTACTCCATATAGACTGGGCACATATATCTATAATCCAAATTAGATCTTACCTAGCTCTGTGACCTGGGATTAGCAGAGTACTAGTAAATTTGTGGAGTTGAGTTTTAAATACAAACTTGGGCTCAGATTTCTAAAATGGCTTCTAGCTTTGGATCCCTTGTACACAGCAGTTTGAGACATCAAAATAGACTCTATTTTAAAAGTGCAGGCCTTTTTCCACCTGCCACAGAAACTCCCATTTTTGTTAATCATCATATAATACCACTGCAAGAAAATAGAACTTTTGACAATGTTTCAAGAAATTCACTACTGAGGACATGATTTGGGAGGCTGCCTGGCTTAAAACATTTTTAAACTAATTTTCACAAATATTGAAGACACATAGTTCTGAATTAAATCACTGGTGTCTGCTGCATACTCTAAGTTTATGATGATAATGCCCAAGTTGCCCTACACCAATAGCACAAAATTGAATTATACCATCCCATCAGGACTGTTTCATAACTTCCATCTGTGAAATTAGCAATGCTTAAATGTACTTTTACCCTTTTGATTTCTAATCCTACCTAAAACTGTCCACATTTTCTTTCTCTGTGTGTGTTCTTGTTTTATGTTTCTCTAAATATCAGTGCTTTACTGTGAATAACATTTTAAACTTTCCTAACCAAGTCTGATGGGACTGCAGTGAACCAGTGAAGGCCTCAATCTACATATCAGCTTCTCTTTCACTTTAGTCTCACACAGTCATTTTCCTTGCACGTCAAATTCCCTAATAATTTATTCCATTAGTAGGAAGGATAATCTAGAAAGGAAGCAGAATTCTGTGCACCTGGGATTTTCCAAACCACAGACATTAGAAAGAGGAAAATTAATTCATCTGTAAATGCAGTCTCAGATCTCATTGCTTAGCCCCCATGCAGTGCAACTGGTGATTTGGGTTGAGTGGAGATATACATGAAGTGAATTTGGGAGGATTTTAATTTTGAAGAAATAATGTTTTAGAACTACAAAAAAGACTTTGAGCTGAAACCATCTCCTTAAATTACCTGTTATCCTTATGTGGTTCATATAAGAATTTTACATGTTCATTGAATGGATTTAAGTTGCTCAATAAATTTGGCTGAGCAGAACACTGAGAGGAGAATTTCTGCAGGCAATCTAAAATCACCATTTAAAACCAAAAATCAACTGTCATTAAATTGAATTTTTCTGACCCAAAGACTCTTGCTCATGACCCTGACAAAAAAAAAGTAATGTTATTTGCGCAACTGTTGATTCTAGATGACTGCTGTTGATCAAACTCAAAAAATTCTAGAAAAAGAAATTAAAACCCCCAAAACTTTGCTAGCATCTGATTTTAATGTCTAGAGCAGTTACTTGTTCTGTTGCTTCATTTTCTAAAGCCATAGTAGTTTTAGAACATATGCTTCATTTGGTTGGAAGTACTGATCTTTACATTATCTCCAGACTATTGGAATGGATAAATACATTAGCAATAATCAATCCTACTTAGATACTAGCAAATACATTTCAAAAATACCTCACATGAATTAATTCATCCTCCTCATGAATTTGATTAACTTCTATTTCTTAGTAAGATTGCTAAACACTACAGTTTTCTCATTATTCAAGTGATTACTAAATGCAGGAGCCAGTGCAGCTGCTCTATCGCTCTATGCATTTTAGAGACCTTTCTAAAACCAAATGGCTTTGCCACTGTGCCACTGGGCATAGATGTGTGCTTATGGCATTATTCTCCACCACAACTGTGTGTACATGCTAATTTTTTATGTCTGGCATTTCATAATGTCTTCATCTCCATTTCTCTTCCTTTTTCTGTAGGTTTCCCAGTTCCTGAGGTGAACTGGTTTCGGGATGGCCAGGTTCTCTCTGCTGCAACTCTGCCCGGTGTGCAGATCTCGTTTAGTGATGGCCGCGCTAGACTGGTGATCCCCACCGTGACAGAAGCCAACAGCGGGAGATACACTGTGCAAGCCACCAATGGATCTGGGCAAGCGACTAGTACTGCTGAGCTGCTTGTCACAGGTACGCAGCAGCTACAGAAAAACACCTCTCCCTGCCTGCTAGCAGTCTGAGGGAGTGATGGAAGAGTAACACATAAGGAAATAATTCAGATTTCAAGTACATAATCAGCAAAAAATAGCAAACCACATTCCTTTTCCTAAAGCAGCATAGTACTCAGCATGTGTTCTCACCTGTAATGTCTAACAGTGTCCTTTACATTTTAACTGTGTAAAGTTTAATCTTACAAACTCTTATTCATGATTACAAGCTTCTGGCTCAGCCCTTATATGTGCAGCTCCTTATGGTCTCTCGTGCTGGCTACATTGAAGTTGATCATAAGAGAAAGGATGTTCTTCAGGATGGAGCCATTAGTGATATCTAATGCTATCAATGATATTTAACAGAATAAGTCACATAAAGTGCCATACCAAAAGACTGTGCTTAATGCCTATAGTTACAAGCAATGTATCTGTAATTCTAGAAACATTTGCAATCATAGGTGTAATCAAAAATAATATTTTGAATGTTTCAGAAGGTACTATCATCTGTCAGCATGTGGATAAGAAATAGACCTCACACACTTCTAGTAATGAAAGTATATAGTACTTGCCATTCTTTTTAACAGACACTATTGTTTTTCTATTTACTTCTTCAATAAAAATGCAGCTGCAACAGCACCACCAAACTTCTCACAACGACTACAGAGCATGACTGCAAGACAGGGAAGTCAAGTTCGACTTGACGTGAGAGTGACTGGAATCCCTACACCTGTGGTGAAGTTCTATCGGGATGGAGTAGAAATTAAAAGTTCCCCCGATTTTAAAATTTTACAAGAAGGAGACCTTTACAGCTTAATAATTGCAGAAGCATATCCTGAAGACTCCGGCACCTATTCCGTAAATGCCACAAATAGTGTGGGACGTGCTACTTCAACAGCTGAATTGCTAATTCAAGGTAACAGAGCTGAAGATGCAGGCCATGAAAATCAGAGCATTAATGGTAGTGGTGAAATATGCACCACTTCATTGCAGTTATATCAACAAGTTACTTTATAATTTCTTCCTGAAGAATTATTAACTTGCTGTAAAAAAAGCAATGTTTTTGAAATTTGCCAAATATTTTTGTCTGAGATTTAAAAGGACCTTTTCTCCAGAATGGGTCTTCTTTAAGCAGAGGATATAGTTGATGGAAAAAGTGTGGGATACCTTGACTTGTTCTCATTTTGGTCTGTAAATCTGTCAATCAGTTTTATTTGTAAGTTGGCTTTGATAGAATAGATAAATTAGACTGCATAGCTGTACCTAGTCTTGTGAAGGAGGCTGGTTCAGATGAAGACAGTTCTTAGAGAATTGTGGCAGGGAAACATGCTACCCAGAGCAGCCTTGCTTGGATTTCACCTCAGTCAGGCTTAGATTCTCTGTGATCATTTTAGATCCAGGATTGATATGAAGAATCTACAATGAATGTATTTTGTTTTGCTTTGTTTGAGTTTTTTCTAATGACTTGGTAATGCAGTAACATTGTTTCAGCTGTTTTCCCAATTATCTGTCTGTAGATATTGAAGGTAAACCAGATGGTTGTTTAATTATTTTTCTGTTGTATATGTAAATTTCTATATAATTGGAGTTGACCATTCATTCATTTCTCTGTTTGTTGATTGTTGCCATATGCAATTCTGCTGACTGTTTTTTCTTTCAAAAGGCGAGGAAGAAGCCGTTCCTGCTAAAAAGACAAAGACAATTGTTTCGACTGCTCAGATTTCACAAACAAGACAAGCCAGAATTGAAAAGGTATAATTTTCAGAAACAAAGCAGGTATGGCTAAAATGTGGAGGATTACTTCTACAGTCCCTCACCCTAGTTTTCCTTTTCGTGTTTTTCATTGTAGAAGACTGAAGCCCACTTTGATGCCAGATCACTTACAAGTGTTGAAATGATTATAGAAGGTGCAACCACCCAACAGCTCCCACACAAGGCACCTCCACGAATGCCTCCTAGACCTACATCCAAATCACCAACCCCGACAACTGCTGCAAAAGCACAAATGGCACGACAGCAATCACCATCGCCCGTTAGACAATCACCATCACCTGTAAGACATGTCAGAGCACCAACACCTTCACCAGTAAGGTAAAATACTATTATTTTGGGTAATATTGCTTTTGGAATCACTTTTGCATATAGAAATAATGCTGTAGAATGAGAGCACAGTATGAAATGAAAGAATGCACCTACTTATTAATGACTGCATTTATTCTGATGGTGAGCTGTAACATGCTATATTTGCCACTGCTATAGAAGTGTGGGTTACCTATGTAGATTTCTATCCCTGTTGTAGAAAATCCCATTTGATTGCTCTACATAGAGCCAAAATAGCACTCACAGCTCCGTTTCATAATGAAACAGAAAAAAACAGTCGAGCTCTTGATTACTTCAGATGAACAGAGAAAAGAGCAATGACACTGATGAGTGGCAAACAGAATTAAAGGATATGTAAAAAAAAATTGAGCTCGTGTTCCACGTGTGTGCTGGTAACAACTACAGAAATAATATTTTGAAAGCAGGCAAGCTAAATGTGATTATGGAAAAATGAAGTTTATCTCCACTGTGTAGAAGGTCTAGAGAGGGAAAGTGAGTGATTTGAAGAGCAAGGCTCCTGGTCTGGGAGACACCATGAGGTCTGTGCTGAGGGGGCAGGTAAAGCAGAGTGTTTTGAAAGTCTTGTAGTTTCAGTATCCTGAAGCACCAGCATCATGGAAGGAATGTCTTCAAGCTGAATGCTCAGAAGAACCCCATTTAAGTTGCCAGAGTTGGGTGTGCTGGTCAATTTTATCCCACTAATACTAACATGCAAGGACAGAAATAAATGGATCAATAGCAACTATTAGTAACTTAAAAACTGCATAAATGAGAAAGGAATTCAATAGCGACATCTAGAGCACATACAGAACTAGAATTTTGCCCTCCCATGCTAGTCAGAACCCTTTTAGACATACAAGACGTTATAAAAAACTAAATCTAAAAATTAATATGATGTTGCTGCCCCCTACTGCTGCTATTTGTTAACGTTCACTGGAAAATACAGCATAAAAAATTCCACTCAAAGAAATTCTAAGTTAGAAAGCCTGTTTAAGAATTTTGGAAAATGCTTTAAAACTGTCTGCTAGGATTAGGACTGAATTTTTGGAACATCAGAGTTTAGAAACTAGCACTTTCCAAGTGGATATAAACTATTGTGTCTGAGATCTGTAAAGGTAAGTGCAGGGAAAAATATTAGGCACTGATGAGAAATTTGCCTGGATTATGGGTACGTAAATGGATGACACATGAAAATAAGACATCATACAGAAGTACATCCAGTTGTTTTGCTAGGTGGTTGCCACATGACATTTTTCTCCAGATTGGTCACAATTATGGTTTTGTCTCTCAACAGAGACGGGCCCATGAATGTATGGTGAAGCTTGTGAGCCTTTTGTATTATTCCTATTAGAAGAATTAGGGTAGAGCAAATGCAAAATCATTTTTATATTTCAAATATATTTGGCTGACTAAAATTTCTTTTGCCTCTTGTTCCTGTTCTTTTTTGGAAACTAAGCTACTACAAAGACATGTTGAAGTTCTGAGAATGGCAACAGTTAAGCATAATGTTTAAAAAACATGTTAGTGCAATTTACAAATAGAGCCTCTCAAAAGCCTTTCTTAAAATGAAACTACACATTACTGGAGATACCCTGTATGGGCAGTGAGTTCAAATTCAGGCTGAAGTTGTTTATATAATTATCACTCTGTGGCAGTAGATTAATGATATTGTTACTCCTTTTTTTTAAAAAAAATAGGTCAGTTTCTCCTGCTGGGAGAATCTCCACGTCACCTATTAGACCAGTGAAATCTCCATCTCCAATCCGTAAACCACACGTAGTGACAACAGCTGGGGCTGATGTCCTTCCTCCTTGGAAGCAGGAAGGATATGCTGGAACCATGGAAGCCCAGATGAAGGAAACAAGAGTATCTACAAGCACTACCCAAGTCACTGAAGAAAGATGGGAAGGGAGATATGGGGTCCAAGAACAAGTTACTGTTACTGGCACTGCTGCTGGCGAGGTGGCCACTGGTGCTAGAGAGGTAAAGTCTGCTTCTGGAAAAAATACTGGGTTTGGTTTGTGTGGGGTCTCACCACTGCTGGATAGATCTGCTGAATGGAATCTGAGAGGCTATGTGTAAAACCTTGTGTGCATCTGCTGTTGAGAGAGTTCTGCTGCAGATGTGGAAATGCTTATTTGCAACACTCTTGTCTCTGTACTTGTTTTGTGCTTCTTCTGAATGTATGCAAAATATGAAAAAAATGTCTTTTGATGTGACTAATATAGGTGAGAAAGGACAGTGAAAAAACAGCAGCTATTGCTACAGTTGTTGCTGCTGTGGATCAAGCCATGGTGAGAGAACCAGCTCCAGGTGTTGCAGAGCAAACTGCTAAAAGGACAGCAATGACTGCAGTCCACGTTCAGCCTGTTCATGAGCAGGTAGAAATAGAGCACAGACATTCTATGATTTCCCTTTATCCCTTCATCCAACACACAAACAAGGCATGATTCACTGTGAGGAATTAACAAGATATTACCCAGTGGACTGCAAAAGCATGCATACTCATCTAGAACACCCGGACTAAAGGAATGCTCAGGTTCACTTACACCATTGCATTCCATCATAACAGGATTGAACTAATTACTCTTTTTTGGTTTAAGGATGCTTTCTCTGAAAGTGATCCTCTATTCTCTCTTCTCCTTTATTCTCTTAACATTATTCTTAGAATGATGAATTTTTTTTCTCTAATATCTCATTTATAATTTCCCCACTAGAAATAACATAATTCTCCCTTGGTATTTTTCCTTTACTTGAATTACTCTCTTATTTTTCTTTCTCCTCTTATTTTGATGATCACATTTGAAAAATTAATTCTAAGGCTTTGGGTTTTTTTGTTTGTTGTTACAAAATCAGATGAAAAAGGAGGCAATGGTAGTAGTTACCAGTGATAAAGCCACAAAACAAACAGTGATATCAAGAACTAGAGAAGGAATTGTAACTTCACAAGAACAAAGACACATCTCTCCTGAAAAGGTGAATACAGATTGTACCTGAGATTTTCTATGCCCTACCTTGTTCAAAAAATCTGATATCTCTTACAAAAGACAAGCCTATGAAGAAGAAAAATGAGATACTGTTATTATTTGTCCCATTTATATATGTTCACTCTTTCAGTTTACACTGCCATCTTTTTCCTGTCTCTTCTCTATGATTAATCTCTTTCACTTTTTATTTCACTTTCATTTTTAGTTATACCTAAGAATGTGATCGATAGAGTTGCAATAACCAAGACAAACCTCTCTTTTCTCATATATCGTATAGTAATTTACTAGATAGCATTCTTGATCATTTAAAGAATTGAGATGTAGAAACAAGCTCTTAAATTTAGCTGGGGGCCGGGTGTGTCTGTGGGGGGGTGTTCTGATATTGTCTCTGAGCTTGCCATTTGTAGCCTGCTTTGTCTGTTGGCAGCACAGGGGGTCAGAAAAAATGGAGGAAAAACTCATTCTGCATTGAAATAAATTTTGAAAATACAAATGAGTGATTTGAATTCAGATTATTTTAATGTGTGTTTTATCAGAAAAATTGTGATTTAATGGAAGATCATTATAGCCAATGTTACATTTTCATTATAGTAGCAATGTGTGAGGAAGAAAGTGTAACCTCTCTTTAAAGCACTGAGAAACAGAAATCCACCTGGGCATTAATCTGAACTTAACATTTGAAGTCTTGTCAAATGAAAGTTTTGTAAAACTTATTTTTAATATCTTGCATTTTCTTAAAGTGATTTTAATGCAGGACAGTTTTTCTCTGAGTCAATTTTTTTAGCACTGCTTTCAGAAGCAAACCAAGCATTTGTGCAATGTTTTATTATTTTTATGTTAAATGTTTTGTACAAAGTCCGTTTATGTTTTTATTGTTGTTTCCAGACTAGATGATTTCAAAATACAGAATGTGACAGCTTTGCTCACTTTCTATGCTCTTTTCCAAATATAAAATCGCATACCTTATATCTTAAAATAAAAAGTTCCTTATCTGTAAATGTCCAGGTGAGAAAAGAACCAGAGAAAACTCCAGTACCGACAGTAATAATTGCCACAGACAAAGCCAAAGAACAAGAAAGAATAGCAAGAGCTAGAGAAGAAATATCTACCAGACATGAACAAGTGCACATTGCTCATGAACAGGTAAATAAATATTACAATCTTTACTTCATTGAGGTACTCTGGTTTATAAAATTTGTTAAATAACTTTTCTGTCCTTCTTTAAGAAGAGATTACTACACAAAAACTTTGTGAAACAAGGTATTCCAGACCACGTCTCTGCAGGTCCAGTGCTACTGACCTCAAACAGCTCTGTCTGCAGAGGAGTGAGCTGCCCTTCTTACAGATCCTTCGAGCATTAGGGCTTTTATTGCCACAGTACATAGAATTTCATCTGATGCTTAATGACAAAGTTATCCCTGAAGATAGATTTCTGAATATAAATTTTAAAGGTTATTTTTCAGAGTATGATATGTAGTGTGGAGCTTGATTTAATGAAGTTCATATTTGTGTGAGGATTGAATACATCTGTTACACCATATTGTGGAATCACTCAACTGATGGGGTTAGCTATTAAGTCAATAATACTAATTTCTGTGCAAACAGTTTCTACAAAACATAATGATCTATTACAAAATAGGAAGTACAAAGTTTCTTTTCTCATTCAAATAAAAATATATGAATGACTTTGCATGAACTTCTCTCAGCATGTAAGATGGGCTATGACTACAAAGGTATTACTCCAGTTCTGAAATCATGTTTCTTTCTTCTTGATATACGTCTAGAAACATTATCCTGCTTTCCAAAAAAGTTGTGTAATTATGACAACAGGCATAATCAATTACTATTATTTTTCTTTACCATAAAAAATAGATAAGAAGGGAAGAAATGAAACCTTCAGTACCTAAAGTAGTAATTACTACTGATAAACCTAAAGCACCGGTCATAATATCGAAAAGTAAAGAAAGAGTTACCACCAAACAAGAACAAGTGAGCATAACACGTGAAAAGGTGAATAGCACTGTTTTAGCCACATTTGGGTTTTATCCTTTCTTCTTTGCAAACCTCCTGTTTTCCTCAAAAAATACTAACTATACATTTCCAGCTCATTTTTTCTAAGATTATTCCACTTACAAACTTTTAGACCTACTGCTAATTAGACTAAATTATTTCATCTTGATCTTCCTCTCTTGTTTTCATTGCTCATAATTATCTTCTGACTGATGTTTGGAGTGGACTGACTGACTCCTGAGATGCATTTTAACTTTTTTTTTTAATCATTACTTTTATTTAAATAGGTGCAAGGGTATAACAATACTTATCACTATACACATAACACAGAGATGCGTGCAGTGCACAAGGATCTAACCCTTAAATTCTCCTTCCCTGCTCTCATTTCAAAATGTTTTCTCATTGTTCAAATGTCTTTCAAGACTGAATGTAACTGAAACTTTTATTTCTGCTATAAAAACTAGATTTAAAAGGAAGCTGAGAAAACTACTGTAGTTTCAAAAACTGTAGCCACTGCTAAAACCAAAGCACCAGTCACAATGTCCAGAACTGGGGAAGAAATTACAGCCAATGCACTGTTACAATTTGGTTTATCTGAAAACCTTAAATTTTAAGACTACTTTGGTACAACAGAATGTTCTCAAATTTATTCCTGAAAACTTACCCATTCACTGGGATGATTTTTGAGTAAAAGAGTCAGTAGGATTAAGTTTCTAGTGGTTAAGAGGTTTATATCCCACCCTGCTAGGAAATGTCACACTTTAGGCTATAGTCTGATTTCTCTGTGACAGTCTCCTCTCTGTCACTGGCTTTTAAGCAACATTTGCTTAATCAGATTTCTGACTCCGCAATCTGTTTTTCTACTTGATGATTCCTTGTAACTTCATGGTTGTCAGATGAAACAACTTCTCTTTATTGAGGTATGAATTGTTCTTTGTACAAAACAAACTTTAACATCCATTCAGGTCTGTCCAGTCTGTTACTTATGACCATCAGACACTTTTCGGCACTACTTTGTTCTAGTAGTGTTCACACAGTAGGAAAGATCTGCAGTACAATCAGGAACTCTTACATGTGGAAAAATAGCATAGTTGACAACAGCTGTTATTTAAAATCTACCTGCAGTGTAGTACATTCATAAAATACTCTTATAAAATATAAGTAAATGAGTGAAGTGTATAAAATTCACTCAGAGAAGTCAGACTGCTAGGTGAGTTCAATCCCTTGTTATATGATGTAAATTTAGGGCCAAATTCAAGCCACTATAAAAAATTATTTGGAAACTGACAGTAGTATTGAAAAAGAGGTCCCTGTTACCCAAATACTGCTTTAATAAGAAAACAAAATCTCTGTAAAGGATCACATTTTGGTCTCACCTAAATAATTTTAGTTTAAGCTGGTAATGGTTTTAAAAGCAGTATGAAATTATCCATTAGGGGTTTTTTTTTCCATTTGCAAGGCATACGTATCATATGCTCTGTTGCTACATCCAGATCAGTCATGACAGTAATAACAACCTGTAGTAGTAGCCACTATTATCTACTACTGGCTGACTGGGCAGAAGTTTGGACCCTAATAACAAAGTTGACAGTATTTATGAGTTATTAGAAACAAATAGTAGCCCTGATACAAAAACATTGTTTTCAAATTATCAGACATCTCAGTCTCCCTTCTTTTGTAAAATCCTTTAAAATAGATCAGTACTGAATTAACAGCTATATCTGATGTAGAAATTTTTATGGGTCTGTTTCTTAGTAAATACATTCAAAACAGATGCTAGGTGCATTTTTTGCATCCACAAGTTATATGGAGCTGATGAGCATACTTTAAAACTATGTGCACATTTACCTACCTGCATACTCTTAGACAAGTGGACACAAATGTGGCTGTAAAGTATTAAAATTAGTCTTGCAGACACACATTGATATGCATAAAACACAGAAGCACAGATATATTCTTAATGTGCAGAGATAGCACTTAGAGAATATATTTGCATTTGAATTTACTGATTCTTAAGTGTATTTACAGGTGCATACTTTTGATCTTCTCATCATGACTTTCGCAAAACCATACAACCTCTCTTTGGAATATACTCAACATTGTAACTGTTTGTCATATATACAAGTTTTCAATATAATTATGAATATGTTTAAATTCTGCTGATGTTATTTGCAGACTCAAGCTGGAAAAAAGGCTGAAGCTGTAGCTACAGTCGTTGCAGCAGTTGATCAGGCACGTGTTCGATCACCCTGGCAACCAGAACAAGCAGATGAAGCTTATGTAAAGGAGAAAACTTTGGAATATGGTTATAAAGAGCACACTGTAACAGACCGTGGTCCTGAGGTCCCAGCAGAACGTCATGTTGTTACCAAAGAAGTCAAAACAGTCTATGTTCCTCCTGAGAAACATATCTCAGCTCCTGAAAAGCAGGAAGTTCATATATCAAAAGAGGTTAGACTCTTTTTTTGCATTACACTCTTTTCCAGAAACTATGTCCAAGGGAAATCTGTTTCGGTTTAAAGAGCAGCATCACTTTCAACAACTTTTTTCCTTATGTTGTGTAGATAAAAAGAACAACAGAGCTTGAGAAAACAATTCATGTTGAACCGCCACGGCCTCGCACAGCAAGTCCTCACTTCACAGTCTCCAGAGTTGCTGTTCCTAAACCAGATCATACGTATGAGGTAAGCTGAAGGTGTATCCAAGAGGAACAGCATGCTCATTTTCCATAGATCATCCATTCCATTTGGAAAAATCCATTTAGATTTTCCCCCCACACTCCAGTGTGGTACTTCCCCAAGAGAAAGAGTTGTATGCTCCTTGCAGTTATTTTTGTTGGCTTGTTTGACTAATAAGGAGCACTGCTGTAACCAGACTAATTAATTGCTAAAATACAATTTGTTGTTATTATTTCTTATTTAAATAATGTTATAAACTGTTTGAGGATGCAGCTTCAGTACTTCATGGCATACAGTGAAATTGTAGATATTTGTCATGCAAGTTGTATTTTTTAAAGAGCACAAGTATCCCTCTTTAATCTTATTATGGGCATCAGCACACTCACACATTGTTTTTTTCTTCCTTGCTAATTAATACATGCTAAGCTAATTTTTTAAATACAAAAAATCCAGACTGACTGCATAACATGATACCATCAATTTTTAAAGTTATTCCATTTTGCTCTTGGACTCCTTTACATAGTATTAAAATTTTCCAGTTATTAATTTTCTCATTCAAGCATACTTTCTCTCTTCATCTGGAATTAAAAAATTATTTTCCCCCAAATATGATTAAACACTGTTATAAATATTTTTATGTACTTTAAAGAGTTTTTTTCCACCTATAAAAAGATTTTGAAATCTCTTCAGTTATTTTAATCATTGGAAGTTATAGAATTAGTAGTGTTCTTTATTGCAGTCTTAGACAGATTAAATGGAAATCTAAGGCTTCAAGCAAAGAAATGGAGAGAACATTTCTTGTGCTGCACTTAAGAGCTTCTTGACCATGTAAAGATCAAATTCTATTTGAAACAGAAAATATTTAAATGTTAGACAGATCAAAAATAATGCAGGGATATGATATCTCTGGCATTCTGCTACTGCAATCTAAAACTACTCTTTTTTTACATATGGCTTTTGCAGTGTCAAAACTAAGTAACAAAGGAAGCAACTGCTGCATATGCAATCTGCTCAAGAAATGCACTCTCTCCTTTGAAAATAAGACAACAACAAAACTTTAACTCTTTTTCTTCTGTTCCCAAGGTTTCAATAGCTGGAACTGCCATGGCTACTCTGGAGAAAGAGCTGTCAGCTACTTCTGCCGTGCAAAAGATCACCAAGCCTGTGAAACCACCTCAGCTAAAGCCTCATGAAGTCAGGACAAAAGCAGAGCCTGTTGCCCCTCCACAGTTTCCCTTTGGAGAGGCTGCGGAGACATACAAGAGTCACTATGATGTTGAGACTAAAAAGGAGACAAGCATTAAAAGTGAAGCAGTGAGGACAGAACACTTGATGCTGCATAAAGAAGGTGAAGCAAAGGTATGTTTTCAAGCAAATTTCTGTCACTTTGACTGACTTTCATCTTAAAAATATGGAATAGCCTCACTTTTTTGCTGTCTTCTTATCACAGTTTTCCACTTCTAAAGCATTCTGCTGCCTTTTATTTTTTATTTGTTTTATGCAAATCCTTGTTAGGACCTAATATTTACTTATGACATGCAAAGAGTTCATATTACCTGATTTATTTTCTTATTTAAATTATACTTTGTTCATTATTGTCCTCTAAACAACCTAGGTGACAGAAACTGCCAGAGTTCCTGTACCTGCAGAAATCCCTGCTACGCCACCCACCTTAGTCTCAGTAAGTAATTTGTATGTACTGTAGGGGAGTTACAGTAGATTTTCACCCATTCTGTTTTCTATTTTTTATTGCTTAATACCTATAATGCCATAAAAAAATAGCTTTATTTAATCTTTTTAAGTTTAGATCTTTTTAACTTTTAATCTTTTTAACACTAGATTTATTCCGCCATATAACTTATCTCTGATACAAAATCTTCTTGATGTTTTTTATAGTAGTGATTCTTCACATTTATGTCGCATAGTAGGTTGATCTACCTACATAAATATGAACCTACCTTTTCATTTTGTTAATAACAGCAATGTTCAGAGACCCTAAAAGCCAGTTTCATATACTTCCCTTTGGAAAATGCTTTTTTTTTTTTTCCTGCATTCATTGCTTCACAGAGCAGTGTTTTGAAGTAGATGTTAAATTTTCCTTTCAAACAGATCTTAGATATTTGAGTATCTGTTTAGCATTGAAAAGGTATACTGACTGTGATACTTAATTTTTGTCACACAGGGCCTCAAAAATAAGACTGTGACTGAAGGTGAGTCTGTGACTCTGGAGTGCCAAATATCTGGTCATCCTCAGCCTACAGTGACGTGGTACAGGGAAGACTACAAAATTGAGAGCTCAATGGACTTCCAGATCACTTTCAAAGCAGGACTTGCTCGCCTTGTGATTCGTGAAGCCTTTGCAGAGGACAGTGGAAGATTTACCTGCACTGCCACCAATAAGGCTGGGAGTGTCAGCACTTCCTGCCACTTACATGTGAAAGGTAAGTGTATTTATAGAATCATAGAATTGTTAAAGTTGGAAAAGACCTTTGAGACCTTTGAGAGCATTGATTTCAATCAAAACTTCCAAGTTCATCATTAAACCATATCCCTAGGTGCCACTTCTACATGTCTTTTAAATACCTCCAGGGTAGAAAAGGTATTTAAAAGTCAGCCCCAGATGACTCATGGGCTACTTGTTCCTTGCTTGATAACCCTTGACAGCCTAAAGAGACCTAAAGAAAGGTTTGTTTATATTCAAACTAAACCTCCATTGGTGCAACTCAAGGACAGTCCCTCTTGTCAAAGTAGGAAGTTAATAATTTTGTTAACTGTATATTGCTTGTAATGTATCTTGGACATTTAAAACATATGGTTTGAGATGTGTTCTGGGGTTATTAGATAAAAGGGATGTCAGAATATGAGGAAAAGGCTGATAACTACATATTCTTTTTATGTGAACTGAACTCAATGCTTAATGCCTATTAAGGCATTTTAAAATCCACTTTATCAAATTTGCCTTTTAGTTACTGAAGAAACTGAGACTCGAGAAACCATTTCTGAGAAGGCTGTTACAGAAGAGAAACGGTAAAGTTACTTTTCTAAACAGACTGCTCCTATTGCAGTCATTACATTCTTGCATTCTGTTTCATGAGAGCTTCAGACATCAGCTCACTTACCTGCACTGAAATCTTATTTCAGCTATGTGGAGACAAAGGACATTGTAATGGAAGATGTCTCTGCTGCAGCAGAGGAAGTATCGGGAGAACCCATACCTCCTTTCTTCATAAGAAAACCCATGGTACATAAATTAATTGAAGGTGGGAGCATTATTTTTGAATGCCAAGTAGGGGGCAACCCAAAGCCACATGTCTACTGGAAAAAAGGCGGAGTTCCTCTCACGACTGGCTACAGGTACTGTGAATACATTGCCCAAAATCCATCTTAAAATAATTTTTATGCATATTTAATTGGCGATGTCATAATTTGATTTCCTCAGTTATGCTGAGCCAAATAACTTCCTGATTTCTGTGAAATAAATTATTTCTTAATGTAAAATTATAGGCTCATGTCTTAATGTGTGACTTTAAAAGGTCATTAAGTTTTAAAATATAAATATTCAAAAGACTGTAAAAAATATATATATACTCATATGTTATACTTATAAACAATTCAGGAAGAAGTTTTGTATTTGTTTTACTGTGTGTGTGCAATATTTGCATTCTCTCTAGGTAAGTCTTGTCTGTAGAAAGCAACATACTTTCTAGCTGAGAAAAAATATTACATTTGTGGCATTCTTGAAATGATATGATGACCCATACTAGGACAAACTGTGTGCACACAGAACATACCATTATACTGTGTCTGATAACTAGACCTCTGATATTTCAGTACTGGTGTTTGGAACCTATTTATTTCGTGACAACAAAAAGACCAGTTTTCTACTTTCAGCAGGGTTATTTTTCATATGCTACTCTGTATGCTCATTCATTCAGTGAGAATTGCCTGTAAAAGTTTCTCTTTTTGTGCCTTGTACAAGTTAGGAGTGTGTCTAACTGTAACAAAAAGCAAATCAACTAAAAATTCTGTCCAGAATTATAGAGACTTTTTACTTTTATGTTTTCTATAGATACAAAGTGAGTTACAAAAAAGAAACCGGGGAATGCAAACTTGAAATTTCCATGACTTTTGCCGACGATGCCGGAGAATACACTATTGTTGTTCGTAATAATCTTGGAGAAGCTTCTGCAACGGTCTCCTTACTAGAAGAAGGTACATTTTAGATTAAGGAAATGGGAACAATATTTCTTAAAATTAACTTTCAAATGGCAAAAATTATTTTAAATTGTGCTGCAAATTCTTTGCAGCTTAGTTTATTTAGTTCAAGGAACCTAAAGGAAGATCTAGTGGCTCTGTTTCTGCAAGACAAAATATCTGACATCAGGCCCTTGAAGTTTGTACTTGTTTTCTCCATTCAGCCCAGTGAAAACCAAAAAATTTATCAATATTAATCTGTTCTCAATTCTTAGCTGATTACGAAGCCTACATAAAATCGCAACAAGAAATGATGTACCAAACTCAAATGACTGCATACGTACAGGAACCTAAAGTGGCTGAGGTAGCCCCACCCATTTCCTATGGCGACTTTGAAAAAGAGTATGAGAAAGAACAAGCTCTAATTAGGAAGAAAATGGCAAAAGATACAGTGATGGTCAGAACTTTTGTGGAAGAAGAGGTATGTCTATCCCTCCATACTAATTTTGGGTACCAACATTTTACTGTACAAATAATTTATTTGCAAGGTCCTTATTTGACACAGAAAACTAATTTCATGGTATTGCTTTTCTTTATAGGAATTCCATATTTCTTCTTTTGAAGAAAGACTTATCAAGGAAATTGAACTCAGAATTATTAAGACTACCTTACATGAACTTCTCGAAGAAGACGGAGAGGAGATGATGGTTGATATTTCTGAATCTGAAGCTGTAGAAGCAGGATTCGATTTAAGATTAAAGAACTACAGAACCTTTGAAGGGACAGGAGTTACCTTCCATTGCAAGACATCTGGATATCCATTGCCAAAGGTACCCCAAATCTGTATAACTTTTTTTTTTTTTTGTAAAAAATTTGATGCTTTACTTGAAAAAAATCCCTTAACATCTCATTGTCAGACATTCTACATTATGCATAGGAAACAGTGACTTTCAAAAGAAATCCAGTCTTATGGTTTGATATGAAGCTGAATTTTCCTTTTGTCCCTTAATAGAATAGAGTTAGGTTGGTTAGCCAGTTCAGAAGTAGGTTGGATTTACCAATTAAGTTGGTCTTGATTCTGAGTATCTCTGAGGTAGCCCAGACCAGTGGGGAACACAATAGCAGTCCAGTTGAGATTACTTTGCTCTTCATCAAAATGGGCTCTATATCCATTTCTAGCTCCAGAACTTGTCTTTCAGGTTGCTATTTAACCATCTTACACTAGTCTCACCTATTTCAAGTAAAAATGTTAATCTTTGACACATATATGTGGGCTGTTTTCCAACCGAAAACCAGCAAGTTGTAATATCCTATTTTCACTAGTCATTAGTGGATCTTTGTCTTTAGGAGAGCTCACATAGCAATCTACTGTTTCTTTCCATGCAGGTGGCATGGTATAAGGATGGCAAACGTATAAGACACGGAGAGCGCTACCACATGGAACTGCTGCAAGATGGCAGTGCCACTCTGCGATTACCTGTTGTTTTACCTGAAGATGAAGGAATTTATACTGTCTTTGCTAGTAATATGAAAGGAAATGCCATTTGCTCAGCAAAACTCTATGTTGAGCCAGTTGCACCTACAGCAACTCCAGGTTATATGCCAGGACCTGAAGTTATGAGAAGATATAGGTAGGTATACAATAATATAATTTTATGAGACTGATCTGCTGTGATAGTCCAAAAGCTCATTACATAGCAGTTAAATAAGCTTAAGCTGTTGGAGTTTGCACACCTCTAGAAAAGTTCTAAATGCTGTTTTCATGACTCATATAGATTTATGTGCTAACTTTTTGTCTGGTTTTCCCATTTAATAAGCAATGCATTTCCCAGAGTACAATTCATGTGCATTTCCAGCCATGGTATCAGATTTATAAGCTCAATAGCCATATCTGTTTGTTAAAGTACTCACATTTTTGAAAAATTATCTTCTGCACTTGGAGTTTTAGTGTGGTGTGCAAGAACTTTCTCCTGCCCTTGAAATAGCTGTATTTCTATGACAGAAAAATTAAGCATTGCCCTGTCCTGTGTTCAGTCTCCATACACATACACCCATGCACAAACGTACACAGGATTGCACTGTACTATCTGTGCACTATCCAAAACCCAAAAATTTCCATGGCCATATTGTGTCCTAAAACTACCCACCTCTAAAACTCCTAAAGAAAATTGACTACAAATAAAAATTAATTTTTTCCTAATTTCTCACATAGATAAATTGGTCAAACTCTTTAAAACAAATTGTGAGAAAGGCAAAGGTTGAAATCTGTTTGTCATGTCAGTCCACTGCTATATGACATTGCCATACACATCTGTCTTATCTCTTCCTTCCAGGTCTATCTCTCCACGGTCTCCAAGCCGGTCTCCTGCCCGCAGCTCTCCTTCTCGTTCTCCTGCCCGGAGATTAGAAGAAACTGATGAAGGGCAGCTAGAGAGACTATATAAGCCAGTTTTTGTGCTGAAACCAACATCATTTAAATGTTCACAGGGGCAGACAGCAAGATTTGACTTAAAAGTTGTTGGCAGACCTATGCCAGAGACATACTGGTTCCATAACGGTACATCAGCCTCATTTTCATGAAGAAATAATGTTTAAAAATGTTTTTTATGTCTCATTGAGACTGTCTTGATTGCAACTGTTTTCTTTTCATCTGTATCTGCAGGCCAACAAGTTATTAATGACTACACCCATAAAATAGTGATTAAAGAAGACGGTACCCAGTCATTGATCATTGTTCCTGCAATGCCTGAAGACTCTGGAGAATGGGCTGTCATTGCTCAGAACAGGGCAGGCAAAGCTTCAGTCTCAATGACACTGACTGTAGAAGGTATCTTCTGTATTTTCTATCATATTATGTATATCATGATATTTTTAGCAGTGTTTCTTATTTAAATAAGTGTTTCTTATTTAAAACCATGGCTTTTTCATTTCTTCTTGTGATAACATACACTTGCTCTTCCAGCTAAGGAAGACCTAGTCAGACCACACTTTGTGGAAAGGTTGAGAAATGTCAGCGTGAAGGAGGGCTCTAGACTGGAGATGGCAGTGAAAGCTACTGGTAACCCTAATCCTGACATTGTATGGCTCAAGAACAGTGACATCATTGTGCCTCATAAATACCCCAAAATAAAGTAAGGATTTTTATTACATTTAAATCTATTGAAATTTAAATTTTATTTAAATTTTGTTTAATTTTCTTTAAAATACTTTATATAAGTTGGGTAGTAAATAACCACCATCCTGCAAAATGCTTCCTGTAGTTTCACAGAAGGGATTCACTTGGGGCTTTTGCATTGCAGCAAGGATTACCGATATAAAGTATCCTGTGGGATTCACTCAATATTTTTCCAGCCTGAGTTTTCATATAGTTTCTAAAAGCCATCAGAGAGATTTTACTGAACTTTTCTCTGTATCTGATTTTGAAGACCTCTGCAGGCAAAACTACCACAGAATTTAAGACTGGTTTTTATTCATCCTCTCGGTTTGATTCTTAGGCACTTCACTCCCAAACATAAATAAACATAAACAAACATAAACAAAATGTCTATTACCTCCAGGGACTTGCCCTTGGAGGCTTTGAACTAATTTGGAAGAAGGGCAAAAATTAATAACAAAGAAGGGAAAAATAGTTAATATTTTTTTTTTCATATTTCAGGATTGAGGGAACCAAAGGGGCAGCTGCCCTTAAAATTGAATCTACTGCCAGGCAAGATGCTGCATGGTATACCGCTACTGCTATCAATAAAGCTGGACGGGACACTACCCGCTGCAAAGTAAATGTTGAAGTTGAACACACAGAACCTGAACCAGAAAGGAAATTAATAATTCCAAAAGGAACTTATAAAGCCAAGGAGATTGCAGCACCAGAGTTAGAACCTCTCCATCTGCGCTATGGTCAAGAGCAATGGGAGGAAGGAGATCTCTATGACAAAGAAAAGCAACAGAAACCATTTTTTAAGAAGAAGCTCACATCTTTAAGGCTCAAACAGTTTGGACCAGCACACTTTGAATGCAGGCTTACACCAATTGGTGACCCAACCATGGTGGTGGAGTGGTTGCATGATGGCAAACCCTTGGAAGCAGCTAACAGACTCCGCATGATCAACGAGTTTGGTTACTGTAGCCTGGACTATGGAGTAGCCTATTCCAGAGACAGTGGAGTGATTACCTGCAGAGCAACTAACAAATATGGTACAGACCACACATCTGCTACTCTGATCGTGAAGGATGAGAAGAGTCTTGTGGAAGAATCCCAGCTGCCAGAAGGCAAAAGGGGACTCCAGCGAATTGAAGAGTTAGAAAGAATGGCCCACGAGGGTGCTCTACCTGCTGTTGCACTGGACCAAAAGGAAAAACAAAAACCAGAAATCGTTTTGGTTCCTGAACCTGCAAGAGTCCTTGAAGGTGAAACAGCACGATTCCGCTGCCGTGTGACTGGCTATCCTATGCCCAAGGTCAACTGGTACCTCAATGGACAGCTCATCCGTAAAAGCAAAAGGTTTAGACTCCGTTATGATGGAATCTACTACCTGGATATTGTGGATTGCAAATCATATGACACAGGAGAGGTAAGAGTCACTGCAGAGAATCCAGAAGGCTTTATTGAACATAAGGTGAAACTTGAAATCCAGCAGAGGGAAGACTTCAGATCTGTTCTTCGTCGTGCTCCTGAACCCAAACATGAGCCTGTAGTTACAGAACCTGGGAAACTTCTGTTTGAGGTACAGAAGGTAGACAAACCTGCAGAGGCAACAACCAAAGAAGTGGTGAAGCTGAAAAGGGCTGAAAGAATCACTCATGAAAAGCTTTCAGAGGAATCTGAAGAGCTGCGTAGTAAATTCAAGCGCAGGACAGAAGAGGGCTACTATGAAGCCATTACAGCTGTGGAACTTAAATCTCGCAAAAAAGATGAATCATATGAAGAAATGCTAAAAAAGACAAAAGAAGAACTTCTTCACTGGACCAAAGAGATCCCAGAGGAAGAGAAGAAAGCACTTCCTCCTGAAGGCAAAATCACCATTCCAACATTCAAACCAGAGAAGGTGGAGCTTAGTCCAAGCATGGAGGCTCCCAAGATACTTGAACGAATTCAAAGCCAGACTGTAGCCCAAGGAACAGACGTACACTTCCGTGTAAGAGTGGTGGGAAAACCTGATCCTGAATGCCAGTGGTTCAAAAATGGTGTTCAGATTGAAAGGACTGATCGTGTGTACTGGTACTGGCCTGAAGATAATGTTTGCGAATTAGTTATCAGAGATGTGACTTCTGATGATTCCGCCAGCATCATGGTGAAAGCAGTCAATATAGCTGGTGAAACTTCTAGCCATGCTTTCCTGTTAGTACAAGGTAATTTCAATTATTTTACTCATCCTACTGCTCGTCATAGTGTGTTAAGTCTGTTTGGTCAGTGCACTGTTGATTGTTATATATTGTTTTGCAGCCAAGCAGTTAATCAGCTTCACCCAGAAGTTGCAAGATGTTGTTGCTAAAGCAAGAGACTCCATGGCAACATTTGAATGCGAAACATCAGAGCCCTTTGTCAAAGTGAAATGGTTTAAGGATGGAATTGAAATTCATTCTGGAGACAAGTACAGGATGCACTCAGACAGAAAGGCTCACTTTCTTTCCGTATTAACAATTGAGATGTCTGATGCAGATGACTACAGCTGTGCACTGGTTGAAGATGAATCCGTAAAAACCACTGCAAAGCTTACTGTTGAGGGTAAGAAGCATACAACTCAGGACCATGCCATACTATTAAAGTGAAATCAGCTTCAGAAAGAAATAAAAGTATTTAAGCAGACATCTAACACCCTTAGAGACGTGGAGCTGCTTTCATACTTTTGGAATCCAGTATGAAAGTTTAGAGATGTATTTATGTAAAATAGTTACACTGTATATCTATATATATTCCCTTAGGTTCATTTAATGATTTTTTTTTCTTCAGGAGAATCTAAACAAGCTTATTTACAAATGTAATTATTTGCCTTTAGGTGCTGCAGTTGAGTTTATTAAAGAACTTGAGGATGCTGAAGTGCCAGAATCCTTCTCAGCCGAACTTGAATGTGAGGTTTTCCCAGAAGATGCAGAGGGGAAATGGTATCATGGTGATGTTGAACTCACTTCTAGTCTTAAATATGTGATTGCATCCCGCCGTGGTCGCCAAACCCTCACTATTAAAGATATTAATAAAGATGATCAAGGAGAATATAGTTTTGTTGTTGATGGAAAAAGGACTCAATGCAAACTGAAGATGAAGCGTAAGCATTTCTTACATTGTCTATATACTATTATCATTTTTCTATTTTAGAATAGAAATAGAATGTATTATAGAATGCATTATAGCTGTATCATTGTATCCCAGAATGCTTTAATGTTCAATAATGTCCAATGTTCTGCCTCCTATAAGTATTAATTAACTTCATTTAATTCCACAGCTCGTCCGATGGCAATTCTTCAAGGACTTACTGATCAAAGAGTCTGTGAGGGAGATATCGTGCAACTTGAAGTCAAAGTCTCCCTAGAAAATGCAGAGGGTGTCTGGATGAAAGATGGCCAAGAAATTCAGTCAAGTGATCGTATTCATATTGTGCTGGATAAACAATCACATATGTTGCTCATAGAAGATGCCACAAAGGAAGATAGCGGAACTTACTCTTTTAGTGTTCCTGATCTTGAGCTGTCAACCACTGGACAGATCACAGTGTACAGTAAGTCACTATGATGATTTTGAAGGTGTGCTTGATTTTTGGCTCCTTTAGGATTACTTTTTAAAGACATAGTTTTTCTCACAATTAATATTTTTGTATTCACAGGTGTGGAAATAGTGGTTCCTCTAGAAGATCTTCATGTAATTGAAGGAACAAAAGCCATCCTCGAATGCAAAGTTTCAGCACCTGATGTGTCCTCCTCAAAATGGTACCTAAATGATAATCAAATAAAGCCTGATGAACGTGTGCAAGCTGTATGTAAAGGTGCCAAACAGAGGCTAGTGCTCACCAGAACCCATGCATCAGATGCAGGACGCTATAAGCTAATGGTTGGCAAAGTGGAAACAAGCTGCAATGTCACAGTTGAAGGTTGGTGTCTTTTAAGAAGCACAATTCTTTGTGAAATGATTTTTTTTTAAAACAAAACTAGTGGAAACAACTAATAATTTTGTAATTTATTCTTTTTATAGAAATTGAGATTATTAGAGGTCTTCATGACATTACCTGCACTGAAACACAGAATGTGTCCTTTGAGGTCGAGCTCTCCCATTCAGGGATTGATGTAATCTGGCATTTCAAAGGCCAGCCCATAAAGGCCGGTCCTAAATATAAAATTGAAGCACGTGGCAAAATATATAAATTAACAGTGGTGAAGATGATGAAAGACGATGAAGGAGAATATGTCTTTTATGCTGGAGAGAAGAAAACATCTGGGAAGCTTGTAGTAGCAGGTTAGTAGGGTTAAAGTCCAAGGTTTTTATTTCACTGTGATTTAGAAATTACCCAATGGACTTGTAGCAATAGTGCTGTTTCAGTGGGAGTTTGTCTTTAATTTATCCTTTTTAAAAATGTTCTCCTTGCCTTTCCCTTTATCTTTTGTGATTAGTATAATTTGAATTCTCAAATCTGTTGTGTTAATATATTTTGCTAGATCAGAAGCACAGTTTGAAACGCTGTATTATGCTTTTGATGTAATTACTGTAAAAAAGAGGTTTTGTCCTGTGTGTTCTCAGTATACCTGTGCTGATGATATAACAAAAGAGGATAGAAATGTTCAGGTGATATTTTATTATTTTTTTATTTATTATTTATTTATTTATTTGTAATGTTCAGGTGATATTTTATTCCTGATTTTTCCCAGAGCTCAGAATGCCTATGGGCATGCTGCAAATCAGGGCAAAGAATTCCAGCATCTACTTTTTATTTCTGTATGGGGGCAAGCTGAACAGCAACACAACAAAAGAACATTTTCTTCCCAACAGGCGGTGCCATTTCAAAGCCTCTCAGTGACCTGACTGTGGCCGAGTCCCAGATAGCTGTTTTTGAATGTGAGGTGGCAAATCCTGAATCAGAGGGCCAGTGGCTACAAAATGGTAGACCATTAGCTACGACAGATCAGTACCATGCTGAATCTGACGGTGTAAAAAGAAGGCTTGTTATCCCTGTGACGAAACTGGAGGATATGGGGGAATACAGCTATGAAATAGCAAGCTCAAAGACATCTGCCAAACTGAAGGTCGAAGGTCAGTATTTTTTATAACTAACTGATGTCTTTGAGATTTATTCCAGCATCACTCACTATGTCTCGTACCAGGCCTTAAGACACAAGCAAAATAAAATAAATCATATAAAAAACCCCAAACAAACAAAACCCTGAGCCTATCCAACAATGGCAAAAACTAAACAAGCAAATCCCCAATCAACCAACCAACAAAACAGACAAATAAAACCCCAAAAACCTCAGAAACCAAACATTTCTCATGGATACTATGAGTAAAGCTTTCATGCTGTGTTCCCAGCACACCACTTTGCTGGAAACCGTATGAATTATTATATGTATAAAATGAAGCACCACCATTCAGTTTTATTAAAATTATTATATTTACTATAGGCTTTAATTTTGATCTATTTTGTCAAGTATTTTTTTTCTATTTTTTTCCTTTTTTTTCTAGCTGTTAAGATAAAGAAAACACTAAAGAACTTGACTGTGACAGAATCACAGGAGGCAGTTTTCAGTGTAGAACTGACCCACCCGGATGTGAAAGGAGCTCTATGGATTAAAAATGGTGTTGAACTTGAATCAAGTGACAAATATGAAATAACAGTGAAAGGAACTGTTCACACACTGAGAATCAAACACTGTGTTGTCACTGATGAGTCTGTTTACAGCTTTAAACTTGGAAAAATAGGAGCAAATGCCAGACTTCATGTGGAAAGTAAGCCATTCTGGTTTGAATATTTGCTGTAGTGTGTGTTTTGAAACTCAAATCATATACAGTGCTGAGTATTGCTAACTTTTTTCCTCAAGCTGTCAAGATCATCAAAAAGCCAAAGGATGTGACTGCTTTGGAAAATGCTGTTGTCTCATTTGAACTGAGTGTCTCCCATGATACTGTACCAGTCCGGTGGTTCCATAAAAATATAGAGCTTAAACAAAGTGATAAATACAAGATGATCTCTCAGAGGAAAGTTCACAAGCTTATGCTGCATAACATATGTCCTGATGACGCTGGGGAATACACAGCTCTTGTTGGGCAAATCGAGTGCAAAGCAAAACTGTTTGTGGAAAGTAAGTATTGTAAGAAAGTAATTATATGAATTGTTACACCAACACTGAGCAACTTGACCTGACACTGCATAGCCTGTTAACATTGGTTTTTTGCAGTCTTCCAAACATGCTAACTTTCAGAAAATTCTCTCTTTTTTCCCTATCCTTTTAGGCATACACATCACAAAGACCATGAAAAATATTGAGATCCCTGAGACCAAAACTGCCTCTTTTGAATGTGAAGTTTCTCATTTCAATGTGCCAGCTGTCTGGTTGAAGAATGGTGTGGAGATTGAAATGAGTGAAAAGTTCAAAATAGTTGTCCAAGGGAAACTCCATCAGCTCAATATAATGAACACAAGCAGTGAAGACTCTGCAGAATACACTTTTGTCTGTGGAAATGATAGAGTCAGTGCAACCCTGACTGTAAAACGTATGTAAAAGGTGTTTTTTAACACTAAATAGCCTCAGTAGCATTCTTTAAAGAGATATAGAAGTGGTGAACTTGAAAGTCAGATCCTGTGTTCTTCTTTTTGGGCCAGTATGCCTAAATGCCAGGTCACCACAAGAGACCAAATTTGGATTCTTATGTCATTCAGTAGTTGTGGGACATTTAATTGTATACTGATTCTGAACACAAAGTGTACTTTTTAATATTTCCAAAATCATCTTAAAGAAGTTGAAGCATCTCTAATCTGTTTAATATGCATTTAAAATAAAGTAAAACAGAATGGAAAAAAAGCAAACCATGTCCATTCCTTTCCTTTTAGCCATCCTAATTACCTCCATGCTAAAAGACATCAATGCCGAAGAGAAAGATACAATAACTTTTGAAGTTACTGTTAATTATGAAGGCATCTCATATAAATGGTTAAAGAATGGAGTAGAAATAAAGTCGACTGATAAATGTCAGATACGAACAAAGAAGCTTACACACTCCCTCTCCATAAGGAATGTGCATTTTGGTGATGCAGCAGAATATACTTTTGTTGCTGGAAATGCAGCTTCATCAGCCACTTTATATGTGGAAGGTATTTGCTCCCTTTATTTGTATGTTTAGTGATTTCTTGGGCTTAAATAATATCACAGCACTCATTCTACATTTTTCTGCCCCAGCTCGTCACATTGAGTTTAGGAAGCATATTAAAGACATCAAAGTGGTAGAGAAGAAGAGGGCTATTTTTGAATGTGAAGTTTCAGAACCTGACATTCAGGTCCAGTGGATGAAGGATGGGCAAGAACTCCAGATTGGTGATAGGTAAATTATTGCTTGTACACCATATTAATTTTTGGTGTGTGTTTTCCCCCAGGAAATCTCTAGCTCACTTTCTTTTCTGATCTGCTCAGGATGAAAATTCAGAGAGAGAAGTATGTCCATCGTCTCATCATTGCTTCCACAAAGATGTCTGATGCTGGTCAGTACACTGTAGTAGCAGGTGGAAACACATCCAGTGCCAATTTGATAGTGGAAGGTCGTGACATTCGTATCAAAAGTGCCCAGAAAGATATTCAGGTAAGGCCTATACAGATGAATAAATATTTCATAGCTTTTTCACTCAAAGAATAATGCAAGGGAAGAGCAACAACATCTAACCAGAGTCATAGCACAAAATTCTCTAATCATAAGGTTAGAAGCACAAAAATCTGTAATCATAAGGTCAGAACCTTCACCTAAGAAACTGGAAAGTGAGACCAGAGGAAAAACCAATATTGCTTCTATTATTTATTCTTTTTCAAAGGTCATTGAGAGACAAAGAGCTGAAATTGAATTTGAAGTCAATGAAGATGACATTGAACCACAGTGGTACAAGGATGGTATTGAGATCAACTTCCAATATGAGGAAAGATACAAGTATGTGGTGGAAAGGAGAGTCCATCGAATGAGCATCTTTGAAACCACTTACTCTGACGCTGGGGAATATACCTTTGTTGCAGGACGGAACAGGAGTTCTGTTATGCTTTATGTGAATGGTATGTGGCCCCACAACCAATGATGTGGCTCTATTTATTACTCAGTGGTTTTCTGATTTTTATATGGCTTCTCTGGAATTCTAACTCTTCTAAGAAGAAAAAAATTCCAAGAGATCATTTGGAACACTACCAAATTCCTCATGTACATAGATGTTTCTTGCCCTACTGAAGTAGCTGGCTAGTGGATGAAAATACCATAGCGGTTCTTTTCCCATGATATTTACTTTGGCCAGAAAATTCTTGAATCTAAATAAAACTACTTTGTTCATATGGACAGATAAGCCTTTTCAGAGTGATCAACATAACAATTATTGGACACGTTTTGCCAGAAGCCCTTACCCCAACACAGCTAATTATGTTAAGGCACTTGCTGCTAAATCATTCCCCCTGTATCAAGGATGAGGACATATTTTCATAGACGCAAAAGATTAGGAATAATAAGGGTTTGTTTTGCTTGTTTAATTCTTTGCCGATAGTTTTCAATCACTAATAATATAAATAATGAGATTTCTCTCTCTTTCCTTCTTTCTCCTGTCTCTCTTTGCCACCTCACTTTCCCCCAATTTTCAGCTCCAGAGCCACCCCAGATTATTCAGGAGCTAGAGCCAACTACTGTGGAGTCTGGCAAACCTGCTCGCTTTTGTGCTATTGTATCAGGCAAACCCCAGCCCAAAATTTCCTGGTACAAAGATGATCAACAGCTTTCTCCAGGTTTCAAGTGCAAATTTCTTCATGATGCACAAGAATATACTCTATTGCTGATTGAAACTTTCCCTGAAGATGAAGCAGTGTACACCTGTGAAGCAAAAAATGACTACGGAGTAGCTACAACTTCAGCTTCACTTTCAGTTGAAAGTGAGTTTCCCATGATCTTAACAACGTTTGTGAAGTTAAATTTTCATTCTTCATCTTTAAAAATCACTTTTTTCTCTTTTTCTTTAGTTCCAGAAGTTGTCTCTCCTGAGCTAGAAATGCCAGTGTATCCACCTGCTGTGGTAATACCACTACGTGATACTGTTACATCTGAGGGACATTCTGCTTGTTTTCAGTGCAGAGTTACTGGAACAGGTGGGTTTGATGACATCTTATATGTCCCCATCTCTCAAAATTTTTCATCTTGAACTCAGAAAAAAATTCAGCAATATATGTGCTCAGATCAGTCTTCCCCTAGAAGTACAGATATTTGATACAAACACGCAGCCAAGTGTTACTCAAGTTTCAGTCAAAGCATGGAAGTTTTAAACTGTCATAGACATATTAAGTGTTTCTAAACAGATCTGTGTATCATAATTTATCATAGTTTATCTTTGGAAACTTCTCAGCATTTTAAATGCTAACTGATGTTGGAAATCTGTCAGTGAGTAAGACAGATTTTCATGGGAGAAAAGCAGTACTGCGTCAAATGAACATGACAGAATTTCTGGACACACATTGCCATGTCCTTAATTACACAAACTGACTGAAACTGTGACTCAACCTTTCTCCTAATATTTCTAAGCATCATTCAGCAAACACTAAACTCTGGTTACTTTCTTTATCCTAGCATAAAAAGTGTTTGCTAATTGTTAAGCGTAGATGTTACTTGAATAAGTTTTTTGATTTAGATACATAGAATATCATTCTGCAATTAAAATATCTTTGTCCTTAACACACAGTCAAATAAAGCTACTTTTCTTCACTTAGCAAATGGACTTGAATATGACTATTAGAAAAATATTCACATAGTAAACTGCAAATTAAGATCCCGTTCACAACCCAAAGACTTTAAAATTATTTCAAGATAAACAAAACTCCAAATTTAAAAACAATCCTATGTGACAGTGCTATAAAAATTAATCTAAATTGGTTATACACATATACATGCAAATATAATTTGCATTACCATCCCTTGAAATAAAACTCCAAGGATTTACAGGAAATTTGATTCTGCTTCAGAAAATATTTTTAGAAATATTGGCCCACGCTTTGTGCAATACATGCTAGTGTAATTTTTTTTAATATAACTGTATTTATGTGAGTGTGGAAGCTGCACTTACAGCACAGAATATAAGGATCCTTTCATCTAGATCAGCCATCATAGAATCATTGAGGTGGGAAAAGACCTCAAAGATCATCAGGGCCAACTGTTAACCCAGAACTGCCAAGTCCAGAAATAAACCATAACATAAAGCTAACTGCCAAATCTACATGGCTTTTAAATACCTCCAGGGACTGTGACTCTACCACTTCACTGGGCAGCCTGTTGCAATGCTTGAAAACCCTTGCAATAAATAAATTTTTCCTATTGAAAATCTCCTTTGAATACTCTATCCAAATGCATTTGTATACTTCTCAGTTGTGTTATAAAAACCTTTTATATTAGATTAGGTTACACATGATTGCACGTACAGTTGTTTAATGGTAGGCATTGTGCAACTGGCAATTGAAAACCCTCCTCTGATAACAGTAATAGCGCACTACTTGAGTAACAACACATGATTCATGATGTAGTACTGAGACAGATGAAGAGAAAAAGCTAAAATCTGCTTGAATTCACTCCTATGTCTACAAGAATCTATACAAGTAATACATTTTATGTAGGAATATATAAATCTTTCTTGAGAAATATGACAAGTAGTATTTGCAACAAAAAGATGGAAGGTGCTGTGCTTAGCAGAAGAATGATCTGTTTTAATTTCTTAACCTGACTAACTCAAGATATTTTATAGCTGTTTAATCATGCAACTGTAGCAAAATCACATTTTAAAAAAAGATAATTTCTCTGACTTTAGCCATACCAAAATATTTTTACATTTTTACACTAACAGACTCAAGGAAGAATGATTTTTACTCAATAATATATCAGCACCAGAATCAGTTTTCCCATACAAATATTTCCAGTGCACAAATCAAACCTAAAGCAACAAGCACTTTCCACTCATCATACTTTAACAGAATAGTACAAGGCACATTTAAATGTAGATATTTGAGTTTGATACTTTTGAAAGACATAAATATAAAAATAGCATTTACTTGCTAGTATAATATCATAACTTAGACCTTTTTGTTTTCTGTCTTTTGCCTGAGCAGATCTGAAAGTGTCTTGGTACAGCAAAGAGAAAGAGATCAAGCCATCACGGTTTTTTAGAATGACTCAATTTGAAGACACTTTCCAGCTGGAGATTGCTGAGGCTTATCCAGAGGATGAAGGGATCTATACCTTCGTGGCAAGTAATTCTGTAGGCCAAGTGACCAGCACTGCTACCTTGAAGTTAGAAGGTACACTGTGCCATTAAAGAAGTTGTCTTGTTCAGGTCATGTTCCAATAATCATCTTAATATACACTGATACCGATATGTGAGTTGTTGTCTGTCCTGTTGTCTTTTAACTCAATTAATTGCCACCATTTACAATGTCCACAGCATACAGTTATGTCTCCAAAATATGTCATGAACAGAAAAAAGTATTTCAAGATGTTTTTTTCATGTTCCATGCCCCCTTTTCATCTACTCCAGTCTTAAAACCTGTCATGCACCAAAGATGGTAAAAACCTTCTTTCTAATGGAATGTTTTTGCTTACACATTCTTTGATTTGCCTTGTGAAGACAATCTAGTAGTTTTTGTATGAAATAAATTACTTTGAAGGTTTTGAAAAACATCTCAAATAGAGGTATGTAACAGGTACTTGGACAACTGAAAAGAAATACTTTACATTCATATGAATTACTTAAACATTGATCAAAATTTTAGAGCCGAAATACGGTTTGGAGAATTTGCTGTTCTATATTGTTCTTGATATTATTTAACCATAAATAATTTGTTTTCTTTTTGCAATAGATTTTATAAATGATGAATGAAAATAATTCATGCTGTTAAGTTGCGAGTTAGAAAAAAAACTTGATTGAGAGAGAAAATTCATTGTAGTGTAGGGTAAGAAATTAAAAGTTGGCATGCTTCTTTTCAGGATTTAAAAATGTTGAAGATGTTACATCAGAGCCCCCTTGGCATGTTTCTTCATCTGTTTCACTTAAGGAGGAATCTGTTGGCCAAAGGCCCACCTTTATCCAGCCTATTTCAAGCTGCAGGGTATGCAGCGGGGAATCAGTCAGATTTCAAGCTAGAGTCTCTGGCAGGCCCAAACCAAAAATCCAGTGGTTTCATAATCAACAACTCATGTTGCCAAAAAAAGACTTAGTTTTCCACTTTGATGAGTCTACAGGCACAGCTATACTGATAATAGTAGATGCTTTCTTAGAGCATGCTGGCCAATACTCTTGCAAGGCAAGAAATAGTGCTGGAGAAACTACTTGTACAGCTACACTTACAGTGACTGCAGAAGGTAAAGCCCCATTTTTACTTCAAAGGGATTCAATTTGTTGCATACCACACTTTTATGCTGTTACTAATTTTTTCTTTGTTTCACACCTTTTCTTTCACATCTAACTTTAATAGTACCCTCAGTAACCCAGACACTCTCATTTCTTGTCTTTAAGCTGTAACATTGGAAATTTTCAAGTATGTAACTCAATATAGGTAAAAAATAGAAATGCTTTAATGAAGGATTTTAAAACAAGTGATTTAGCAATCTTTATAGCAGTGACTGAGGTATTTTGCACTAATCCGTAAGGGAAAAAAAAAAAAAAAAGAAAAAAAAAATACCTCCTTTAAAAGTGCCATAAGTTTCCAATACTAAAATGGACCACTTTGGTGAAAGAAGAGAGAAGCACCAAGTATCAGCTGCATGACTAGCTTAGGCATCACTTGTCATTCATACCTGTGAATGGATAACTTCTGTGTCAACAGAGTAGTACGTCTGGCATGCTGTGTTTTCAAATGAAGATCATTCATTATCATCCTCCATGCTGTTTGATTTTGTTCAGAGCATGGCCCAGTAAAGTTCTTTAGATACTAATGTTGTTGTTTTTGTTACTTGATTACACAGTGCAAGCGCTAGATAGGCAAAGTTCTGGGAATGATGTAAAAGAGTCTATCCGGTCAGAGTCTATATCAGAACTTCATGTTTCTCCTCTCACAAAGAAGAACATTGAAACTTATCAAAAAGAATTTAAATCAGTGCAACAACCATCGCAGGAGTTGCGTGTACAGGTTTTTGAAAGTGTATCAGAAAGTTTGACCATGAAGGCTACATCAATTGAAGAAATTAAAGCCATGCACACCTCAGTTCTTTCTCAAACATCTCAGAGCACCAAAATCTCTATGACAACCTCTCAGGAAAAGAAAGATGTCCCTCCAAAGATTCTCTTGCAACTCAGAGACCTAACTGTGAAATGTGGTGACCCTGCTCAATTCATATGTGCCCTAGAAAATGAATTCTATGAGTTTCTTTGGGCCCACGAAGGTAAAAAGATAGAATTGTCTGAAAAATTGAAGATATCACAAAACGGAAACGTTCTTCTGCTTACAATCCTAAATGCCCAGCTGTCAGATCAAGGACTGTACAGTTGTACTGTGTATAATGACTATGGAGGCACAACAACTTCAGCAATACTAACAGTCAAAGGTGGTTATCTGACTTTTAACATTATCACTTACTTTTTGCAGCTTCATTATAACTGCCTAGAGATCATTCATTTTACCTTTATTATCAGTATTTAATTGAGAAAGCTCTAGTAATAATGCTCTGGGGTTTTTCCTCCACATTTACAGCTCTATTCTATAAGTGACATGTGCAGTACTGGGAAGTTGGTACTGTAACTTTCTGCCTCTTCCCATAAAGTCACAGATGTCTCAGGCTTTTTATTCCTCATATCCTTCATGACATGCAGAGAGATGTAAAGAAAAACAGGCTTGTAGGAATTTTTATATTTTGTTAATTCCTGAAGCAGGAGTTTAAGGAAGAAGAGAAAGCCAGATGCAATTTTGAATTAGATACCAGGTCATTTCTAGCTCCTGCATGTTTCCAACAAATCCAAGATTCTAATTCCAAAGTTAGCAATATAAGTTAATGTACTTGAAAGGATTAATGGGTGCTAGTATTGTATTACTACAATACTGAAGCATCTTCTACCTTTCACTCCTCCTAATATAGAAGTATTTACTTTTTGCTTAAACTCCTTCTACCTCTTCCTGACCTCCATGTATTAAAATGTTAGTAGTGTTACCACTAGTGAAGACCCAAAAATGTATTATCACCACAGGTGATAGTGTTTTTAATGAGTTCAAAGGAATCAAGACCAGAAAACTAAGATGAATAATGAAAAAGGCATTGACCCTCTTGATCTGGCTCTTAATTACTGAAACTTCTTTCTTCACTATAGAGCTGCCAAAAGCACTTTACAAAATTTTCTACGGCTACTTTCCAAATTAAGGCTCTAAATTGGAAGCAAAGATGTGCTTTTTTTTTAGTCACCATGGATCTAGACTTGGTCCCATGAGAGACCCACAGGCTTAACTGGTACCTAGAATTACCCTAACAGGAATAGAGCTCTTAAATGTGCCATCACTCATGTCCAATAGCACTGTTTTAGCACTAATATACGGCATATTCTATCAATACTAATTACTGTGTTTTCTCCCCATAATATCCCCGTAAGTATAAGGATGTTTTTTATTCCTGCAAAACATCTGACCTAATCCTTTTCCTAACTTTATTCTTACCTAGCAAAAGAAGCACAAGCCAAAGCAGTAACAAAAATTACTCTTGAATCAGATTCTAAAAGCTTTAAAGCAGCCAAAGATTGTCAGTTTAAAGCATCTGAAGTTAAGCAAGAGTCTTCAAAGAAAACCTCAAGCTTGTTTATATCTACATCCCAAAGACCACATGACACTGAGAAGCAAAGAAACAGAGTATACTATCCTGATGTTGTGCCATGTGAAGAGATCACAGAAACTGACGCCAAAGCACCAGAGTTTCTTGAAACTCTGCCTTCAGAAACCACTGTAAAAGAAGGAGATGATGTGTTTCTCTTTTGCATAATGAAAGGTGTGCCTACACCTTGCGTAGTCTGGCTGTGCAATCAGCTGATAGTTGAGGAGTCTGCACTGTGCTCCATAAAACATGATGGGCCGCTGTGCAGTTTAAGATTGTTGAAAGTTGGTCAGGACCACGAGGGTATATACAAATGCAGAATAGTTAATCCTGCAGGACAAGCCGAGTGCAGCACTCATCTGAAAGTGACAGGTTGGCAACTGCATGTTCCTTCCAAGTATCAATTCCTCATGCATAGCATCATAATTGCATTCCACTATATTCATTCCCTAGGAGATGATAAAGAATGAGACTATCTCATTAGTCTGTGGATTGTTGAATGTTTTCTTCAGGGATTCATGGCATGATAAAGGCATGTTGTTTTAGGAACTTTCCCCCACCCTGCAAAAAGAAAGCAAATCTTACAGAAAAACATACATTGCAAACAAGTTTGAAAATATTTGATTACTTTATTCTCAAAATTTATCAAGTGTTTGAATCGTTTGGCATGCATTTATGTGTGTGTGTGTACATGTGGATTTATGTCTATTTGCAAAACAGATTGGACGTTTCTACTATATAAAGTGTTGATTGGGACATTTAACAACTATAGCTCAAAAAATCTTTGTCTTTTTTATTCTAGCTCCTGAAAAAATTGTTCATGAGAAGCTAGAGGAAGAGGTTGAAATGGAAGTGAAAGGTACAATAATTAATGAGAATAATTATTACCAGTAATTAGTAATGTTGTTAAAAGGTTTTATCAGCTTCCATGAAGTGTCTGATGGGGAAAGACACACTATAAAGCATATTGGAACATGTTGCATGTTTGTTTTGATATGCAAAGGGTTACCTGCATTACAAGGTTATTTAAGTTTTAAAATATGTTTAAAACTTCAAATCTGTAATTGTGCAGCCATATTTTTAACTTTTACTTCATGCTTTGCAGCTGTTCACAGAGCTCTTATATGTTCAATTTCCTTTTGAATGCATGGAATCGTTTACTTCAGAAGGAAGTTATGCAAATCTTAATTGTATTACTTTTAAACAAGTTAGCAGCCTAACATTAATTGGTTCAATGGACACTACTGGATGGATAGATGAAGTATACTAGAGAGCATTTGTTGTTTAGGTTATGTGAAAGCTACACATTCCCATTGATTCCTCGCACTTTTTTTTACATACATTAATTCATCATTATACATCTCTTACCCTGGCTTGCAGATAGCATACGTGGTTCATGTTGCTTGCTTTTTTCCCCCCGTGCATAACACTGTGAAGTTAGTGGCTGTATTAGTTCGAATAAACGCCTTCTCATTTCATGTTACTTACTTTTTAAAAAATATATTTCAAACTATTTTTTCAATTGTTTGAACATATCTACAAACAGAGGGGTCAGAAAGGGCGTTTATTCTACTGTCTGCAAGTCAGGTAAGATTTTCTTCTTTGCCACCCAAAGACACACAGCTTTTCCAGGCAACAAAAACATATACGCAGAAGAACATGTTATTTTGAAATTCTTTTTTTGCTTGTTCAAGAAGACATTTCCAGTCTGAAGAAAGAACAGACAACGAACGATTTTCGTGTCAATCTTTAAAACAGAGCAAGGCGTTGCGTTTATTCGAACAAATATGGTGAGTGAATTACTTTTTTTTCCTGGGTGTGTGATGAAATCTGTTGCATGCCCATTTTTTATTTCAATATATTGCTACTTTTTTTACAACCAGGCGGTAGGCAGAGCGTGACATGTTGTAACCCAGTCTCCTCCTCTTGCAGAACAGCACAGCGCGGACTCCGAGGGACGTGGCACAGCGGCGGTGCTGGCTTGCCCCCAGAACCGTAAACCCACCTTCACACAGGGACTGAAGTGTAGGTCTGTCTTGGAGGGGGACCCGGCATTCTTCCGCTGCAAGCTGTTGGCATGCCCGGCGCCGCACATGGCCTGGTTCCACAACAACCGGCCCGTCCTGCAGGACTGCCGCAAGGTGATTCGCACCGAGAGCACGGAGCACACGCACTGCGCCAGCCTGGAGCTGCGGGACGTGCGGGAGCACGACGCTGGCAGCTACAGGGTATTTGCCATCAACAGCGAGGGCTCGGCCGAGTCCACCGCCTCGCTGCTGGTGGCCCGCAGAGGGGAGCGGCGGGGCCCGGCTGCGGCCGGGGGCGCAGAGCGGGTGCGGCAGGGCTGGGGCTGCCTGCTGCAGCAGCGCCGGGAGGAGCGCCTGCGGGTGGTGCTCCGCTGCACCGGCTCCCCCTTTGACAAGGGCCAGGAGGCTGAGCCCGGGGAGCCCTCACCGGCCCGGGGCATGGTACGAACCATCCGCTTCCAGAGCCTGCCGCTGGCGGGGCCGTGCCGCCCCGGGCTGGCGCACGGTAGGGAGCACAGGGCTACGGTGGTTAATGCTGAGGAGCTGCTGGATGAGGAGATCCGCTGGAAGCTGCAGAAGCTGCGGGAAGCAAAGAGGGCGGCACTGAAAAAGAAGCAGGAATTCCTCATGTCCGCGCCCCAGGAGGCACCTCCTGGGAAGCTCAGCCCACTTAAGGTGGCTGCCAAAATGGTTGGTTCAAAGCCTCTCACAGTACAGGTAGTGAAGCAATACTCCAGGTCCAAGGACCTGGGGGAGAGATGGCAGGTGCAAGGTGGGCTCCTGGAGCCCTGCCCACCCCTCTTTGTACAGGAGATCAAGCCCCAGGAAACTGTTGAGGGACAAAGATGCTCTTTCTCTTGCCTCTTCCACGGCCGCCCGCAGCCCACCGTCACTTGGTACAACAACGACAAGCCCGTGGGGCGCATCCAGGGCACTGCTGTTCACACCACGGGGTGCTGCTCCACACTGACCTTCCCATCTGTGCTCCCTCAGCATGGTGGCACTGTCACCTGTGTGATCTTCAACCCACTGGGCACAGTCAGCACCTCAGCTGGACTCCATGTGAGGCAGCGAATGCCAGCCTATAAGTACACAAAGAAGGAAAAGGAGGAGATGAAAGTGGAGGAAAAGAAAGAGGAGGAGAAGGTGAAGGAGGAAAAAAGGGAGAAAGAGAAGAAGGAAGAGGAGAAAATGAAGAAAGAGGAGGAAGAAGTTGGTCTGGCCTTTGCAACAGTGAAAGGACTGCCAAGTGCAGTTCCAGACTCAGACTTGCTGTCACTGCCTGTGGAAATCAAAATCACTGCTCCCACTCCGACACCAGAGCAAGACACAGAGATGAGAGAGATCCCACGACTCTCTCCAGAGCAGGCTGCTTCCACCATAAAGCATAAATTTAAGTTTTCATTTGATATGGGAAATGAACCACCCCAAATTGTGGCAGAAGCCCCAGCACATATTCATTGCTGTGAAGGAGAGGAAGTGGTGTTGGAGTGTGCTGTGTCTGGGCAGCCCCCACCAGCTGCGAGCTGGTCCTTGAATGGCCAGAGCCTCTCTGACAGTGAGAGACTGAGGTTTGAAGAGGGCAAGAATGGCACGTACCGCTTACGCCTTCAAGAGGTGTCTGTCACAGATGCTGGGCGATACTGTTGTGTGGCCACAAACGTGGCTGGGACAGCACAGACTGCCTCTGAACTGACAGTGCAGCCCAGGGCACCCAAGCTGTACAGCAAGGATGAGGGCACTGAGGAACTGCCTGCCATGGACCACGTTCTGCACCTCCAAGGCCTCAGCGTACTTGGTAAGGGTGAAGAGGAACAAATTGCATGCCCCAAGGAGGAGGAAGCCCACCTACCCTGGTCCCTGAGGTTGTCTCCACCTCCTGGTGAGCAGTGGGAAGATTGTGAGGAAACACCTCACATCAGGGAAAGTGAGATGGAGGAACCAATGGTGCTGGATATCACGGAAGTTTATGCAAGGCAAGAAATGGGCAATACAGAAGAAAGGGTGAGTTATGCAGATGGTATTTCTGAGATGAGGCAGAACATAGGAAAAGCTGTCTCTGAGGAACACAGCTTTGGAATTGATACCACTGAATTGCATTCTGCTATATCCAGGGAAGGATGTGAATTGGTGGCCAAGGACTCAGGTCACTTTTCTGAGGAGCTGGAGCCTGAAGGAGGCAAGGTGCTACCACATACAGATACTGTGTCCTGGGACATCTTAAAGTCACCATTTATGGAAGCGCAAAGGCAAATACATGCCCCTGAGCAGTCTGCTGTGGCAGGGGAGTGTAAGGATTTATCATTTATGGAAGTACCAGGGCAAATACCTGCCCCTGTGCAGTCTGCTGTGATAGGGGAGTGTAAGGATTTATCATTTATGGAAGTGCAAGGGCAAATACATGCTCCTGAGCAGTCTGCTCTGGCAGGGAAGGGGAAGGATTTATCATTTGTGGAAGTGCCAGAACAAATATATGCCCCTGAGCAGTCTGCTCTGGCAAAAGAAGGTAAGGATTTATCATTTGTGGAAGTGCCAGTACAAATACATGCCCCTGTGCAGTCTGCTCTGGCAGGGGAGTGTAAGGATTCATCATTTGTGGAAGTGCAAGGGCAAGCACATGCCCCTGAGAAGTCTGCTTTGGCAAGGGAGTGTAAGGTTTCACAATTTTTCATTCCTATATCACCTGTGGTGCAAGACGGAAGTGATGTCTGCACAGAGTGTGATGCCTCTGCCAGGGAGGCAGTGACGACTCCTGATGTGCCTCTTGTGGAAGAGCCAAGTGTGCCCCACCTGCAGGACCACATTACAAGCACCCCCACAAAGGAGGAGTTTGGTTTTTATGAATTCTATGCAAGACAGCAACAGGAGGCACAGGACAAGGAGCAAGAGAGATCAGTTGGTATTGAACAGGGCATTAAAGCTGATGATAATCTTTGTGAAGAAGAAGTGATTGATGACGGTGGTGCTACACACTGGAAAATACAAAGTGACAGGCAAATGCTGCAAGAAATGGAGTCTGATGTATGCAGCCCTTCTTTGAATCTAATCCCCACTCCTCCTGGCATAGAAAACTCAGGTCAGGTTTTTACTGAGGAAGCTGAAATTTGTCTGGAGGAAGTGCATTTCAGAGAGCAGCTGTTGCCCTCTGAGCCTGACACTGAGATCATATTTGATCTGAAGAAGTTTGCAGAGCCTTTTCCAGCTGCAGAGACTGTGCAGGCAGAACAGGCACAAACCCCCACAGCACTGGAAAGTGTGGAGGTCATCACTGGGAGCATCTCCCCAGAGCACCAGCATGATGTGCTTGAAGGAGAGATGTCTCTGAGTGAGGAGCTGCGTCACAGCTACAGGATGCAGCAGGAGGAGGTTGATGCCCAGGAAGAGGAAGAGCCAAGAGAAATCACAACAGCTGATTTGCAAACTCCTAATGGGGACCTTGGCAGTGTCATGATACCTGCTGAAGAAGTTCAGGAGTCAAAGATGAGTGTCTGTGGAGAGGACTCACTTCAGGAAAAAATGAATGAATTTTTAACGGAGCCCACACCAGGTTTCCAAAGAGGAGTTCAGGAAACACATGTGTGGGAGAGTGGAGAGCGACTGGAGACCATGGACTCACAAAGTGACAGCTTCATTATGGACTTGAAAAAAGCTGCACATGAAAAGAAACCCCAGGCTGAGCATCAGGCTGAGGAAGATGGTGGTTCTGGGACAGAAAAGTTCTTTGAGCCAGGAAAGAGCAGCTTCACCTGTGAGATGGAAAGCACAGATTCCTCTGAGGAGATGCTCAGAGACATCCAGCAGGAGCCAAACACAACCAAGGGCTTCTCTTTGGGGAAACTCATACTTGGGTTAGTAATGGATGATCCTGTGGCACAGAAGGAGCAAAGGAAGGAGTCTTGGGACAAGAAGAGGATTCCCACTGAGGAAGCCTCTGAGAATAGCCTGGATGGAGAAGAAATGTGGGAGGATACTTCTGCAGGTCCAGAGCCCAGGGCTGTTCAAATCTCAGAGCTGGAGCCTGATTTGTCCCTGGCCAATTATTTAAGATCCACTGGGATATATGAAACTCCAGCTCTCAAAGGCACAGTTCAGAAGGAGCAGCAAGAAACTATAACTTCACTGGAAGTTGAGGAGGTTACCTTCAGCACGGTTTATGATTATTACAACAACCATCAGGAATTTGCCCGGCCCTTCTCTCCTGAGTCGGAAATGTCTATAGAGCTGGAGAGTGGGAGCAGAGAGGAGTCACCCGATTCAGACCGCTTCTACACACCTCCCTCCTCCGTGGAAATCTTTGAGACTGCTTCTTCAGCATCCTACCACACGCCGCTCAGCACGCCCGAGCGCTACTCCACACCGTCCGAGGGCTCCGGGTACAGCACGCCGCCTGAGCGCTACTCCACACCATCCGAGGGCTCCGTGTATAGCATGGCCCTGGAGCACTACTCCTCACCTTTTGAGAGTTCAAAATGCAGCACACCCTCAGAACAGTATTTCACACCTTTTGAGGGACCCTACTCTGCATCAGGGGACAGCACGCCACCAGAACGCTACCGGACACCCACTGGGGAGTATGTGGATGCCCTGACCATGCTCCCCCTCTGTGAGAGGAGGGAGAGGAGGCATCAGCCTCCAGACCAGCCCCAGTCAAATGGGTTTATGACCCCCTGTGAAGCCCTGGAGCCATCAGGCAGGGACATGCCACCAGCATTCCTCAAGGCATTGAGCGGCAGGAGGTTGTATGAGGGCAGCACACTGATGTTTGTGGCTGAGGTGGTGGGAGTGCCCAAG
Source organism: Onychostruthus taczanowskii (assembly GCF_017590055.1). Taxonomy (NCBI): domain Eukaryota; kingdom Metazoa; phylum Chordata; class Aves; order Passeriformes; family Passeridae; genus Onychostruthus; species Onychostruthus taczanowskii. The sequence continues at coordinate 7,198,461 of NW_024499240.1, read as the reverse complement.
CCAGGAGTGAAGTGGTATCATAATAAGTCTCTGCTGGAGTTGGATGAGAGAGTGCAAATAGAAAAGGATGGGGACAAATATGTTCTGGAAATCACTAATGTCCAGAAAGCTGATGAAGGACACTATCTGTGCCATGCAGTGAACATTGTTGGGGAAGCTAAAAGTATTGCAGAGGTGGAAGTTTTGCCTGAAGATGGACGGTCACTGGCACTGCCACCCCCTGTCACCCACCAGCATGTTATACACTTTGACATGGAGCAAAGCACATCTTCAAGGTCCCCTTCACCACAGGAAATCCTCCTGGAAGTTGAGCTGGATGAAAATGAAGTGAAAGAGTTTGAGAAGCAGGTCAAAATCATAACCAGTCCTGAGTTTAGCCCAGACAAGAAGAGCATGGTGGTTTCCCTAGATGTACTTCCACTTGCCTTGTTAGAAAAAGCTGCAGGCTTGGCAGCAGGGGAGAACGAGGATGTGAAAATTGATTTCCAAGTAACTGAAATGCCTCCACGCTTTGCTGTGCCCGTTACAGATATCAAGGTGACAGAAGGTTTGGATGCAGTCTTTGAGTGTGTTGTAACGGGTACTCCTGTCCCAGTAGTCCAGTGGTTCAGAGGTGACACATGTGCGATACCCGGCACAGGGAAGTATGTTGTGAGTCAGGAGGAGGGACTTCACAGTCTGAAGATCAAAACTGTAGGACCTTCTGATAGTGGCTTGTATCGCTGTCAGGCAATTAACAGGCTGGGAGAAGCAACATGCAAAGGCTCCCTTGTGGTCATGGCTCAGCAGGAAGCAAATGCAGTGAGCAGTGAGACAGTCACAGGCTGTGAACCGCACAGGCCCCAGAAGTGTGACTTGCTTTTGAGTACAACTGTGAGCCCGGGCGACCAGTCAGAAATAGAGCTGGAATTTGAGTTTGAACCACACAGAGATGACACAGAAAAAGCAATCCAACTGCTTGCAGTGACTCAACAAGAGCAGGAAGTGGAAGGGGAGAAGCGTGTCAACATTAGTTTTGATGTGTTTGCAGAGCCATCCGAAGAGGAACGGGTTGAGTTTAGGGCAGAGGACTCAGAGAGCTGCAGCTTTGAGTTCCAGGTCACAGAAGCTCCTCCCAGATTTGTGAGGCTCATTTCTGACTACAGTACATTTGTAGGTGCCTCAGTGTGCTTCCAGTGTCTTGTGACTGGTTCCCCCCGTCCCAGTGTCCGCTGGTACAAGGATGGGGTGTTGTTGGAAGGGGATAGGTACTGTGCACAGGAAGAGCAGGATGGCTTGCACAGTCTTACCATTGAAAACCTGATGCAGAGTGACAGTGGGCAGTACAAATGTATAGCTACTAACAGGGCAGGAACTGCTGAGACTTGTGCTGTGTTAACATTATACTGAATTTCCATAATTTATTTCAGAGTCTGTCTTGAAATACCAAGTGTTTTTATGATGTTGTTCAATGCAGGTAAAAATGCAGCACTCATTTTAGGGGCATTGTTTTCATCTCGTTAAGGATGAAAACCACTCTGTGGGCATATTTGTATTTCACTTAGATTTGCCTTCTTTGGGGAATTTAAGTGAGATTTAATCCATGCATAGATTGCGTGCACACTTTCTGCACTGAGGGATATTTCAGACTCCTTCTACGCTACTTGCTCATTCTTGTAAAGATGTTTTAATTGACACTCCTTTGCATAGGACTCATTTTTTTGTATAATGTACATATACCTGTTTGTCTGTAACAGTGCAATCACTATTGTTTTATGTAGGCTAGAAATCACCTGAAAATGTAGACATCGTCTTTTTCTGGTGACCTAAAGGTATGGAACACTGACTTATGCTTGCTGTTTAATTTGGGTATAGTTCTGTTAAAGAACTCCTTAAATTGGTATTCCCCCTTCTCACAATGTTGTGTCAGAACATGATTCAAATCCTGTTTATGGTCTCTATCACTGCAAAATTCTTACATCTATGGGCCTCTTTCATGGAATTAAATGCCTTTTTTAAGTCAATGAAATTATGCTGTTGCAAAGAAAAGCAGAGCAATGGGAAGAAAAATGAAAATTTTGCACTAGTAGAGACTGGACAGGATTTTCTTCTCTATTACCAAGTAATAAACATGAAAGCATACTTTGTACTGTATTTTTAGAAGTTAAAGGTAAAGGAGAAAGGGAGCATAATAATAACAAATCAATTATGTTACTGTAAATTCATTAAAATAATTTTGGTTGTCCCTGTATTCCAGTGTCATTCATAAAAAATGTATAGTAGTAAAAAGTAAGATATTTTTATGCAGTATTCTTGTTTCACATTAGAACTGCATCTCTACCTATTCCTTTTTTCTTTCTCTCTTTTTTTTTATTATTAAGAACAGTTAAGTGTGCTATGTATCGAGATGACCAGAAATAAGGGGAATATATTCAGTTGTTATGTGTGGCATTTTTTCAGCACAGGAGATTTTTTCATAAATGTTCTCAATGTGAATAGATATTTTTATATTTAAAGTAATGCTAATATTTAGGAGGAATCAGCAGTAGCTGACATAATTAAATCAGAATTAAATCTGTCCTACATAAACAATGATAAGTTGATTAAGAAAAATCTGTTAAATGGAGGAAAGTTATTAATTAATGTTTCTCAGAAAGTAAATTACTCTCTAATGCACATACCAACTTTCCAGTCAGCTATATGTCAAGATGAGATCTTGAGTTCAAGATCCCTAAGCAAAAATGAGTTTTACTTTATTTACCTGTTAATGAGATTCTTCCAGTTATTTACAAAGTACTCTCAGTTGCCTTACAAACAGCTTTAAGCAAAGTGGTGACTTTAAGCATAAAAACTACTCCTATAGTATGTTCGGTTATGTTCATACCATTTCTTATTTCTGAGTTTGATGTGTCCTCACAGTGAGACCACCATGTCTCAAAAAATCTGTTGTCTCCTGAGACTATCCCATCACTCAGATGGGATGCTAATTTTTGTTCAAAAGATTCACCTTGCCCAATCATGTTGCCTGATAAAAATTAAAATCGGGAGTGGCAATTTCTAATAACCCAGTACCCGGGTAAAATGATTGAAGTGTTTAGGCTAATGCAAATATGGCACTTCAGTGTCTTCTCAGTCATGACCTTGATAAACATTTAAGATTTGTATGTTAAAAGGCAGAGGTAATTGTTCTTTCTGACAGGTAATGGTGGTAGGAAAGAGGAGCATGACTGTCTGACCCAATGTTGTGCTGGGAAAGAGTTACTCCATGATGTGTCCTTAATCCATTCCTCGTGTAGATGTGTAGCACTAACTGGTTCATTAGACAGCAGAGGTCCTTAGGGAGGTTGGCACGAATTGTCTGATATTCTATGTCAGCTGTGATGCAAGGGGTCTTTTAGTTCCAAAGTCAGAGAGGTCAGAGGCCCTTTGATTAGGTCCTGCGCAATTGTGAAGTGTGTTTATTTTGCATGTATATATGAATATTTTTAGAAGAAAGAGGCCCATAACTTGGTTTTGGAGCCATAAGCCACACAGGTCCAAGTTCATATTCACATCTGGAATATATGGCCAAGCATCTTTATCTCTACCCATGTAGTGGTGTTTGTGGTTTATGTAAATTTATAAGTCTTGGTTTAAGTTTCTTGCATTAGCCAGGAGCACCTGGTTCACCTAAGCTACAGTTATTAAATGTGGAGTAATCCTAGGTTTGAATGAACTTAGTCTGGGACAACTGGTATAGCTTGACTATCTCGTTTCAAAATTTTGTGGTTTTCGTAGGAATCGAAAAGCTCACAATTTTATTTTCAGATTTAATGTTGTCTTCATTTCTACAAAACAAGTATCTTAAAAAAAGGAATATGTCTATTGGACTTCAATGTATATTGAATGTTAACATGTATGGTTAATTTGTGAAATAAATATGAAATTATTTAACTCCATTGCTTCTTGTACTTTATTCATTCTACAAACATATCTAAAATAGGAAGAAGTATCTGTATAGTTCTTCTCTCATAAATATCCAGGAACACAAAAAAGTGCATTAGTTTTTGCCACACTCCTGTGTATAAAGCATTCTCCTGTGCTAACATGGGTTTCACTCTGCAATTTTTATATATTTTATTATTTTATTTTAATTTTTTATTTTATTGGCCCAATTCTGCCACCCATTCTCAAATTTATTTGCACGATTTATTGCTGTTTTAACAAGGTTGGTAAGTAACACTGAAGGACTGCTGTAATTTTTTTTTGTTAAGCATTTCTTCTCTGCAGTTAATCATTGCATGCACTGTGCTATGTCATTTCTATTATGGCATTTGTGGCAAGACTAATAATTACTAAAACCAATGAGAAAGAATTGGGTGACAGAGTTTGTTCTTTTTTATACGTGTTGTTGGAGTGCAGCAAAAATCCTTATCTCTCAATGAGTTTTAAAATTGAAGACTGTAATTGAGAAGCTTCTCAGTTACAGTGCCTAGAGACATTACAATGTCTAGAGTCATTAATCCACTCACACTTTTATTCTTTTTTAAAAACTCTTATATCTGTCAAATACTCTGGGCCTTTACTGATGAAACTTGAATCAGTGAGGACAACGGTATTTGATTTCCACAGGTTTTCCTTGCTTTGTGCTTTTCATGAATTTTTCCATTTGTGGAATTTCCATATTTCACTGATGTTTCTATTGTCACACGTGAGCAGAGATGTTCTTGCCTCTGTTTCCTCTCATTTTAAGCTACTATTGGAACTAAAGTTGTCTAATGCATATATCTATAAATTCAAAAAGGCAAGAAACCAAAAAATCTTAAAAGTCTGTTCTCTTTTTCTCTGACATTGTGGGAGTTTTAATATGCCACATCTTGACAGAGTGGAGTTCAAAAGCAGAGATTTAAATCAATTGTATTAAATCAAGGGTTTAGACTTGTGATGTTTGTAATAATGATGCTGTAAACTTAAGGATCTAATGACAAAATCAGGACAAAGCTGTTAAGGTAGAGGTGATCTTTTGGTGTGGTAGACAAAAGATAGAGTTTAAGGAGATGAACTATGCATCTAAAGAAAGGTCAGTGTGCTGAAAAGGTTGTGGGTTTGTTGGTTGGTTTGGTGGTGAGGGTGGGATTCAGTCCTAATTGTGGCATTCTGGGGTTTTTTTTGTTGGTGTTTTGAATTATATCAGGGTCTTAGCACTTTTCTGCTGTACTTGTTTGCGTAGGTGTACATACAAATATGTATGACGTGTACCACTTTAGTTATATCTGTGAAATGCATCAGTGTTGCTTGATTGTTACTTGCACAGTGCACCCTGGAGGGATATGCCTAACCCATACTGTGATGTCAGGTTTAAAGACACACCCGTCCTGATCAAGATAGGAAATTCTTAAGCAACCTGACAACACAGCATGTCTTACTTATTTTGGCAGGCGTGACAGCAAGGAGACAACACAGACCTCCTGTTCATTGCTGGCTGCTCTATAGTATTGAGAAAGCCTCCAGCTATAGAAAAATAGATGGCCTAACACTGTGTATTGCTATCTACGAGTGTTCTCATAGATACTCTAGTAAAACTAAACACTTTTTTTCCATACAGACATCACTAGGTCTCTTATTGCCTCTTCTGAGGAAGGAAGAAATGAAGGCTACAGCATCGGCCTTCAGTTGCCTGATAGAGAGAAAACACTTGAATTTGAGCCTGGAAAACCAGTTTATATCAGCAAAGGAAAGATGAAAATTGAGCAAGAGGGCAAAGCCCCTGTTTTCCTCAAACAGGTCTCAGACATTGAAGTCTGGCAGGGAGATGTAGCTAGGCTCTCTGTTACTGTTACTGGCAGCCCCACACCCAAAATCCAGTGGTTTTTCAACAGTAGAAAGCTAACCCCATGCATGGACTGTAAGTTAGTATTTGCTGGCAATGACCACAGCCTCATCCTCCTATATGCAGGAGTGCAGGATGCGGGTGAGTATCTGTGCGTGGCCAGCAATGAACACGGTGAGACCAGCTGCAGCGCCCAGCTCCACGTGCGCCAGAGGCAGCCGGGATTGCGCTGCTTTTCCAGGGAGAGGCAGCCGGGATTGCCCTGCTTTTCCAGGGAGCCGGACAGCGTGCAGTGTGCACCAGGCTCCACGGCAGTCTTTGAGTACACTGTGCTGGGGAAGCCGTGCCCCGACGTGCTGTGGTCCAAGGGCAGCGAGCGGCTCTTCTCTGATGCGCGTCGCTCCATTGCTCAGCACCCTGACGGCTCGGGCTCTCTGACGGTGTGGGACTGTGTGGAAGAGGACACTGGGCTCTACACGTGCAGGGCCGTGAGTGCCCTGGGTGAGGCCGCGTGCTCTGCTGAGCTCCTTGTGCTGTGCCAGGAGCGCACTGTGTGCAGGCAGAGCCAGGCCTTGCAGCACTCTGCAGAGGCAGAGGAGAAAAGCCCTCTTTTCTTCGAGGAGGCTGCTGAGCTTCCTGCAATGGAAGAAGCATTCAGTCTTGAGCCCATGAGAGAGCCTTCAACCCTCCTTCAGCACCAGATGAGCCAGGCAGTGTGCATGCTGCCCAGGGAGGGCGTCTTGCCTGGCCTGCCACCAGCCTGTCTGGCAGCGCAGAGTGTTGAAGAGATGCTCACCCAGGCGGCCACAATACAAGAGAGCAGCAGGCTTCTGGCAGAGCCTCTGGAAAACCTCCCTGCTAGCCCCCAGGGTGTGGTGCCTGCAGCAGTGATGGAGACACAACTGCCAGGCTGCCTTGGAACTGTAGCTGCACAGATACTTATGCCCAAAGAGGAAATCATGCCCAAGGCAGCAGAGCAACTGGCTGCTCTGAAGAGAGAGGCTTCTCAAACCCTTCTACAGGTGTCATGCACCACTGAGAGCCATGTCATGGATGGTGACCAAATCCATATCCTTGAGGGCTTTCAGATAGCACAAGGTGAGCTGAAGGCTGAACCAAGATTTCTCTCTGAATTGGCCTTCACTGGGGGCCAAGCTGTCCCCCTAGCGAACATTTCTTTCCTGGAAACAGCAAAGGAAGAGTTTACTGCAAGAATACATGAGGGACAGGCTGTGAGATTTCCCTTGCTGCTGGAAGAAAACCAGTCCATGGAGGAAGAACATGTTGATCTTTCCAAGCCACTTAAGCAGTGGCAGAGGACAGAGAGACAATCCCATGAAACAATGTACTCTCCTGAGTTCCAACCAAGCCAAGTCCTCAACAAAGACAGTGAGCTCACTGCTCTGGTTCCCAAGAGCTGCAGCTTAGACATAAAGTCTCAAATCAGAAATGCATTGAAAGCTGCAGTGGTAAGTGGGGAAAACCTCTTGTTTTCAGAATGGTTGGCTGATAAGGAAGATGTTAAAGTACAGGCAATAAACATCACCAAGGAGAATACACATACCTTGTGCACATATGTTGTGACCACAGGAGGATGCAGTCCCATAGAAATCCAAGTCTCCTTGAGAGAAGTGAACATTCAGACAGCTGACCAGAAAACAGTCTTGAAGGAAGTTTTCTATTCGTTTCTTTGTGAAGATGAATGTTCCCTGACCGGTGAAAAATCCCAAGCATTGCCATTCTCTGCCAGTCCACTTCTCTCAGGAGAATCCTATGATGAAATCTTTGAGCTGGATCCCCAGCAGGCTGAGAGGACTATGCAGGCAGAAATACAACTGGAACACCCTTTGTCTGCGCAAGTAATCAAGGCTGAGCATGGTCTAATCAAGGATGTGGGTGCAGCTGTAGCCACTGCTGATGTAGCCTCTGCAGATGGTCTTACAGAGACACCCACAGAAATACTGAAAAGAAAAGAGAAAAGGGAAGAAAAATGCGAGGAAGAGGGCAGAGAGGGTCTGGAAACTAGAGGCCTGGAAAGTAGAGCTGGAAAGCAAGAGGATGAGGGCAAAGAAGGTTATCCCATCATACACAGCAAACTAGTTGACACTGTTGTGGAGGAAGAGGAGAGTGTCAGGCTGGTGTCTGTCATAACAAATGTCAGAGAGGTGAACTGGTACTTTGAGGGTAAACTGGTTTCTTCAGGGAACAAATTCAAGTGTTGGCAAGATCAGGACACATACACACTAGTAATAAGCAAAGTGTGCGGGGAGATTCACCAAGGAGAGTACACCTGTGAGGCGCTGAATCAAGGTGGAAAAAGAGCAACAGCAGCAAAACTCACAGTTGTTAAAAGAGGTTGGATTATGGGGATAAAATAATCTTTTTAATGCACTGCTCTACTAATGAACCTCCCCTACTATGTGCATCTTTGGACAGAGATACAATATTAATACCATCATTCCACTAATCAGAGGGTCCTCTTTCTCTCTGGATTGATGGTCTCCTTTTACCACATTGCAAGGCCTCTCACTTCCATTACCCCAGTCTTTGGTCAGGAACTTTTTTGTTTCATTGCACTAGCATGTTCAGGACAAGGCTGTATCTCAATCCCAACCATTTCTCCTATTATTGACAGAGAAGTGGATCTGCTCTTCCCATTTTGCTCACTGCTGCACCCTCTCTCACTCCTTAGAGTCATTGCACTTCTCATTCACGCCACAATTTCTCACAAGTCCAGAATAGATTACTATATATTTATATCCTATTGCTATTGTGCATTGCTATGTCACTTTGTTTTTCCAGTATCACCACTGTTTCCTGATGTCATTATGCACTGTCAGACTGTCTGTCCACTGAGTCTAGTCCACTTTCATTTCTTACAGATATTTTTTTCTTTTACAGTCACTTCATGTGAATTGTTTTTTTCTGTTTTGTTTTGTTTTGATTTTTTTTTGGTTTTTTTTTCCAGTCAGTCAGTCACTTAATTTCAGAAAGTCAGCAGGCAGTGTTTTGAGTTACTCTCTGCTTCTAATTTCAGTTGCACCGATCCTGAGGAGGAGGCTTGAACCCTTGGAAGTGGCTGTAAATCATGTGGCCAAGTTTACCTGTGAGGTGGAGATGGCTCCCAATGTCAAGTTCCAGTGGTACAAAGCTGGACGAGAGATATATGATGGGGACAAATACTCCATTCGCACCTCCAACTACCTCTCCACACTGGAGATTCCGAGGCCTCAAGTTGTTGACTGTGGGGAATATAGCTGTAAGGCTTCCAACCAGCATGGCAGTGTAAGCTCCACAGCTGTTTTAACAGTAACTGGTAAGTACAGACCTTCAAACACTTCTCCTTTTCCATAAAATACCTTGGTGTATTGTAATGCTTTCACTGCTCTACTTGCACGTGTTTATGGTAGCACTCTTGGTTGCCATCATAATACATAATCCATACCTAATTATGGCAGGCACAAGCACAGAAAAGGAATAACTTTTGAGAATGCTGCTTTTAGGGGCTTTCTGTATGAAGAGAAGGGAATCAATGAGAAAAAGCTTCAGAGGGAAAGAAAGAAGGGGGAAAGAGAGCAGGAAGAAACAGCATGGGATTGCTTTGTGAATTCATTCTTGAAGAAGGTTTATTCACAAAAAACACTTTTCAATCTGATTTCTTGATGTAATAGTCACTGTATGATTATCCTAGCACCCTAAATTTATCCTGCAACTATACTTGCGACGCAGGTTATGCAGATGTGAATTTCAAAAGAAACACTTTTAAATCTGATTTCTTGGTGTAATAGTCGCTATGTGATTATCCTAGCACCCTAAATTTATCCTGCAACTATACTTGCGATGCAGGTTATGCAGATCTGCATACCTGAACATCTTTGTGCAGTGGCCAAAGGGGAACTCTGTGACTGGGGAAATAGATCTTAAATAAAAGGGGTTTAAAAGGTTTAAATTTGCAAATCTTTTGTCTACTGAGAGCTATACAGTGGAGTTTTTTCTTTATAGAAAGAAACAAACAAAAAACCATCATCTTTTGGGGGTTTCTTTTATGATGGCTCTTTTTACTGTGACTTTTCTCTTTCTGGGAGGAGTCCTTATGTGTCTTTGCTAAGTGCTAGGTGCTAGAGACTAGAAAAAGGTGCATGAACAGTGAAATGTATGCAAACTTGCCCATCTTGAGAGAACAGTGAGCAAATATGTCAGTCTTGAGGGAGGAATTTAGGGCTTTTAGTTTATTTTCCTTTAGTTCATACATTGCTCCAGAGATTCAAAATGCCTTCAAGCTCTGGAGCAATACATAGACTGAAGAAGTACAAAGCCAAAAGCCAAAATTTATCATCTTTAGCACCTCTTATCTCCTTCACTGCTGTTTTCTTTTGCTTAAGAGTATTCAGTGATAAGCTGGCGTCTCTTGCTCTTTGTCTCTGGCAAATGTGGCTCAGTTCCTCACCTCTTGATAACACTGAACCCCTTTGTTTTGCAGAGGCATTTCCGCCAACGTTTCTTACCAGACCTGAACCTATTACTACTTTTGCTGGCAAAAGTGCCAAGTTCCTGTGTACTGTTTCGGGCACTCCAGTCATCGACATCACCTGGCAGAAAGATGGAACAACCATTTCACCTTCAGACCACCACAAGATCTCCAAAGTGGAAAATAAACATGCCTTAGAAATTTCCCTTCTTACGACTAGTGACAGAGGGGTTTACACTTGCAAAGCTTCGAACAAGTTTGGGGCTGATATTTGCCAGACTGAAATGGTCATTATAGACAAGCCCCACTTCATTAAAGATTTGCAGTCAGTACAGTCAGCAGTTAATAAAAAAATACGCCTTGAATGTCAGGTAGATGAAGACAGGAAAGTAACTGTAGGGTGGACAAAGGATGGAAACAAAATCCCTCCAGGCAAAGACTATAAGATTTACTTTGAAGACAAAATAGCCTCACTTGAGATTCCTCTGGCTAAGGTCAAGGACTCAGGCCACTATGTGTGTACTGCTTCAAATGAGGCAGGAAGCAGCTCCTCTTCTGCCAGCGTCACAGTCAGAGGTAAGATAGTTCTATGCCCCCTTTACCTTTCGTCTTCTTGGGTTCCCCATTTCTTCTTTCACAGGCAAAAGACTTCTTTGGGCTGAAATTACACTGTGAATTCTTCTCAGACCTGCCACCTGGTCCATTTCCTGTAAAGTCTTTTCCCCTGCTGCCTTACAGTGCACCATGTGTTGCTTTAATATTTCTTACACTAGAGGAAATCAAGAATTGCTCCTGCCTGCAGGGGAGAGATTGATGAAGAGGAAAAGCTAAACCACAGAAGCTGCAGCTCAGCAAAGACTATGCTGATCTCTTGTGAAGCTGTATTTTGTTCTTGCTCTGGGAAGCAATCTTTCAAAGCTTTATGTTACAGCTTTCTTTCCTTTTCCCCCTTTCCTCTTCCCCTTCCCCTTTTTGCTGTCTTTTCCCCTCCCTTCCCTTTTCTTCCCATTTTCTAGAACCGCCATCCTTTGTGAAGAAGGTCGATCCATCTTATTTACTGACCCCAGGAGACTCTGCACGCCTTCAATGCAAAATCAAAGGATCTCCTGAAATCCAGGTTACTTGGTTCAAGAACAATAAGGAAATCCATGAAAGTAATACACACAGGATGTCCTTTGTCAATTCTGTGGCTGTGTTAGATATTTTGGAAATGAAAGTTGATGACACTGGGACCTACTCATGTGAAGCTGTCAACGAGGTTGGAAGTGACAGTTGCACCACCGAAGTGGTTGTCAAAGGTCTGTCCTTCTTGCTGCTGCCAGTCACATTCTTGAGAAAAACCTTCCTTCCTTTTTTTTTTTTTTTGGCATGGTTGACTAATTCTTTCTTACTACTTTTATAGAGCCTCCATCTTTCATCCGAACACTTGAACCTGCAGAGCTAGTGAAGGGAACAAACCCCATTCTTCAGTGTGAGGTTGCTGGCACTGGACCCTTTGAAATTAGCTGGTACAAAGACAAGAAGCAGATTCGCAGTAGTAAAAAATACAGGCTGACCTCTCAGAAGGCTGTTATTTCTTTGGAGGTCTCCTCATTTAATAGTGCAGATGTCGGTGAATACGAGTGTGTGATAGCTAATGAAGTCGGGAAGTGCATGTGCAGTGCCACATACATCTTGAAAGGTCAGTGGGAGAGAGAAAACTCCATTTCCTGAAGAGATCGGCAAAAACCTCTTATTTCATAAAATATCTTTTCTTTGGATTTGTGGGAGGCTGGGGAGACTGGGAACAAGAATATCTTCTTCTCTTAAAACTCTGTGTGTATCTTAAGTCTTATCTGGCATCAAATCTGTGAATTTGAAGAACATTGAGATTAATGGGCCATTAGCTCCAAGCTGGAGAAAGCGCTTTGCCATCTTGCCTGCTCTTTTGCTGAATTGTGACATGTACTGCACATACTGTCTTGCAAAACTGTCTTTAAGTAGCAGATTTTATGTGATGATGTAATAGTAGATGAGTATTTTTTTCTTGTCTCTCTTCTTTGAACTAGAACCACCATCTTTTGTTAAGAAAATCGAAAATGTGACAGCTCTGGCTGGAGATAGTGTTACATTACAGGCTGTGGTGAAAGGGTCAGAACCTATTTCTGTGACATGGATGAAGGGCAAAGACATTATTAAAGATGATAACAATGTGAGAGTGACATTTGATCATGGTCTAGCAACACTGCAAATCACCGGAGTCCAGCTGAGCTCTGGTGGCAAATACACCTGCGTGGCTGAGAATGATGCAGGAAGTCAGTCCTGCTTTGGTGAACTAGCAGTGAAAGGTCAGTGGAGAAGTGCTGTGATCCCTGCAGTCTCCCACCTGAGAGGAGGAGAAATTTCCTTTTGTCCTTAACACCAGTTGTTTAATTCTGTTGTAGAACCTGCCAAAATAATTGAAAAAGCTGAAATGATCCAAGTTACAGCTGGGGAGCCAGCTATTTTGGAGTACACTGTCACAGGCACTCCAGAGCTGAAAACCAAATGGTTCAAAGATGGAAGGCCACTACCTGCCAGCAAAAAATACAGGATCAGCTTCAAAAATAACATTGCCCAGCTCAAGTTTTATGCCACTGAAATTCAGGACAGTGGTGAATACACCTTTGAGATATCCAATGATGTGGGCTTCAGCTCTTGTACTACCAGCTTCACTGTGCTAGGTTGGTACTGCCTCTCTGCAGAGAGCCCTGTTGCTCTGCTCTGTGCCTAACAGAGCCAGAAGCAGAACAGTACTCCTGTTTTGCTCATGAATTTCTTTCTGTCATTTTTTTCACTCTCAACAGATCGCACTCTACCTCCCTTCTTTACTAAACCACTGAAGAATATTGACAGCATCATTAGCGCCTCGTGCCGCCTAGACTGCAAAATTTCAGGCTCTCTCCCAATGACTGTCTCATGGTTTAAGCAGGATACTGAGATCACTTCAAGTGCCAAGTATACAGTACACTTTGCAGAAGGCTCAGCTTCTCTGGAAATCAAACACCTAGATGCAAATGATGCTGGGGTCTACATTTGCAGAGCCACAAACTCTGCTGGTAGCAAAGAGAGCAGTAGCACTTTGTTTATAAAAGGTTTGGCAATTTGTTTCACTTTTCTTGGAATTTTGCTTATCTTGTGATAATACTTTTCTTTCCCAAAATACAAGCCCTCTCTTACTCTGCATTTTTTCCTTTCAACGCAATCCAGAGCCGCCCAGCTTCACTGTAGAACCAGAGTCTCAAGATGTATTGCCTGCATCAACTGTACATTTCAAAGGAATGTTTAAAGGCACAACACCACTGACAGTGAAATGGTTTAAAGGTGATACTGAGCTGGTGACAGGAGGAGCCTGCTACATTATGACAGAAGCATTAGCAAGTTACTTGGAGCTTTATGCAGTCAAACCGACTGACTCTGGAAAATACACCTGCAAAGTCTCCAATGTAGCTGGTTCAGTAACATGCAGTGCAAACTTATTTGTGAAAGGTTTGCATTCTTACTCTTATTTAAAAGTCTAGCTGCTGGATGAACACAGCAGCACTCTTTCCTGTGTTCTTTGTCCTGAACACTCTTCTTAAATCCACAGAACCTGCCGCCTTTAAGGAGAAGCTAGAGCCGACTCATCTCATAAAGAAAGGTGGATATGCTGAACTGACCTGTGAAGTCACTGGTACTCCTGAGATTAAAATCACATGGTTCAAGGATGATAGAGAGCTAAAAGAGAGTGACAAATACAGGATATCTTTTACAAAATCTTTGGCAATACTCCGTGTTTCAGAGGTTGATACTGAAGACAGTGGGGAATACATTTGCGAAGCCAAAAACGATGCTGGAAAAGATACCTGCAGTAGTGTTGTTACAGTCAAAGGTGTGTGTGACATCCAGCCACACAGGTTGTATCTTTAGACTCAGTACAGTGGTACCGGCTTCAAAAGTATGATTAATGCAAATTGCACTTTCTTTTTCACACTGTAGAGTCACCTTATTTTAGCAAGGAGTTTCAATCCATGGAAGTCTTGAAGGATTCTGATGTGGTTTTGGAGTGTGAGGTGCTTGGCACGCCTCCCTTTGAAGTGTTCTGGGTGAAAGATGATAAACCCGTGCGGAGCAGTAAGAAGCACAGAATTAGCATTGAGAAATCTTTGATTAGCCTCCACGTTTTCAGGTTTGATGCTTCTGATGTTGGGGAGTATCAGTGTAGAGTAACAAACGATGTTGGGAGCTGCCTCTGCCGTTCAGAGGTCACGCTGAAAGGTTAGTGCAAGTGCAGAACACCACTAGTATGCTCTTATCCCAGTGTGGTTTTTCATGCCACACTGTTCGTTACACACTAGACTTGTACTTACATGCCCACTTTCTTCCTGCCAGAGCCTCCGCAGTTTTTGAAGAAGATAGAAAACATTAGCTCCCTTCGAGGGGGAACGGTTGTGTTTCAGGCTGCTATTAAAGGTTCCTTGCCCATCACTGTGTCCTGGTTGAAAGACAATGATGAAGTGATTGAAGACAACAATATCAAAATGACCTTTGTGAACAATGTTGCCACTCTTATGGTGAGATCTATTGAGCTGAAACATGATGGGAAATATTTCTGTCAGGCTAAAAATGAGGCAGGAATTCAGAGGTGTTCTGCTCTGCTGACTGTCAAAGGTTGGTCTTGCCCTGAAGGCTTGCAGTGATCTGGGACAGTTCCCTTGTGGTTTTCACAGATGTACTTAACACTCTATTTCCTTGTTTACAACAGAACCTGCTACAATTGTGGACAAGGCTGTGTCAATAGATGTGACTGAGGGAGACCCAGCAACCTTGCAGTGTAAATTTTCAGGAACAAAACCTATTACAGCCAAATGGTTCAAAGATGGCAAGGAACTGATATTGGGCCCAAAATACAAGATCAGTGTTACAGATACTGTCTCAGTCTTAAAGGTGCTTTATGCAGATAAGAATGATAGTGGAGAATACATTTTTGAGGTTCAAAATGACGTTGGGAGCAGTAGCTGTTCTGCCAGCATAAACGTCCTAGGTGTGTATGGGCTTTCTCTTATTGTTGCTTTGAAATACCAAATCTTTTCTCCTGAGCTGACATGTGCCACAATCACGGTTGAATTTTTATATTTTGTCTTTTTACTCTGTCTTGGATAGATCTCATTATACCACCTAAATTCACCAAAAAACTCAAGAAAATGGACAGCATTAAGGGGTCTTTTGTCCACCTGGAGTGCATAGTGTCTGGTTCGCATCCTATAAGTATTCAGTGGTATAAGGATGGCCAAGAAATAACAGCAAGTGAAAAGCACAAATACTCTTTCCATGATAATACTGCATTTCTGGAAATAAATAAACTGGAAGGCACAGACAGTGGCTCTTACACTTGTGAAGCAACAAATAAAGCAGGAAGCAGCCAGTGCAGCGGGTTCTTAACAGTAAAAGGTTTGAGTTCCTTCTTTGTCTTCTGTTAGGTCTCTCATACATAGTTTTGGATTTCCCCATCTCAGAGTAATCCCCTTTCTTCCTTTTTGCATGTTATAGAGCCGCCATACTTTGTGGAAAAACCCCAGTCTCAAGAGGTTGTGCCCAATGCTAGGGTTCAGTTCAAAGCACTGGTGAAAGGGTCTACTCCTCTGCAGATAAAGTGGTTTAAAGACAGCCAGGAGCTCCTCTCTGGAGCCAGTCGATCTGTCTGGAAGGATGACACTTCTAGTGTTCTGGAGCTCTTCTCAGCCAGGACATCTGATTCTGGGAGCTACACTTGTCAGATAAGCAATGACGTGGGGACTGCAACCTGCAAAGCAACTCTGTTTGTAAAAGGTGTGCAACCCAATCTTCTATTTTTTTTTGTTCTAATTTTTCTGTGCAGTTTTGGTGGGAAGGGGAGAAAGCCTTTTAGCCTTTTTTTTTCTTTAAATTCTGGGGGGGGTTTATTTCTACCTTGAATATTATAAAACCTCGACTTCTCTGTCCATCTTCTAGAGCCCCCCAGATTTATTCAGATGCCAACTTCTGTAGTAGCTTTGCGTGAAGGACAGTCCACCACTTTTGAGTGCCAGGTAGTAGGCACGCCAGAGATCCACATTACATGGTACCTGGATGGAATTGAAGTGACTGATCAAGCTAAGTACGGCATCTCCTTCATAGATGGTTTAGCCACTTTGAGAGTCACTCAAGCCAGAGTGGCAGATAGTGGGATTTATGTTTGTGAAGCCCACAATGATGCAGGTAGTGAGAGCTGCAGCGTCGAGCTGAAAGTAAAAGGTTGGTTTTGATCATCTTGTCATCTCTGCCACATATCTGGGGTGAGGAAGTAGAAGATACTTCTTCTCCCCTCAAAACTATTTGAGGTTATTATCTACTTTTCCCTCATTCTTTATAGAGCCTCCAACCTTTGTTCGGGAGTTGCGTCCCACCGAGGTAGTGAAGGGCTCAGAGGCCACACTAGAGTGTGAGGTGACTGGTACGCCTCCATTTGAGGTCAAGTGGCTGAAGAACAACAAGGAGATGTTCAGCAGCAAGAAATATGCCATCTCCACCAAAGAATCAGTATTTACTCTTAATGTGACTAACTGCGACGTCTCGGATGTTGGTGAATATCAGTGTATTATATCAAATGAAGGTGGGAGCTGTTCTTGCAGCACAAGACTCAGCTTAAAAGGTCAGTCCTCTAGGAAGCACACCTCAAACATTATATGCCCCAGCTAAAGTGTAGCAAGTGGGATTACTTTATATGATCTGTCTTTCTCCTCTTCCCTTTCCATGACTTCTCTTCCAAACAACAAACAATACTCACACCGCAGAACCACCATCCTTCATCAAGAAGCTGGAGAACGTCACTAGCATTTTGAAAGGTGATGCATTCTTTCAGTGTGTCGTAGCAGGCGCCCAACCCCTATCCGTGACATGGATAAAAGATGAGAAAATACTAGAAGATGATGAGCACCACCACATTACCTTCGAGAACAGGGTGGCCACACTGAAGCTTACTAATGTTGACCTCAGCCACAGAGGGAGATACACCTGTCAGGCAAAGAACGAATCTGGCATGGAGAAGTGTTTTGCTTTGCTTTTTGTACAAGGTGTGTACAAGGTGTAACCTTGATGAGTACTTGGAAAGTCAGTTCTCTGCCTATATAGCTAACTGTTGTAATTTTTATACTCTTTATACCTCAGAGCCTGCACAGATCATAGAAAAGGCTAAGTCACTTAAAGTCACTGAAAAAGACCCTGTGACTTTGGACTGTACTGTGGCTGGGACACCAGAGCTCCGAATAAGATGGTACAAAGATGGCAAGCAGCTCCTGCCCAGCAGATACTACACAATGAGCTTTGAAAACAATGTGGCCAGTTTCAGGATTGAACCTGTATCAAAGGAGGATAGTGGCACATACAGTTTTAAGGTTGAAAATGACTTCGGAAGTAGCACCTGTGAAGCTGTTCTGACTGTGCTAGGTTTGTATTGCCAATCCATCAAGGAGGGAATGAAAAATAATCTCCATGAAGGATAAGCAAGAAGTTAACTAGTGTGTTTTTGCTATTTTTTTTGTGTTGGGCAGATCAATCAATTCCTCCTGTATTTATCAAAAAGCTAGCCAAAAAGGATACCATTCTGGGATCTTCTATCCAAATGGAGTGTAAAGTCTCTGGGTCACTCCCAATTGTTGCAAAATGGTTTAAGGATGGAAAAGAGATAACTGACAGTGCAAAATACAGAAGCCTGTGCCATGAGAATACTATGTCACTCGAGATTGCTAACCTAGAGCTGGCAGACAGTGCAAATTACACATGCAGTGTCTCTAATGTTGCTGGAAATGATTCTTGCAGTGCAGTCCTGAGTGTGAAAGGTTTGAAACTCTTTTACTACTTCTTATCTATGTTAAATGCTGGGAAAATACCTTAAATCTTATGCTAGCACTCTTATACATCTTAATGTTAACACTGGAAACTTGGTCTCCATGCTTGCCTCACTAATTTTCTTCATTCTTAGATATTTCTGATGTAACTGTGTCTTTTTCTTAAAAACTGCAGAGCCACCAAGCTTCTTAGTAAAACCTGAAAGCCAGCAAGCTATACCAGATTCCACAGTGGAGTTTAAGGCCACACTGAAAGGAACACCACCCTTTACAGTAAAGTGGTTCAAAGAAGACTTAGAACTCGTATCTGGTCCAACTTGTTTCATTGGGATTGAAGGTTCAGCTGGGTTCTTAACCCTCTATTCAGTGGATTCTTCTAGGAGTGGGCACTACACTTGCCATGTTTCAAATGATGTTGGCAGTGACTCTTGCACTACAACACTGTTGGTAACAGGTGTGCACTCTTTCTTGTTGTGTTGTTATCTTTTTGTCTCCTCCTTCTCCTTTCTTTTTGCCAAGCCCACCTTGGTGATCTTTGATACACTGGCAAGTCAATTCCCTACCCTGTGTTTGCGACCCACCTTGTTTGGCTCTTTTCCCACCATTTTCTCTCCAGTATTTGCTCAGACCTTCCTGACCCCACTTTTTTTTTGGTTTTTTAGAACCCCCCAAGTTTGCTAAGAAGCTAGAGGCAACAAAAGTAGTCAAGCAGGGTGATTCAGCCCGGCTTGAGTGCAAAGTAAGTGGATCTCCAGAGATGAAAGTAGTGTGGTTCAGAAATGACCATGAAATTGTTGCCAGTGAAAAATTCCGGACATCATTCATTGACTCTGTGGCGGTGCTTGAAATGAACCATCTCAGCACTGATGAGAGCGGTGACTACATCTGTGAAGCTCACAACCCTGCCGGCAAGGCCAGCTGTAGCACCAAAGTCACAGTGAAAGGTTAGCTGTCCTCTTGTTTTCCAGCTGCATCCTATTTTTCCCCTGGTGGCTGTATCCCTTAGAAATACACAGGAACATGATATTAATTTATTTCAGGACTGTCCTGTTCTTCATGTCATGTTTGTTTCTTGATGCCCCCTCATCTTCTCTGCCAGTGTCTAAACAAGAGAGATGATGTTCTTAATGCAGATGAATACTAAGCTAGTTATTCCCCAGTTCTATAATTTTAATATCCAAGAGAGTTCATAGTGGGAATTGCTATATCAAGAAGCTGAAATATGAAGAGAAAGAACAGACACAAACTGACTAGTGTCAGTTTTACACCCTGCATGGGAGATGACTACGAGCTAAATGAGACCTGTACCCTCTCTGGCAAAGGTCACCCCTCTGTTTACCTTTTCTAAAGAGGAGCTAAGGGCTCTTAATGCTCACCTTTGTGCAAGCTCATTTCATATTGTGCCCAGAAAAAGAGGGAAGTCTTGCCCATTCTGTAGATATTCTAAGCAGTCCCATTTTCCAGAAGCTGGTATCTGTAGACTCTTTGTTGATCAAAGAGCTTCAGACTACTTTCTAAATGTTCCTTTCTTCCCTTGTTAGAACCTCCTGTCTTTATCAGGAAGCCTTCTCCAGTAGACATTATCAGAGGATCTGAGGTTAGCCTGGAATGTGAGATTTCAGGAACACCTCCATTTGACGTTGCCTGGTACAAAGACAGGAGACAAATCCGCAGCAGTAAGAAGTACAAGGTTACAGCCAAAAACTACCACACAAGCGTTCACATTCTTAATGTTGAAGCTGCAGATGTTGGTGAATATCAGTGCAAAGCACAGAACGATGTAGGAAGTGACACTTGTATTTGCACTGTGAAGCTGAAAGGTAAAGTACTGGTACATGTATCTTCTGCAGCGCTCCCAGGGGCGCTGCATTGCTCTTTTTTGCAGAAGCACTGTGAGTATTTACTATAACTGTATTTCTTCTTCAGAACCACCAAAATTCTTGACTAAAATAAACAGCATGACTGTTGTGGTTGGTGAACCAGTAGAGTTACAAGCAAGAGTGGAGGGCTCCCAGCCAATTTCTGTGCAGTGGCTTAAAGACAAAGAGGAAATAATCAGAGAAAGTGAGAACACAAAGATCACATTTATGGAAAATATTGCAACTTTGCAATTTGTGCGCACAGAGACCAGCAGTGCTGGAAAATATACCTGTCAGATCAGAAATGATGCTGGAAGTCGCGAGTGTATGGCTACCTTAACTATTCTAGGTGGGTGAAAAGCACCAATTAATGGAAGTTTCTTTTTAAAGTTAGAAACTTGGTCATTTATTATCAGCTGTATATTTACTTATGCCTCTGAGTTCAAAACAAACAAAACAGAATCCTTCTCTCCCCAACAAGTAGAAGTCAGGTTCCATGTTTCCAGTAGTCTAGCAATACAGTTGGAAGGAACCGCTCTTTATTTCTGTCACGTCTTCTGCTCATGCCTGCTCTGAGAGGGAGATTAAAATATTTTATATTTTAAATTAAAATATACTTTAAAATTATTTAAAATATTTAAAAATATTTTTACTTAGTTTTGGAAAGCATCTGGAATTTGCAGTTTAGATTAACAGGAAGGATGGAAAAAACAGCTGTAAAAAGCTCCACACCCCCATCAATCAAAATTTTCTTAGTATAAAATGTGTAAGCCCCATCTCATAGTGCTGTAATACTTACAGCTAATACTTATCAAGCCCTGTTTTAACCACATATGTTACCCATCTCTCCTTCCAGAGCCTGCAGTCATTGTAGAGAAAGCAGAGCCAATGAAAGTTACAATAGGAGATGCCTGTACTTTGGAATGCAAAGTAGCAGGCACACCACAGCTTTCCACTGGGTGGTTCAAGGATGGCAAAGAACTGACCAGCAGCCAAAAATACAGAATAACCTTCCTCAATAATGTATCTACACTTAAAATTATGGATGCAGAAAAGGAAGATGGTGGATTGTACACTTTTGCTGTGCAAAACAACGTGGGGAAAAGCAGTTGTACGGCATCGGTTGATGTTTTAGGTTGGTTGGATAGCTTGTCTTCTATCTTTTACAAAAGCTTTTTTTTTTTTAGCCATTCTCTGTCCTTTATTCCGTTTCTTTACTCATTTTCTCTCTAACTGTGGATTTATTATGTTTTCTTATGCAGACCGAATCATTCCTCCTTCTTTCACAAGAAAACTAAAGGACATCCCTTGTGTTCTGGGTTCCTCAGCACTGCTGGAATGTAAAGTGTCAGGTTCACCTCCTATTTCTGTTGCCTGGTTCCAAAATGGATTTAAGCTAGTCAGTGGAGAAAAACATCAAATGTCCTTTTCAGATAACTTATGTATTTTAGAAGTTAATTCACTGAGCCACTCAGATACTGGCACTTACACCTGCAAAGCTACCAACACAGCTGGCTCAGATGAATGCAGTGCTGTGTTGACTGTACAAGGTGGGTATATGATGGTCAGAAAGCTCTCTGAGCTATTCTTGTCTCTTTCTCTCTTGAAATTATCTGCAGTCTTTTGTGAATATTCTTGGGGAAAATTATTGACAGAAAAATAAAGATTTTGCTCTTTATCTTCAGTAGGTGTGTGGAAATACCAGAGCTATGCTGCAGCAATTTGTCTTATCTCTCTTTTTCTTTTGTGTATTTAGAGCCACCTTCTTTTGAGAGGACCCCAGAGCCTCTGGATGTATTGCCAGGCACAAGCATCACTTTCACATGTGTGGTCAGAGGAACCCCTCCTTTTAAGGTTAACTGGTTTAGAGGGGCCAATGAACTTGTGCCAGGGGACAAATGCAATATCTACTTGGAGGAGTCTGTTGTGGAGCTTGAGTTATTTGATGTAACTCCTCCCCAAAGCGGAGAGTACACTTGTCTAGTGACTAATGATGCTGGCAGGGTAAATTGTACAACACACCTCACAGTAAAAGGTTTGTAAAGATGATGTCTCTCCATTTACCTTAAATTATTGTTTCCTTCTCTCCATATGGCATGTTGCACTCAACATTTGTGACTTACTTTCATTAGAGCCAGCTGTCTTTGTAAAGAAACTGAGTGATCAGTATGTGGAGCCTGGCAAGCCCATCATCCTAGAGGGCACTTACACAGGCAGCCTGCCCATCTCTGTGACATGGAAGAAGAATGGCCACACCATCACACAATCTCAGAAGTGTAGCATCACCACCACAGAGAAATCCTGCATCCTAGAAATACTTGACAGCACCAAAGAAGATGCAGGAGAATACACTTGCCATGTTGAAAATGAGGCAGGAAGAGATGTTTGTGAGGCTGTAGTCTCTACCCTAGGTGTGTGCTCCCTTTGCTTCTTTTCCTTGCCTTTTTTTCAAGTGTATGCTTTTCAAAAACCTGGCACACAATAAGCCTGTCTAATTGCTTCTTTTTTTTTAGAA
Source organism: Onychostruthus taczanowskii (assembly GCF_017590055.1). Classification (NCBI taxonomy): domain Eukaryota; kingdom Metazoa; phylum Chordata; class Aves; order Passeriformes; family Passeridae; genus Onychostruthus; species Onychostruthus taczanowskii. The sequence goes on along the minus strand of NW_024499240.1, from coordinate 7,175,969 downwards.
CCTCCCTACTTTGTTACACACTTGGAACCTCTTGAGGTGTCAGTTGGGTCTTACACAACATTGCAATGCCACGTTGCTGGAACACCAGAAATTACTGTGTCTTGGTACAAAGGTGATACAAAACTCAGGTCTACTCCTGAGTATAAAGTGTTCTTTAAAGACAATGTTGCTACACTTATCTTCAACAAAGTGGCTAGCAGCGACAGTGGAGAATATATCTGCAAGGCAGAAAACAGTGTAGGAACTGCATCTACAAAGACTCTCTTAACAGTTCAAGGTGATGATTTTATACTAGCTTGCTAAAACTCTTTTTGTCTGGCAAAATTAGGAAAAAGTTGCTCCCTGGGGTGTATTTATCCTTTACTTCCTTTCTTCCAGAACGCAAACAACCACCTTCCTTTGCAAGAAAATTAAAGGACATCGAGCACCCTGCTGGTTTACCCCTTAAGCTTATGTGTCGGCTCAATGGCTCAGAACCCATTACTGTCACTTGGCACAAAGATGGAGTGCTGCTAAAGGATGACCACAATGTGCACACATCCTTTGTAGATAATGTTGCAGTGCTGCAACTGGTGCGAACCGAGATGAATCATACTGGGCAGTACTCCTGCACAGCCACCAATTCGGTGGGCACTGCCACCTCAAGTGCTAGGCTCACAGTGGCAGGTGTGTTGGCTTATAAAACTTTTACTTGGATCACAGGTTCCTCCCTCTTATTTCACGCATGTGATGGTATCTGTGTGTTAGATTAGCTTTTTTCTGAGGTATGAGTATTACATGGTTTTCTTCTATTTCTAGAACCCAAGCAAGCACCTGTCTTCGACATCAAAACACAATCTATTGACGTGCCTTTTGGAGAAAGTGCTGATTTTGAATGCCATGTTACGGGAGCCCAGCCAATACACATAACGTGGTCCAAGGATGGCCGGGAGATCCGAACTGGAGGAAATTTCAATATTACATTCACAGCCAACACAGCTCACCTTCGAGTGCTCAGAGTGGGTAAAGGAGACTCTGGCCAATACACTTGCCAAGCTAGCAATGAAGCTGGGAAAGACTTCTGCTCAGCCCAACTCAGTGTCAAAGGTATTAAGATTAAGTCACCTTTGTTTGTGCATTTTCTTTCTCTTGGGTAAAGCGATCTCTTTGTCTTTGATCTTCTACCATTTCTATAGGAAGTACCATTTCATATATAGAAAGTAGCTTTCCAGACTGCAGACATAAATCATGTAATGACCTTCTCCCATCATACTGTGTAACTGCAAAAATCTTGTGTCTGCAAAATCTCGAAGGAGAAAGGTACCTGTGTGAACCTGTTTCTATGGAGAGTTGAACTCACACTGCTTTTTACTTTAATAACTATAATCACTGTGGTAGTCACTCATAGCAATTGCTATATGGAAAATTATTAGTAAATACAGCTTTACCTTTCATTTGTTGGCCTGCAACAAAATTAGGTGACTCTTTCAAATTTGATAAAGATTTCAGTTGGAGTTCTGAATTGTTGATTTAATCTAGACTGTGAATCACCTAATTTCTTACTGCAGAAATATACTTTAAAGGTGTCTAAGCAAGTGAAACAATCCCTACCGTGTTTCCGTTGCTCCCAGGGATGAAGGGTTTGTCAGATCTTTCATGTTGGCCTGGGAACTCTGTTACTTGTTACCACTCAAAGGTAACAGCAAAATTTCAGTTGGGCGTAGCAACCATTCTTTGTGTATCTTTTACGGCTTCAACTGTCTGATGCAGCAGGGTCCAAAGCTTGCAGAACACAGTTTTAGTTGTTGTCTTTGCCTTCTTTTCCTCATCTTCTGTATTCCCTTGAGAAGAAACTCTGCTTGAGGATGCAGTCATCTTCTGTAACAATTTTATTTTTGTGCTGTAGTACTCTTGTGCCTCCTGGAACTCTTGCTCAGTGTTGTAGATTTCACATGGCAAACAGGTAGGTTGCCATTCTCTACATACTTATTCTGTCCTGCAGAACCTCCCAAGTTCGTCAAGAAGCCTGAAGCTTTGCGGTTCGTGAAGCAGGGAGACACAATTCAGCTTGAATGTAAAATCAGTGGCACACCAGAGATCAGAATCGTGTGGTACAAAAATGAACAGGCACTCCAGGCAGGCGACAGGCTGCACATGTCCTTCGTAGACTCTGTGGCAACGCTGACCATATTGGGTGCCACTGCTGAAGATGCTGGGGACTACATCTGTGAAGCCCACAACTCTGCAGGCACAGCCAGCTGCAGCACTTCAGTCACAGTGAAAGGTTAGCACAAGCTCCAAAGTCCACCAGAATCCCTGGCTGCCAGACCTGCTCCCAGCTGCACTGCTGCTGCAGCAGCTGGTGCCTGCTGGGCCAGTGTCTCTCCAGCTGCTCTTGCAGTTAAGTGCTGATGCATTTAGGCAGCAGAGATCAGGCAGGAAATAGTGATGGGTGTTCAGCACTGTGCAGTCATTCCCTCACCTCCCCATTTAAGTCAGTTGCAGGATGAACAAGGCAAGCTTTTCAGATCACAACAGAAGCATGGACTAGGTGGAGCACCAGCCATGGTGAGGAAGCTGAGAATGCTTTTCAGCCATCCCTCTGCCTCCTTTTTATACACAGTGATACTGACAGGAAGGAAATTTAAGAAGGAAGAGGAGGCTGTGTAGCTGAGCTTCACTGACTGTAGCTTTCATGACTAGAAAGAGTGGGGGGAAAGATGGAATGTAAGATGGAATGTCACCCTAGAGTGCAGGGAGAGTGGCTTTTGGGGAAGGACACTGAGCACTGATTCCAAACAGGTGCAGAAGTATCACATTTTCTGCCCTGTGGACTCTGAGTGCTGGGATTTTTTTAGAGGAGAGGCTACATATTTAAAAGCTAAATATGTGTTTACAATATAAGCGTAGGCTCCCTTCCTGAATATGTTGTTTCCTGCTTCTATCCAGAAACCTACCCAGCAAAGGAAGCTCACACATTATGATGTGATTCTTTTTTTATAGAACCACCTGTTTTTAGCAAGGTGCCAAGCCCCGTGGACACTCTTAAAGGCTCAGATGTTATCCTTCAGTGCGAGATAGCAGGGACCCCACCCTTTGAGGTGGCTTGGTTCAAGGACCGGAGGCAGGTCAGGAGCAGCAAGAAGTTCAAGGTGACAGCAAAGCACTCCATTGCCAGTCTTCATATTCTCAATTTGGAATCTCAAGATACTGGAGAATATCAATGCAAAGCTATGAATGAGGTGGGAAGCGACACTTGCACCTGCCCAGTGAAATTCAAAGGTTTGTATGCTAGAGGATCAACATCACTGCCCTCTATTCTTGATCTCCTGCCTGTCGCTCTTCCAAGCAAGCATGTGTGATTAACTGTTCTCTGCCTCCTTGTTTTTGCTGTCAGAACCTCCACGATTTGCCAAGAAGCTGAGTGACACGGCAATCTTCATCGGGGAGCCAACTGCCCTGCAGGCAGTAGTGGAAGGATCCCCACCCATTTCTGTTGTCTGGCTCAAGGATAAGGGTGAAGTTATTAGGGAGAGTGAAAATGTTCAAATGTGGTTTATGGACAACATTGCAACTCTTGAGATTGCCAGTGCAGAGGGAACTGACGTTGGAAAGTACATCTGTCAGATCAAAAATGATGCTGGCATGCGGGAGTGCTCTGCCTTTTTACAGGTCCTAGGTGGGTATAGCCTACTCCACTATAGGTGGTACTGTGTCTTACAGCTTGCACATCTGGCTCTAGCAGCCTTTGCCTTCTGCTTACACCCTGTGCTCACTGGTTTGTGAGTAGATTTCAATGTGACACACAGACCCCTCCCTTCCTATTTCAGAACCAGCAGTCATCTTAGAGAAGACCGAGCCGATCACAGTAATGGCCGGCAATCCTTTTACCTTGGAGTGCAAAGTAGGAGGAACACCTGAGCTTATCACCAAGTGGTACAAAGACGGCAGAGAACTAAAGAGTGACCGCAAATACCAAATTTCCTTTTTCAACAATATTTCCACTTTGAAAGTCTTTTCTGCAGACAGGGGAGACAGGGGCTTGTATACTTTTGAGGTGCACAATGAAGTGGGGGACAGCAGCTGCACATCTTCGGTTGATGTTTCAGGTCAGCTCTATGTCTTTATTGTTCACTCTTGTCTTTAAAGAAAGCTTTTATTTTTTCCCCTTTTCTTGCCCTTGAATGAAACCTCAACACTTGTCTTCCTGTTCTTCTGCCCTGTCCTACTTAGATCGCCTTGTTCCTCCTTCATTCTCAAGAAAATTAAAGGAGACAAATGGGGTGCTTGGATCCTCTGTGCTGCTGGAGTGCAAAGTGTCTGGCACAGCTCCCATATCTGTGTCTTGGTTTCAAGATGGGAATGAGATTGTTTGTGGAGAAAAACATGAAATCTCATTCTTAGATAATGTTTGTGCTTTGAAGTTGAATGCCCTGGATGTCACAGATACAGGGTCTTATACATGTGTGGCAGCCAACGTGGCTGGATCTGATGAATGCAGTGCCTTCTTGACTGTACAAGGTCAGTGGAAGGATACTGCCATGCCTTCAACAAAAATCTTCTTCCCTCTTCTCTTTCTTTTCTCTGGTTTCCTGTGGTTTCTTTTTCATGGTTTGTTTAGTTTGGGGGCTTTTTGCCATGGTTTCTTTTATATTTTCTTTTTTACTCAAACCTGCTCATTTTCCTCCCCACAGAGACCCTCCTATTAACATCTTTCACTTCTTTGCATGATCCTTAGAACCACCTTCTTTTGTGAAGACACCTGATCCCCAGGAAGTTTTGCCTGGATCAAATGTGACATTCACCAGCTACATCAAGGGCAGTACTCCCTTCAAAGTGACCTGGTTCCGAGGCATCAGGGAGCTGGTGCCAGACAGCAACTGCTCCATCTCTCTCCATGAGTCTGTGGCACAGCTGCAGCTGTACAACGTGGAGCCAGACCACAGCGGGGACTATGCCTGTGTGGTCACAAATGATGCTGGCAGTGCCTCATGTACAACACAGCTCTTTGTGAAAGGTGTGTTTGGGTGTGTGCATGAATGCACAGTAATCTTCGTTCACTCCCTGCCTGCAGCTCTTCCACATCTGTCCCTCTTACTATTGATTCATACCTCCCCACAGAGCCTGCAGTCTTTGTGAAGAAATTAAGTGATTTCAGTGTGGAGCAGGGGAAGTCCATTGTGCTGGAAAGCAGCTACATTGGCACTCCTCCCATCTCTGTCACCTGGAAAAGAAATGGGATGCCCATTGCTCAGTCTCAACGCTGCACTGTTACAGCTACTGAAAAATCTGGCATCCTTGAAATCTTCAACAGCACAAAGAATGATGAAGGCGAATATACCTGTGAGGTGGCAAATGAGGCGGGTGGGGATGTTTGCCACAGCCTTGTCTCTATCTTAGGTATTCATCACCCCTGATCCCTCTAATGCACCCCAGTGATGCTCTGCCTCTGCTCACCATGTTCTCTCCTTCCCTAGAACCACCTTATTTTGTCACGCACCTGGACCGTGTGGAGGTGAAGGTTGGCGAGCCTTTGACCTTAAAATGCCAGATTGGCGGTTCACCAGAAATCAAGGTGTCCTGGTACAAAGATGACACCAAACTCAGATCAACACAGGCTTACAAAATGCACTTCAAGAACAATGTGGCAACACTGGCATTCTCTGCTGTAGAGGATAGCAACATTGGAGAATATATCTGCAAAGCAGAAAATAGCATCGGCTTTGCCACCTCCACAGCTTTGCTTGTTGTTAAAGGTGATGGGCCAAAAGCCACTCTTTTGTGGGGTAGTTTGTAGGAACTCTTTGTTAAGTCTACAGAAAGTGGGTTTTATTAATTTCAAAGATAATTAATTCAAGGTTGGCTCTTACTGATAGTAGTGGTTATTATTTTTTTTTGCAGAACGTCAACTTCCCCCTACATTCACCAGAAAACTTAAAGATATTCAGGAGGTGGTTGGTGCCCCGGTGACATTTGACTGCCGCATAACTGGCTCAGAGCCTATCCAGGTGTCTTGGTACAAGGATGGGGCTCTCTTAAGTGACACTGATAACATGCAATCAGCCTTCTTAAATAATGTTGCAACTTTACAGATCTTAGAAACTAGTATGGATTACTGTGGCCAATATACTTGCTCAGCCCAAAATGCTCTGGGGACTGCCTCTTCCAGTGCCAAACTTCTCCTTACAGGTTTGTAGATGACACTTTAATGAACATCTTTTGTACATCTTTGCTCTTTTACTTCTCCACCCTTTTTCCCCACTCTGCCCATTGTATGGTGGCCAAGGGACAATGGGCAAGGCATGGTGAGGCAGGCTTGGTGGTGAGCTCTGCCATGCTTTCCTCTTTGCAGAACACCTGCGACCTCCCTTCTTTGACACCAAGCCGGTATCTATCGATGTGGCACTAGGGGAAAGCGCAACCTTTAAGTGCCACGTGACTGGTTCTGCTCCCATGAGGATTACTTGGACCAGAGACAACAGAGAGATTCGTACAGGTGGCAACTACAAAATGACATTGGTGGAAAACACAGCCAGCTTGACAGTCCTAAAAGTTGGTAAAGGGGATGCCGGACTCTACACATGTACTGCCAGCAACAGTGTTGGAAAGGACGTGTGTGCAGCTCAGCTGGCTGTACAAGGTACTGCTGTGGGCTCTAGTGTTTATGGGGTTTTCTTTGCAAGGCAGACACCTGGAAAACACATTCTGACCTGAATGCAGACATGTGTGCGACTAACAATTTTTACAAGAGGTTACTCTGAGATGTCTTATTTCCCTTAAATGTTATTGTAATACTTAAATACTTACTCATATTTCTTCTGCTTTGGTATTGTACCTGATTTTTCTTCTCAGAGGGATTCTTCCATTGAAACATTAACTCTTACTACTTTGTTGGGCCTTTTTGAATGGTTCCATTGGACAGAAATATCTGTCTTTCTAAAGTCTTTCTGCAACAGTGACAGTCACTAGGTTGCCCAGGTGAGGGAAAGGAAACTGAGAGAAATTCAGTTCACTTATGAGGCTTAAAGGTATTTTTACTGTATGTGCAGCTCCTACAAATAGCTTTGCTCTTTCACAGACTGAAAACATTGAAAATTGCTCTTCTAAACAGCAAAGCTGGGGGATCTGAGAGCACATTTGGTGACAAATATCCTGTCGCCCACCCAACACTTCACCTCTCCTTATAGTGTGTGGATCTAAAAGTAAAATCTAAATTTATGAATGGCTTAGACTGTCTTGGTGCAAGTGACACATGTATATTAGTGCAATTTCCTCAATGTAGGTGGAAACATATTTATAGCTGTTACGGATAATTCAATTTTACTGATTTTGTAAAAGAAGAAATGTAACATACAAAATGCATTTGAAAGATTGTAGCAAGAAATCAAACCTCTTTAAAAGATCTAAAGTTTCTTTCCACCACAATAATTCTGTTTATTATCAATTATATAGTTGATAATAGCTTTATTTTAACACCATTACCATTTGTAAAATGATCCCAGCTGACCTTAATTTTTTTTTTTACTCTTCAAGTCTTTATTTGTAAAATCCTGAGGAGTATTATTTTTTTTTTGATCATGAATTTACTGACACTTCTTAGTGTTGTGCAGTTTCCCCAAGGCTGTAAAATTAGTGATGTTGATTGTTTTCAAGCAATTTCTATACAACTTACACGGTCAATCTCTTTGGGTGCACTGATTTGCATGTGTTTCATTTGAGCATATGCTGTCTCACTTCTAAGACAGGCAGCCTTTTGTTTTTAGAATTAAGATCTTTCTTTTAAATGACCTTGAAAACTTCACAGCTTTTTATTAACATTCTCACTCTGGCATCTAATGTTCCCAATATGTAGTTTTAATAATTGCTTTGTGTTCTAGAACTGCTTTACTTCATAAATATATACCTTACTAATGTATATACCCTCATTTTTTGAAAGGAGTGGAATCAGTGTGTGACTACTCAGCAACTGTTAGTATGCAGATAGATGATCAGCTCTTTCTCAAAGTGAAATCCAATAGTAAATTGCTAAGGTTCCAAGAGTCCTGATGTTATCAAATCACCATTTCTGTTTTTGGAAACTCAGGAAGTTTTGTTTCTAACAACACAGGATGTTCTGCCACTGTTCCACAGATTGAAATACTCCAAAATTAATTAGATATTCTTCCTACACTTTACAGCCACACAAAGAGGCACTTCATCCTGTTTTGCAGAGAGATGTTTGTTGTGCCCACATTAGCACCTCTTGGTTTTACTAGTTACAGCTTTGATCTATGATCTTTGATCTAAGCATTCAGTCTTGTGATTCTAAAGTATCAAACTTTCACTCCTTTCCCTTCCTTATGGGACAAAATGTAGCCATCTGTTTTACTTTTCAGTCACAGGACATTTAACACCAATTCTATAAAACAAGCCATCTCATAATTCTCCTCAGTATGATTATTTCTAAGCTCTTTTGTTTTCTACCTAAGCTCCTTAACTTTGATTCCTTATGTGCAACTTTGTTTTGCATTAAATCTGTGAGGGGTTATAATGCAGATACATTCATTGACTACATTAATTATTAATCACAGGATATAAAGCAATTGCTATAATACTCGACATAAATGCTTTTAATAACATTTTTTTTGGCTGAACAGTTGGATTCTTGCATTTGCATCAGGCTTTTTGATTACACATATATAACGAGCATATTTTGTAAAGAAAACCACGCATATCAACTGATCTCTAGTGAATACATACAAGGAGAGGTAAAGTTGGTCAGCAAACTAAGGAGAAACTCACTGAAATGCATATAGAATACTTGTTTTCTTCTTAATCTGGATTTTGGACCAATTTGAAATCATCTAAAAAATTTCAGAGCAATTGCAAAATCAGAAGTTTTGCTTAAGTCCCTAAACTCTACAATTTCAGTTACACATCTCCCTGCTTATTCAAACAATTAGTGCAGTTTAAAGCATCATCTCTCCTTTTTGGCTTTCCAGAACCACCAAGGTTTATTAAGAAACTAGACTCCTCAAAACTTGTGAAAGAGCACGATTCCACAACGTATGAATGCAAGATAGGTGGATCTCCAGAAATCAAAGTCACCTGGTACAAAGGTGAAACTGAAATCCATCCCAGTGAAAAATACAGAATGTCCTTTGTGGATTCAGTGGCAGTCATTGAAATGCACAACCTCAGTGTTGAAGACAGTGGTGACTACACTTGTGAAGCTCGGAATCCAGCGGGTAGTGCAAGTACGAGTACTACACTGAGAGTAAAAGGTCAGAATCTCAGCTCTTGCCTTCTCTTTCTAACATTAAAGGGTCCTCCTTTAGGAAAAGCTCTTAAATCCCACTTTCTTTTGTCAGAGGCCAAAACCTACCTGAGTAGATGGCAAACCTCTTGTCTGTTTTTGATCTCTGTGGCTCTTTCTTACCTATTGTCTTTGCTATTTAGCATCAGAATATTTACTTCAATCTTCTGTCTTCTTTAATCTCTTTTGCTTAAATAACACAAACAATAACTCTTTTTTCTTTATTCCAGCACCCCCTATTTTTACCAAGAAGCCCCATCCAGTTGAGACCTTGAAAGGGTCTGATATTCATCTGGAGTGTGAGCTTCAGGGCACTCCTCCATTCCAGATTTCATGGTATAAAGACAAACGAGAAATTCGGAGCAGCAAGAAGTATAAGGTCATGTCTGAGAATTACATAGCTAGTCTTCACATTCTCAGTGTGGATACTGCAGATGTTGGTGACTATCACTGTAAGGCTGTAAATGATGTAGGAAGTGACTCCTGTATTGGCTCTGTAACACTAAGAGGTTTGTACAAAGATTGGCATCTTCTTGGCATTTCTTTGTTCCTGAAATTCTTCTCCTACTTTTCCACTCCTGGCAGGGTTCTTTACTGTTAAATATCTTCTCTTAAATAGCACCACCAACCTTTGTGAAGAAGCTGAGTGATCTCACTGTCGTAGTTGGGGAGTCGATTGAACTGCAGGCTGCAGTACAAGGATCACAGCCCATTTCTGTTCTGTGGTTAAAAGACAAAGGGGAAATCATCAGAGAAAGTGATAATCTTTGGATCTCCTACTCAGAAAACATTGCAAGTCTGCAGATTGGAAATGCAGAACCAACCAATGCTGGGAAATACGTTTGTCAGATAAAAAATGATGCTGGAGTTCAGGAATGTTTTGCCATGCTGAAAGTGCTAGGTTGGTAGCATGAGATAAAAAACACAATGTGTTTTAAGATGCTTTGAAACTTAAATTTTAATCATAATAATAGCTATTTCGTTGTTCTAAAAGTTTTCTGACTTGCATTTCATTGCAGAACCTGCAGTCATTGTAGAGAAGCCAGGCCCAGTCAAAGTTACAGCTGGAGATTCTTGTACTCTGGAATGCACAGTAGATGGCACACCAGAGCTTACTGCTAGGTGGTTTAAGGATGGCAATGAACTGTCCACTGACCATAAATATAAAATCAGTTTCTTCAACAAAGTATCTGGACTTAAGATCCTCAGTGCAACACTAGAAGACAGTGGAGAATATACCTTTGAGGTGAAAAACAGTGTTGGTAAAAGCAGCTGCACAGCTTCAGTGCATGTTTCAGGTTAGTTGACTATTCATTCTGAGTCACCTCTGATCCCTTAGTTCCTCTACAAAGCCTTCAGATAGCAAAGTGGATGTTGTGATTGGCAACCTAAGAGAGTTGTACAATCTTGGGAGTACTTGGCATGCCACTTTGACAGGCATCAAGGATAGATGCCTACCTAAAATCTGAGGGGCAGGAATTATTGAAAGGACTCGATTTCTTCAGCTTTAATCTACATATTATCTTCAACAGCAGGTGTAATATTTTTGCTTATGAAAAAGAATAGAAAAAACAAAAGTTGTTCCTCAAAGATTATAATTGAAAGTTCCAGCATATCCTTAACCATTGACTATTTTAGAAATACTTAGCTGTTTCAGAGTATATTGCCAAAGCAGATACAGGAAAAAGTCAATACTTTTATTATGCACATAGAACTTCCTGCATTTAAGAACCCTGTATGGTAATTTCTACGTATTTTTTTTTTTATTTTGAAACAAATGCAGATCGTATTATACCTCCTTCTTTCACAAGAAAACTGAAAGAAACTTATGGTCAGCTGGGTGCTTCTGCTGTACTGGAGTGCAAAGTTTATGGGTCACCACCCATTCTGGTTTCCTGGTTTCATGATGGACAAGAGATTACCAGTGGAGAGAAGTATCAGGCTACTCTTACAGACAATACCTGTTCTCTGAAAGTGAATGGACTTCAGGAGTCTGATATGGGAACTTATTTGTGCACTGCTACTAATGTAGCTGGGTCTGATGAATGCAGCGCATTTTTGAGTGTTATAGGTCAGTATCAGTAAGAAGCCAGAAACAGAGCCAAATTTCTTTTCAGAAAGAGTTAATTTTTTCTTTGTTGAGTATTTCTGATCACTGTGATCTTCAAAAGAAGTTCAAATGTACTTATTTTCTGTCTGTTTTATTTGTGTGCTTAGAACCACCATGTTTTGTGAAGAAGCCTGAACCACTGGATGTCTTATCTGGGGCAAACATAACCTTTACTAGTATCATAAAAGGTTCCCCTCCACTGGAAGTTAAATGGTTCAGAGGCAGTGTTGAGCTAGTACCAGGAGCCAGATGCAATATCACCTTGCAAGATTCAGTTGCAGAACTGGAGCTGTTTGATGTACATCCACTTGAGAGTGGAGACTACACCTGCCAAGTCTCTAATGAGGCAGGGAAAATTTCTTGCACAACACATCTTTTTGTCAAAGGTTTGTGCAAACTACTGCTTCTTATGCTTCTTAAAGATGATCTCTTGTCTTTATTTAATTGTTTTCTTCCTGTTGTTCGTTATAGAACCAGCCAAATTTGTGAAGAAGGTGAATGATTTAAGTGTAGAGAAAGGGAAAAATTTAATCTTGGAATGCACATATATGGGTACACCACCAATTTCAGTGACATGGAAGAAAAATGGAGTGAAAATAATGCACTCTGAAAAGTGTAGCATCACCACTACAGACACATCTGCCATACTGGAAATACCTAACAGCAAACTAGAAGATCAAGGGCAATATTCTTGTCATATTGAAAATGATTCTGGGAAAGATACTTGTCATGGTACAATCACAATACTAGGTGCGTCAAGCCAGCAGCAGTTCAACAAGTGTTATTTGAACTACTAATGGTCATCATGCAATATCTTTGTATGCTAATGGTGTGTCTTTGTCCTTCAGAACCACCTTACTTCATTACACTCTTGGAGCCAGTGCAGGTGACTGTTGGGGATTCTGCATCCTTACAGTGCCAGGTTGCTGGAACACCAGAAATGATTGTGTCATGGTACAAAGGTGATACAAAGCTGAGAGGAACTGCTACTGTGAAAATGCACTTTAGGAACCAAATTGCTACTCTGGTTTTCAGCCAGGTAGACAGTAGTGACAGTGGGGAATACATCTGCAAAGTAGAAAACTCTGTTGGGGAGGCTTCTTCATCATCTTTGCTCACAGTTCAAGGTGAATATTTCAATTTTAAATATAGGGAAATGGCCTATTTTTCTTAAGTATGCTTTGCTATTTCAGAAAACAATAATTGCCTCTACGTCGTAAAACACTTTACCGTTTCTTGACGTGTAAGGTACCCTGTGGTACTTTCTTCTACTAACAAAAGCCTACCAGTAAAGCTAATTGAAATAGAGCACTTAATGACCACAGCTCTTCTGCAGCGTTACAAGCCTCTGTATCTTCCATCCCTGTTCAGGATATTGCTTTGATTGTTTCCAGTATTAGCAGTCCTGAGGCTCATTGGCTCTAAGATAAATAAAAAGAGACCTCTCTTCCTGCAACCGTATGTGCAGGGCTCTTTACAACAAGTTCAAAATAAGTGGTATGCTAAACAATATTTTTAAGTGGAAGTTATGAGCAAAAATCCACCATACTCTGCAGCATATTAGTCAGTGATTATTGCTGAGTGCAGCAAGAGGTTCTGGTGTCTTCTGGAAGACTTCACTGTACACTTGTTCTCTTACAGAGCGTAAACTTCCTCCTTCTTTTACACGAAAATTAAGAGACATTCATGAAACTGTTGGCTTACCAGCTGTATTTGATTGTGGCATTGCTGGCTCAGAACCCATCGAAGTATCTTGGTTTAAAGACGGCGTGCGTGTAAAAGAGGACTACAATGTTCACACGTCCTTTGTAGATAATGTAGCAACTCTCCAGATTTTGAAGACAGATAGGAGCCTTATTGGGCAATACACCTGCACAGCTGTCAATGCTATTGGGACTGCTTCTTCTAGTGGCAGGCTTGTCCTTACAGGTTGGTGGGCTGTGAAATATTTAATGGAAATGTCTTAAAACTGAGTTTTGCTTTATGTATGGATTTAATATTGTACAAGAGATTCTTATTTCTCACAGTTTTAAAGTAAATTGAGATTTTTAAGTGATGAGTTTTTATTTCTTTCACTCTTCAGAAGGGAAGACTCCTCCATTCTTTGACATCCCACTTACACCTGTGGATGGCATTATTGGAGAAAGTGCTGATTTTGAGTGTCATGTTTCTGGAACACAGCCTATTAGAGTCACTTGGGCAAAAGATGACCAAGAAATTAGAACAGGAAAGAACTATCAGATCAGTTATGTAGACAACACAGCCCATCTGACCATCTTGAGAGTTGACAGGGGGGATTCTGGAAGATACACATGCTATGCTAGCAATGAAGTTGGAAAGGACTCTTGCACAGCTCAACTGGCTGTTAAAGGTACTGAATAGATAGTACATTGTGTTTACATTTTTCTTCCTTCAGGTATAAAGGAAGTTGGACTATTACTGCAAGATAACTTTGAGAAAACTTTTGGGATGTAGCCTGAGAGTACCTATCTGGAGATACATATGAATCTTTTATGGGAATTAGGAAGGGTCACTAACAGCAACAGGAGGAGAAATAAAACATTTTCTTTGACCTACTTTTTCAATAGGCTCTGGCCTATTTCTTTCTTAAGATTTTGACAAAACTCTTGTAGTTATTTAAATGGTGTATGACTTAAATCAATGTAAGAGAATTTTTTTTCAAACAGGAAAACACAGTGACAATGACTGTAAGAGCAAGGCTCGTGCTGTTTATTGTAGCATAATTTCACTTAAAAAATATATCCAGTTTAAATGACAGAAAATATCAATTCCCCAATGTTCAAATTTTTCTTGAAGCATTGTCTTTAGGATTTTTCATCTCAAGATAGATTCATGGAATTTATGTTCTTTTTACAGAACGAAAAACTCCTCCGACTTTTACTAAGAAACTGTCTGAAGCAGTAGAAGAAACAGAAGGGAATGAACTTAAACTTGAGGGTCGAGTTTCCGGCTCTCAGCCTTTGACTGTTGCTTGGTACAAAAATAATCAGGAAGTCCATTCAAGTGCTCACTATGAATTGTCTTTCAAAAACAATACCTTACTTTTGCATATAAAGGCTGTAGAGCAATCAGATGCTGGTTTATACACCTGTAAAGTGTCCAATGAAGCAGGAAGCGTGTTGAGTACATCTTCTGTTGTTATCAGAGGTTGGTTGAAGTCTTGTTTTTCTTTGCTTCCTGCTTAAAACAATTTATTTGTTTTATTTAGCTGCAAGTATATAGTATCTCTCTTATAAACTGGCTTTACTTACCTTAACAGCAGTGATTAGTCCAGTGATTCACATAAACCACAAAGTCAAGAAATTATTTTATTTTTGTGATTATTTTTTTTTCAAGGAGAAGCTTCTTTTTTTCTATTTGCTATGACTGATTTAAAGTGGATGCCAAAATATTTGTGAAATTTTTGTTGAATTTTTAATCATGCTCTTTCAGTGGAGTAACAGAGGGTTTGTGCAATGAAATCTAAGCTCAGGCAGTGTTGACACTGTGTTGTGGTAGCATGATACTTCATTATAATAGTCTTGCAGGAAATTGCATGTTTATTTCTTTTAAGATTTTTATGTAGTTCTGTAACCTAATAGTGCTTTTGATCTTATACTATTTTTTGCGTGTAAAGGTTCTTTCTGAAAGGATAAAGATATTTCTTGCATGCTTATATAGCAAATACGCTGTGATGCTCTCTTGATATTTATTCCATTTTATAACATTATGATTGACATTCTCAGACTTCTGGTTATCATCCACCATTCCTTGCCATTGCCTCCTTAGTAATCACATGTATCTCTCTTTCTCTTATATTCTTGATCATACTTCCCTGAGTGTTCACTCAAGCGTTTTCATATTCCAGAACCTAAAAAGCCTCCAGTTTTTGACCAGCCTCTTCAGCCAGCAGCAGCAGAGGAAGGTGATACCCTGCAGCTTAGCTGTCATGTCCAGGGATCAGAGCCAATCCGGATCCAGTGGCTGAAGGCAGGAAGAGAAATAAGAGCTTCAGACAGATGCAACTTCAGCTTTGCTAATGGAGTAGCTCTTCTAGAACTTGCTGCAGTTACCAAATCAGATTCAGGAGAATATGTATGCAAAGCTTCAAATGCAGCTGGCACTGATACTTGCAAATCTAAAGTGACAGTCAAAGGTACAGTAACATGGAGAAAATAAGGCATATGACAAAAATGTCAACCAAAACGCTATCCCATTTTTTTTCTGTGGAGCAAAAAAGTTAATAATCTAATAACAAACAATTATTTAATTTTATTTTTTTATAAAATCATAGAATCTGGTAAAACAGAGTATTTAACAATAATTTATATATCAATAGTGACATAAATGCTGAAAGATCAGTGTCAAAGCAATAGTACATTCCTACCAAAGAGATTAAAAATTTATTTTCTATCTAAACACGAAATTTACGAAAAATGCAAGCTAAATGGGTGAAATTACTTGGACATGCATGTTTTATGGAAAGCATGTCAAAAGTGGTGTTTATTAAAGGAATATACAGAAGGAATTTGAGCATGTGGCCTTAGAGTCTAATTGTTTTAAGACTATTACAGCTCTAGGACATTTTGACCTTTTAGCTGAAAGTAAATAGTGTCTAAACATGAGTCCTTCTGTGTAGTTCTTGCTTTACCACTGCATAAAGGACACAAGAGCCCAGCAGTATGCACAAATAATCCTTTCCACTACATGGTTAGCCACTAGGCTAAGGACGAAGTCAAAGAAAACCAGGAGAATTCAACAGATCACTGTTATGCAAGTAACTCTTATGGTATATTATCCAAAAATAGAATGAAAAGAGAAACCCTCACCAGAAAAACTTACCCATTTTAGAAAATGAGGCTTTCTATTTGCATATCTATCTGTGGATTTGCATCCATGGAGAGTATAAATGGCCTTACTGAACAGCACAGTATAGTCCATTGTGGACATTTTCATCTGGAAAGTAAACTGCAAGTTGGTTAAAACAATATGAAAATATTTTGGATTTTTACCTCTTGCATAGTATTTTGTTCCATCTCGGGAATTAATTTCTTTTTTACAATTCCTTCAGAAACATCATCACCCATGAACATGAACTGTTACTTGGAGCCATCTGTTATAACTCTCTGACTCTGTTTTTTTAGAAAAACCGGCAGCTGCTCCAGCAGCTAAGAAAGCAGACGTGGAAGGCAAACTTTATTTTGTGTCAGAGCCTCAGAGTATCAAAGTCATGGAAAGTAAGAACTCTTTTCAATACAGTACAATGTCTTCTATTTGCCTACACCTTTTGTTTGAGATGATATCCCTCTGTCATAAAGAACTGGAAAGATTTAGCTTCCTCATTTGCATCTTTCTGCAGAGACCGTTGCAACATTTATTGCAAAAGTTGGAGGAGATCCAATTCCAAATGTTAAGTGGATGAAGGGAAAATGGAGGCAACTCAACCAGGGAGGTCGCATTATAATCCAGCAGAGAGGAGATGAAGCCAAACTAGAAATAAAGGACACAATAAAAACTGATTCTGGCATGTACAAATGTGTTGCTTTTAACCAACATGGTGAAATTGAGAGGAGTGTAAACCTGCAAGTTGAAGAAAGAAAGAAAGAAGTTGTTGAAGGAGATCTCAGGGCAAAACTAAAAAGGTATACTGAAAGTTTTTATGGATTAATTTGCTATCAACACAGAAGAAAATTTTTTTATTATGCATCTCAGAACAAGATATAATTTTTAAAAAAAATTGTTAAATAGGAATAACTGTACTAAAAATAAAAGCACCTGACTAGACTAAGCTAAAGGATTCTACTGCAGAGAACAGCTCTGAGGTGATTCAATATTTCATTAAACAGCTTTCTGGGAATGAAATGCTGCATAGTTAACTTCTGTTATTGATTTGAATAGCACTCCAACAAAAAGAAAAGAAGAGGAAGAGCAACCTATTGATATCTTGGAACTTCTCAAAAATGTAGATCCCAAAGAATATGAGAAATATGCTCGCATGTATGGAATTACAGATTTCCGTGGCCTCCTGCAAGCCTTTGAGTTACTAAAGCAAACCCAAGCAGAAGAAAGCCATAGATTGGTAAGATACAGTGTGACTGCAGCATTGGTTCTCTTAGGAGTAATATGTTTCCCTTGAGCAGACATGGTGTCCACACTCTGGAAGCTCTGAAGTTATGATGTGTGGAGAAATTTCTGGTTCCTCTTTAGCTCTTTTACAGGCAGTTCTCAATGTCTTGCATGCTCAAATCCAAGAAGAAAACGTGGGCCTTCTGGCTAAGTAGGTTCTGTCTTCATAACTTGACTGCAATTGTTAGAAAGGGAAGATTTCCTGGTTACAGTACGGCTACATAAAATTTGATGTAGGAATGAATTCTGTGTTGGATAAATGTGACAGCTGGACATTTAGTATCCTTTAACATTTGAGTATATTCTGCATTCTTATAGGAAATTGAGCTCACAGAGAAAGCTCAAAGGGAAGATCAGGAGTTTGATGAACTTGTAGCTTTTATTCAGCAACGACTCACACAAACAGAGGTAAAGCATTTTTGGACTGATTTATTAAATACTCAAGCCTATAACAGGGGAACTTGAAATTAACTTAAACTAATATTTTCCAGCCTATTACTCTGATCAGAGACATTGAAAATCAGACGGTTTTAGCAGATGAGGATGCTATCTTTGAATGTGAGATTAAGATTAACTATCCAGAAATTAAACTGTCATGGTACAAGGGAACACAGAAACTGGACTCCAGTGACAAATATGAAATTAGAATTGAAGGTGATCGCCACATACTGAGAATTAGAAACTGCCAGCCTGAAGATCAAGGAAACTTCAGAATAGTGTGTGGACCACATATTGCCAGTGCCAAGCTAACTGTGATTGGTAAGTCTACTTCTGAAGTAAATATTTGAATTAGTTTACACTTTATTTGTTCCACTCTCTGATCTCTGTTAAAATGTATGTTTTAACATGCTAATAGAACCTGCAGTTGAGCGGCATCTTCATGACACTACTTTCAAGGAAGGAAAAACATGCACACTGACTTGTCAGTTCTCTATCCCAAATGCCAAGTCTCAGTGGTATAGAAATGGGAGACCCATTAAGATAGGAGGGAGATATTCAACACAAGTCTCTGACAAAGTGCACAAACTCATCATCAAGGATGTTAGAACGGAAGACGAGGGACAGTATACCTGCAAGCTTGACAGTCTAGAGACAACGGCAGATCTGGCCATTGAAGGTTTGTAAAGATGTAGAATCTCTTTCTTACAATAGTGACACTTTCTGGAGGTTTCATTAGCAGAACAAATGAAAAAAGAATTTCTGAAAGACAGATTCCAAAGCTTGGAAACAGACTAAATAAGAAATTTTACTGTCCTTTCTCTTCCAACAACATGTGACATAGTTGTGCAATTCGGTTAAGTGTATTCTTCACTAAACCATGATTAATAATGTCCCATAGCCCACAAGCAATCTGAGTGGTACTAGCTTCTGTTTTCTTTGGGACTCTTTCTTTGGACTTTTTCTTAATTATTCTCTATCTTTAGTTTCCTTAATGGCTTCTCTTACAAAACATATCTTCACAGCAATCTTGTTATAGTTGAACTCTTATGTCTTCTAATCTTCATTCTTATCTTCATAGAAGGTAGAATCCTTTTTTCCTACTCTACTTTTTTTAAGATCTGTTGCTATTATCTCATTAAAATTTAGCTATTTTGATGACAACAGTGAGAAGCATTCAGCTACAGTAAATGCCGTGGTGGTGCATAACAATTGACAGCAATATTTTTTCTTTCTAAAAACAGCGGAACCAATTCAGTTCACCAAGAGCATACAGAACATCGTTGTGAGCGAACACCAGTCTGCAACCTTCGAGTGCGAGGTGTCTTTTGATGATGCAGTTGTGACATGGTATAAAGGCCCCACTGAACTGAGAGAGAGTCCCAAGTACAGCTTCAGAAGTGAAGGTCGTTGTCATTATATGACTATTCACAATGTCAATGCAGAAGATGAAGGTAAAAATGCATGAAACAGTTGTGCTGGTGGCATTTTTTATATGTTTTTTTTTTTTTTTTGTCTGGTTTTAAATTATAAATGAATATAAATATGAACATTCTTGGCTGCTGCAGGTGTGTATTCTGTAATTGCTCGTCTTGAACCAAGAGGAGAAGCAAGAAGCACTGCAGAGCTCTATCTTGTAACCAAAGGTTAGCAAATTTTCTAAACAAATTTGTTTGCTTGAAACATGATTCTGGAAAAATCAATAGTTCTAAAAGAAATCTAATATTCCTTTGCAGAAATCAAACTGGAGTTGAAGCCACCAGGTAAAGTCCTCAAGCAAGACTGGCATAAGATCTTGTCAATACTCTGTCATAAAATTAAAGCATTTCTCTGCTTTTTTATTATTTTCAAATCTTTTTTTCCTAGTTAGAGTAAGTATAAACCACATCCGGAAAAGTATTCCTCATCCACTGACATGCGGAACTATTATTCTCATGAGTAGTGGCAATGAATACTGAGAAAATCCACAACCAGTGACATTAATAGGAACCCCATTTTGTACAACATGGAATGCCCCATTCTCTAAAACACATAAGTTATTTTTTAACTGCTAAGGAATAGAACAATGAAGATATTCAATTAATATATAGGATCTCCTCTGTGCAACTGAAAAAAAAAAAAAACAACCAAGGAGACAAAATAGGTAAAAATCACATCCTTATGATATGCAGTGATCTTCTTTTTTGAATGTTCTTAAGAGCCTACTCCAAATGTTGCAAGAACTATTTAGAAATAAAACATAACATTGTATGGGCTGGTTGAACTGAAAAGTTAATACAATTAGTTATCTATTGGTTGTCTAGCTTATGCTTGAGGAGCTAGCTACAATCCTTTTATGTTACAAAAAGAAAGATTAAAACACCATCAACTACTATCCTTGAGGAGAGTACATTGAATTTTTTTAATTGGTAGTATTTATTAAGTCAATTAAACATTTTGATTTTCTAGATGTTCCTGATGCCAAGGTTGCAGTTCCACCTCAAAAACCAGCTGAAGGTAGGGTAACAAACCATACTTGTTCTGTATCTGCACTGAACCAGAAGGCCAGTGGGAACTTCAGAGAAAAATCTTAGCTCAGCAATAAGATCTAGTTAATTGTCCCTGTGAGCAAGACTTGACTTGGATAGGCTTCTTTGCTGTGTGGAAGGCAAAAACTCTACACCACCAGTGGTAGGAGTTAATTTAATTCTCTTAAAAGGAGAAATTTTAAGAATTTCTCTTTAAAAGAGAATTTCAATTCTCTTAAAAAGAGAATATTTTCCATCATGTTTTCCTATCACTCTTCAACTGATATCAGTTCAACTTTCTATCAGTTGTTCATTTGATCTTCTTTTTATATCCATCTTTCTCTCTGATATTTTTTTTTAATTATAATATTTTCTTTTTGCCACAAAAAATATCTTTTAAACAAGCTATCTGAATTACTGCCTTAAAAAAATATTATTTTAAAGCTGTACATTGGATTTCATGTTTATGGCAAACAGTCTCACCCCAGGCTCTGGTTTTGGACTATAGGCTACAAACAATATTTATACTCCTGTTACTTTCAGTAGCTTACTATAAACGTCAGCAATTTGAACTTCTTGGATTTTTTCCAGGATAATTTGGTAAATGCTTCCAGTGGCAGCAGGCAGGGAAAGATTTGATATTTAGATGAATTAAAATCCACAAAGATAGGAGAGTGATGGCAGCAATAAAAATAAAGCTGAGGACATTCAATGCTCAAAAAAGTAAACCGGGGGTTCCTACTCAAGTTATATTTATTCAGCTGCTGTAAACTCTCAGAATAAGCACCATGTTTGCTTTTATTCTGCAGCTGCAATAAAATAATAGAATCCATTTTACCAAAGCAGGATTTTTTTCGTTTACAAGGAAATATCAAACTTAAATTCTGTTCTAAACATTTCATTTTTCCTACAAGCTGCCCCTATTCCCATTCTTCTGCCTCTTGTTCCACCTCCAGAGGAGAAAAAGCCAGGTAAAAGTCCTTATAGTATTTGAATACTATGCTCATGTTTCGTTATGACAGTTGATTTTTGGATTTTTGTTTGTTTGGGTTTTTAGGGCTTCTTAAGGTTTTTTAATTCAAATTTTTAAATCTATTATTTTTAAGCAGAGAAAAAGGTTCCATTAAGGAAAGTCCCCCAAAAGGTGGTTAAAAAAGCTCCTGAAGAAGTCCTGCCAGCTAAAGGTAAATTTTTTCCCTTGTTTGTAAATTTTTTTAAAAGACTAAAATTACCTTATGGAAACAGAGTGTTTTGTTTTGAAATAATTTCAGTCTATCACAATTGTTTGATTTCTGGATTTATGTTAAAACATACATTTAAGATCCAAGCTGATTGTGACTGCCTAAAAAATAGTCCCTTCTTTAAACCATCCGTGGGGGTAAAATACTTTCACTAAATGTGAACACACAATATGCCTTGTGAATTCCACACTATGATATGAATAATCAATTTATTTATTTTAAGTTCCTGAGGTGCCACCAGAGAAGCCCAAAGAGGTCAAAATAACATCCATGGCAAGGAGAGAAGAGATACATGAAGAAAAGAAAATACATGAAACACCCAAAGAAATTTATGAAGAATGGGAAGAAGATTATGGTGAAGACCATGACTATTATGTCAAGGAAGAGGGCTATGATGAAGGGGAAGAGGAATGGGAAGAAGCTTACGAGAAAAAAGAAGTGACTTACGAAGAAAAAAGAATAATTCATGAAGAAGGTATTTGAATTATCATGTCATTTTATTTCTTCTCTTTTCTCATATTTATTATTAAGGCCCCAACATTTTGAACCAGGCAACATTTGTTTTGTTTTGTTTTTGCTAAAATATCTGGAACCATAATATGCTGACAAATTTTAAGTGGCACTTGACAATAATACAAGATATCACAAGGTATGGATGCAGATAGGAATGGATACATCAGAAATTCATTGCCAATGAACTTGCAGGTCTTTGAAACCTAACATGAGTTAGTAGTAAGGATATGTGTAATTTTTAGGTTTTTGGCTATTTCTTCTATAATTTTCCTGCACTCTTGATATATTTAAACATTTCACTCATTTATTGGTTGATGTTAATGGCTGTATTTTGCAATTTCTTGCATGTTGTAACTGTCTTGGGGATTAGCAACATGTATGCCTTGAGGAACAAGTTTTGGCTCTGATGAGAAAAATGAAACTTGGAAATAAGCAAAACATTTTACTTCAACAATTGGATCTCCAAAACTCTCTGTGTGTTTTTAAAATTCATAAAACTGTAATGGCATAACTAGGACCTTTCTGTCTACAGAGCCTTTAGGCAACATATTTTCTATCATTAAGTGTTGTTATTTGTTTTAAGTGACTGAAGTTCCTAAGAAACGCGTGCCTGAGAGAAAGCCACCGGCCATTATAGCTGAAAAGAAGGAAAAGAAGGAAGTAACTGTTCAAAAAGGTATGACTTTCGCACAAAACTAACAGGAGTTAGATTCAGATATGTAGATTGAGATGTCGTATGCATCTCCTTCAAGCTGAATGGTGCTGCTTATTCATATTTCCTTGGAAACAAGAAAATTCTCTTTATGTTGAACAGTGAGATGAGCAAGGGTCATGGCAACTCTCTTCTCCCACCTCATTTCTGAGCTCTCTGCTCAAAGCTGGTTGAATCAAAACAAGAATTAATGGTAAAATCAAACTGAGCTTCAGTTATCCTTCCTTCTCCCTGTATATTAGCCTTGGGCATGGGAGTAATGCGTAAGAAATTAAATGCTGCCCTTCTGGGAAACGTTTCCACTTAAATCACTGCATATCTCTCAGGGCAGAGTGGCCTTCACTGCCATCACCATTCACCACCATTAAACAATGCATTGAACAGAGCACAGGATGCACAGTGTTTATAACATCCTAAACAAAAAAACCCGACCAGTTCTATGTGGTCTGTATCCAGAAAACTATTTACAACATTACTTAAACAATAAATCTATCTGAATTACTTGCAGTTGTCAAGAAACCGGTCGATGAAAAAGTGGAGGTAACCACTCAGAGGGTTGCAGAAGAAAAAGTCAAAAGGGCTGAGGGTAAATACTGTTTAGTTATCTTAATGTCATCTTACTGTGAAAGTTGTGCCTTTCGTTTCTTAGCTGATCTGCATATGCTTTGTCTTTACTTAACATGGTCTGATCAATTTTTCAGTCTTTGAAACACCTAATAAAAGCTTCTGCTGAGTTCTTTAAACAGAAGATTAAAAGCTTTTTAGGGGAAAATTAATATTAATATTAACTACCAGTGCTTTAAGAAAGGAAGCATGTATGAAATTGCTGTGGGTGAAATAGTGTGTTTCATTCTAAACTGAAGATGTGAAATCCCTATCTTGTTTAGCATTCCATTTTGACCCATCTGTCAAGATGCTTTGGTTACTTCTTTGGTTATAAAATAAATATGCACCCTTATTCTCTTAGTAGCTACTTCCTTTTGTGTTGCATTTCCCATTCTGCAGCAGGATTCTCTCAGCTGCAATTCAATAAGTATCAGGAAATTACCTGTGCTAAATACCCTGAATATCTTTAGAACATAACAATGAAAAGAAACAAACACATTTCTTATGTTGCTTTATGTGATTCTAAGAAGCCTGACGTAGCTGATGAGTTAGATTGTTTGTCGTGTTTGTTGTATTTTCATCATTGATAGATTTCTGTAGACTTATTTTTATCTCTTTGCTAAATGTTTGACTGAGTAACAAAATTCTAACACCAACAGTTACCAAGAAAGTTCTGCCACCAAAACCTACACCAGTGGTCGTTGAAGAAAAAGTTATGAAAAAAGAAGGTACAGATCAGCATCTTTGAATTGCAGTTTACACTTTTTTTCAGCACCCAATATGTTTCTGTGCTTCTTTGGAATTTGTGGGCCTGTGTGTATGTATCTGGATCCATAGGAGTAGTCATGCTGTGACTGCTCTCAGTGTTTAATTTGTATGTCTACCATGCTTTTAATTCTTATAAAGTATGTTTTTAACATATTTGTGGATAGCCTTTTGGTTCTTGTTTAAAGAGCCTACAATCACACTGCAGTGTGACTTAGCTTTTTCTTCATCTATTCTGCTTGCTGGCCTAACCTTACATAATAAGTATAATTGTGTCCCCATGGCCAAAATTGTCTTTGAAGAACCACCTTTAGAATTCTTCTGATGTACTATTTCCAAAAGCCTGTGCATGCATTTTGTTTCAAATGTTTGGGCTAAAGGTGTCTGTGTCTTTAGTCTTTAACAAATACTAAATATTATATTTGTGTGCTTGTTCTGTGTTCAGTATTTTACAATATGAATACTGACTGTCTAAATATGTGTAAGACTTTAATGTGCAATTCAGTAAAGACCTGATAAAAACTCACATGCTGACTACCACTAATGTGGATCTAGAATATTAAATACTAAAACAAAATCCTATCTTTAAAGTACCAACAGTAGAAACATGGACTGTTTCAGAAGAAAAGATGTCAGTTTCTGTCCACAGAGAAGAAGAATATTCATATGATGTTACAGGTATGTACAAAACCAAAAGTCTGTGTACCCAAATCAAAACAATCCTTCAATTATTCTATACTTTCTTTTGATCTATTTTTATGTATGGCAAATTACATATTTAGACATATTGTACATTTGTCTTTTGGTATGCCTTGCTTTTTTTGTCCATTGTGTTATGTAGCTTTAGTATTATTTAGCTTAATAGATGGAAATAATTCAACTATTTTATCTTAATATTGTTTAAATGCTTTTCTTTGAAGAGCCAACAGAGCATGAGAAAACAGTTGAAGAAAGATTCTTTGAAGCTGTTTACCCAATTGAAGGTAGTTTGATTACGGATGAGAGTCTAATAAGTATTTGTTTGCTTGTTTGTTTTAATTTGAATCAAAATTCATTGTGAGACTTGCACATGCTGTTCATCTTTTGCATATTAACATATATGTTTCAGTGATGATTGTGTAGTATACACACATAATATCTTCTTGAAGTTTTTTTAGATTTACTATCGACATTTCCTATCTCAACATTTAATATCTTTAAAATTCCTATTGTAGCACATAGAGAGGTTGAGGAGGAGGAAGAAATTGTTTCTACAGAACTGGAGATCTCTCACGTTGAAGGTGAATAAGTCTTTGCATCAACATCTGCTCTGTTTTTCTGGACTTCCACATTATCTGTCTGTAACACTGTTTACCAAAGGATAGCATGTCAGAACTGAGATCTTTCAATTTCTCTATGGCTCTGCTCTCAAAGCTTCAAGCCTTATTGCATTTCTATCTTATTCTTCTTCATGACTGCTTTAAATAATTCCTTTAAAAGCTTTTTGTGACATGGGCTTGTTGTATTTGTTTGATGAAACAGATTAGGTTTTGCCATTTAGTGTTTGTTTATACACCATGTTAAGAGTAGCCAACTGTGGTTTATCAATTATTTTAGCTGTCTGCTAAATGATCACCACCTATCTTTTAAAGTGCCTGAGATACCAAAGAGGCGTGTTCCAGAAGAGAGAAAGCCTGTTCCTGTGCCTAAAATGGAAGCTCCTTCAGCTAAAGGTATTTCTACTGCTCTAGTTAAAAAAGAAAGAAGCAAAGCCCAAACAAATTTTCTTTCTTTCTTTCAGATTTTTCATGTTTTCTTGCATATATTTAAGAATTTACTCTCTATGTATCTTTGTTTTTGCACTATCTCCATATGCATTATTTGATTTTGCATCGTCTCTGTTGCACAGTTTCAGTTTTTCAATTATTCTATAGCTTTTGTCTCAGCTTAGGTCCTTCTCTTTCTTAGCTATCTCATGCTTATTTTTTCTGTTTAAGTTGTGCTGCTTCTTCAGGCAAGTGTAGAGTGTTTTTACTTCAAGGGAGTAAAATGAAAGGTGCTAGTGCAGTGATTTTAACATAGGAGTTTTATACTGTATCATAATGTCTTTCCTGTATTGTCCACATTTGTCCAAAAGGCTAAACATAGTATTGTGTCAGTTGCAGTGCTCAGATCCTTGTCCAAGCACTGTCTTCATTGTGTAAAACAATCTTGGATTATTCAAATCTGGATTAGTGTTCCAAAACCTGAACATCTCTTGCTTTAACAATGTTTTCCAAAGTGCCTGAAGCCCCTAAGAAACCTGTTCCAGAAAAGAAAGTTGCTGTTGCTAAAAAGGAGGTGGCTCCCCCTGCAAAAGGTACAGCATCTTTCAAATGTGGACTTTAACCAGTTCTGTGCTGTTGTCCCCTTTTCCTAACTTCTCTTATGTTCCCAATACATATGATAAACTTTGAGTGTTTACACATATGTAATCTTTGTGTGTTATGTGTGAATGTCTGTTCTCATCTAAGGCATTCAAAAGCCTTAGAAAGATTACCTAGATGAATTTTAATACCTTAAGAGTTTTTGAAGGGCCTAGAAAAATTATGCCTGAAGAAAAAGTACATATTCCTTTTCCCAAAGGAGAACATCTGCATGCCAAAGATACACTTACTGATGGAGTGTGCACTACTTGTTGAGTTTTATTTTCCTGTTAGTCTGTCTGTAAGCATGTTTGTGTTAGAATTTATATTTTATGTCTAATTCTCTGTACATCCATGAGATTTTTTAAAAACCTGGTAGTATATTTGAGCATCTCATTCTTCAGTTAAGAAATCAGTCTTAAAATATTTGATAGTCTTCCAGCAACTGGTTTGATTTTGTTTTTAATCAAACATATGTTGCCCTTGTCATAGATCTTTCTGTGTTAAGTGTATGAATGTGTTATGTGGTGTGTCTTGATATTCTTACAAATTGATTAATGAAATCTATAACACTCCAATAAATCTTTGAAAATTAGAATTCAGTTATCTTATACTTTATGGTTTTTTAAGTGCCAGAGGTTCCTAAGAAAGCTCCCCCAGAGAAAAAGGTTGCTGTTCCAAAAAGAGAGGAAGCTCCAACACCTAAAGGTACACCTTAAAAAATAATGTTCTTTTCTTATTATCTTAAGCATCTTGTTTATGTCAAATTTTGGGTTTGATTGCTAAGTTAATCTGGTTATACTGGTACTTCATCTATGTTAACATGTATATTTTGTGTCAGTTTTGTGTATAGGTGTGCTGTAGATTTATTCTTTAAAAACTTGCTAATTTAAGCTGATTATATTATAATTAATATCTTTGAAGTGCCAGAAGTACCTAAAAAAACAGCTCCAGAAGAAAAAATGCCATATGTTCCTAAAGTAGAACCTCCCCCTGCAAAAGGTACAATACAGCTAACCTTAATATAATTTATTGTAATCTTTAGAACATTGCATTTATCTCAATTTGGTCAGCTGTCATGTTTGTCAAGCAAAACATATCATGTGTAATCTTTCTCAACAACACATTTCTCTTGCGTGATGCCTGTGCCAGTTTTTACTTCAAATGTTCTAAAACAAATACTTTTTTTAAGTGCCTGCAGTTCCTAAGAAACCTGTCCCTAAAGAAAAAGTATCTCCTGCTCTTCCTAAAAAAATTGAGGCTCCTCCAGCTAAAGGTATGCTTTCCAGTAGAATGCAAGAATATGGTATTTCTCAGCTTCTGTCTGTAAGTTCTGTGCTGTTATTAGTCATTGATTTGTGCTTCTCCTGTGAGTTCTGCTGTTCTGATTTACACAATGAATCATTACAGTACATTGTTGTATCTCGTGTGCAATACTTACATGGTATTCTTTCTAAATATTGAATCTCTATTATATCTTATGTGCTCAGTACTCTTCTTTGGAAACCTAGATTTAGCATTTCAAAACTATGTTTTCACAATGGAATTGGAAAAGCATACATTTAATATCATTATCTTTCAAAGTTCCTGAAGTGCAGAAGAAAGCCACTTTTGAAGAAAGAGTACTTATTACAGAAGAAAGAATATCTGTAGCCATTCCAGAGGAAATCCCATCACCTGAAGGTACACTATAAGCTGACAATAGTGAGAAACTTAAGCTATGTCTGCAAGTCTATTCTAATATCAAGATCAAAAGACACCAAATATTTTTAATAGTTATTTTGCATAAGTTTTGTGTTGAACTGCAGGCAGTTAAAAGCCTCCTAAAGTGCCATTTACAATTTCAGTCTTGAATGTCAGGATCCCACCACATTGATATGGAAACACTACTATTGAATACAATAATCTCAGATGAGGGCCTCATAGATTTGCAGTGGCAAATATGGATGTATTGTTTATTTTAGACTCTACAAATTAGGGCTGTAACCATCCATTTGCCGTACTCACTACAAAGCTCTCTGTAGCCCTGAAGATAAAATACTGCTTCCCTCTGCAGTGTTAGCTTCTCACCAGCTTTCAGCTCACATTCTCATGTTCAGGGAAGATTGACATCAGTTGTTTTAAGTTAGTATAATTCCATATAATATCTGCTTCAAGATAACTGAAAACAGCATTTTGTCTGTTTTTATTAATAACTACACAATCAAGAAAATTTGCACTTTCTTTTAAAAACCATAAATTAATTTTTAGAAGAAAATTTGAAACATGTCTGTCTAAAATACGGATTTGCAGATACACATCCGTATGTATACATGCAGTGTTAATTTCTGTTTGTGTCTTGCAAATGAACCTTTTCTCCAGAACTAGCTGAGGTTTTCCCTGATACAGTCACCTTTGTAGATGAGTACATGCCAGGATTTCCTTTCAGTTCTTGACCTATCCATTTCACTTTTTCCTTTCCTCACTTTCATACAGTTGGATCAAGGAGAAATCTCTAATTCTTTGACTCTTGTTCCGCCAGTTCAGTTATTGTGATGGGGAAATTTGGGTAGCAGAGGCATTCTGATGAACTGACAGTTGACCAGTGTATGGTATTAGATACAACAGCACACAATAGGGAACCTGGGACACAGACAAACCACATCATTTAGAACAAATCATATATATGCATACAGTGCACAGCACTTTCTGGATTGTATGCATATCTGTCATTGGTATATACAACTTCTAAGAATTGGTCTTCATCTTTATCCATCAGTCCTTCCCTCTGTCCATTTATCCATCCTCCAAAAATACTAAAACTACACTTTTCCTTAAAGAACCAACAGTTGAAGAATGGTCTGAAGAAGAAAGAGAGGAAGTATCTATTTCCATCCACAGAGAAGAGATTTCTGAAGGTATGACAACAATTCAGGAGCACTAGGAAAAAGCAAAAAAGTAATTTTTGGTCTGTACCAAATAGGCAGTTTGGATTAATATCTGCTTTACTCATAAGGAAAAAATTACTACTCTATAAATATGTTTTGGAACTTATAAATTTTAATTTTAACTTCTACAACTTCTATTTCTTGCTTTTGAAAAGTGGAGTAGCTAATCCTGTTTCAATACAGTGAAAATAATAAGGTATCTCTTTGATAGTGAGATGTCAGGACTTCTTTATGTTTACAAAAATCCTCTGTTGGAAGTTCCTCTACCACCAGGATGATTGAATAAAGTAAATGTTCTTCTGAATACCATGATGCACTCGGGTTTCTCAGATAATTTCACTGTAAAATAACTGTATTTTTTGCACCCCTAAGTTTATTGGTGGTCGCATAATATTGTGAAGGACAGTAACTGACTGACTCAGTTTCTATGACTAGTGACTCCACAGATTTTTCAAGGGACATCTTTAGCCAAGGAATTTTCTCAGTATTTGGGAAAGAAGGTTTCTCAAAATAGACAAATTTCAACATTAGTGCGTGAGTGGACAGAGGAATGGAGCATTTTCAAATTCCACGCAAATACAAGATGAGAGTCTCTTGGTCCCATTTAAGTTGCTTGGAGTGTTTCCATTGGCCTCAGTGGAAGCAGGATGGTTTGAATGTAGATTTTGTCATCCCAGAAGAGTCTGTTAATAAAGCACACTGTTTGTTTTTCTCTCACAAATATTTTGTTGCTTACCGAGGCCATAAAGGCAGTAATATATGTGAAATACTTAAACTTAAGTGTTTTTATATTTTACTCTTTTAAAAAGTGACTGAAGAAGAGTCTTACTACATAGAGGAGACAGTAACTGTTCCAAAAAGAGAGGAAGCCCCACCTAAAAAAGGTATAAGTTCATTTCACTACAACATATGAGTTGTTTCATCATTCTTAACATTATGTTGCCACTACATGTTTATGTCCATTTTTGGCATTTTTGTTTGTATTTGTGCTATAGCGATACTACTCCTCTATGTAAAACTATGTATTGTAATCTTTTAAAGTGCCTGAGAAGCACAGGAGAGTTGTCCCTGAGCCAAAAGTCCCAGGCGCTCCTAAGGAAGCTCCAAGAGTTAAAGGTATAAACCAGTTCCCCAATCAGTTCATGTGTCTTCAAAGGAATTATGTTTGTCTTAATGTCTTGCTTGTACATGTTGACACAGGTGGTGTCTTCTCACAGTGATGATTGCTGTCTCTTGAAAATTCTTGTTTGTGTTAACTCAGTAAAACACATTGTGTAGTAGGCAATTGCAAATATTACACTTTAATATTCTTTCTCATCTTTCTTCTCATCTTGCTCATTTTTCTAAAGTTCCTGAAGTTCATAAGAAAGCAGTTCCTAAAGAAAAAGTACCTGTTCCTGTGTCTAAAAAAATAGTGGCTCCACCAGCAAAAGGTATATGTGTTTTGTTCCTGTTGTAAAAAAAAAAAAAAGCTTTTTTGCTGCATTCCATTTTTAACATATATGCCTTGGCTGAGGATTGTATTGTTGATACAACATATATTTCTGGTGTCAACTTTCTTCAACATTAAACATGTTTTTATGTCTGTTTGTCTACAATGACACCTGTGACCTGTGCTGTCTTGATGAGATTTATATGTTATTGTGTGTTATTTATATGTTATTTCATCTTCTATCTTATACCTGTTGATGAAATCAAACAAATTTTCTAAAGTTACATAATCTTTTTTAAGAACCTGAGGAAACATTGGTGCCCACTTTTGAGGCAGAATTTGAAGAACCTCCAACAACCAAAGGTAAACAGATTATTACCATGGAGATTTTTTAGTTAGGTCTTGCAGTATTTGTGGTTAGGCATTTTAATTAAATACAGTTTTGTTTGTTAGTATCTGTAACCTTTGTAGGGATCTCCCCTTTCTTTTTACTCTACTCCTTTTGGTGCTGTGAATGTAAAGGCTGCTTTTCAGCAGTGTCTTATTTTTGTAGCTGTTGAAGTTCACTTAGCACTTTTTTTAAACAATCAGAATAAGTAAAAGAAACATATATCTGCATTTCAAATATTGTAATTAAATATCCTTGCACATTATTTTTAAGTGACTGAAGTGCACAGGAAAATTATCACAGAAGAAAAAGTTGCAGTTGCTAAAAAAGAAGCGGCTCCACCAAAGAAAGGTATATAAATTTTCAGTTACACTACAGAAGTCTTGTCTCAGAATAGTGGTTTGTATTTATGTCTAGTTATCTAACACAGACTCTAATGTTCACTGTTTGATGTCTTTCTTTTTTTATTTGAACAAATATTAAGTCTCTGATTTGTGTTTTGTCATCTGCTTATATTTGTATACTTTGAGTAATTTAACATCTATTACAATAAACTTTTTTTAAAAACTGCTAGCAGTGCCCAAGAAGCCTGTGCCAGAAGACAAAGTACCTGTTCCAATTTCACAGAAAGTGGCAGCTCCAGCAGCTAAAGGTATACAAGCCCTTTTGGAAGTAGAGATGGCTTTTAAATATCAGATATCCATGTGCATCATAGTCACAGTCTGCCTAGTTAATAAAATCTGTCTCTCCTGATTTGGTTATAAACAAAAAGGACCTTCATCTTTTCCCCTTCAAAATACTGCTGAGTGTGACAGCGAATAGCCATACACCTTCATTCTTTGCATTTTTTAACTAGTATTTCATTTTATTGATCACTCTATATGCTTAAATGCTTGCAAAGCTGAGTGACAACATTTACTCAGTGAAAAAAAAATTAAAACCAACATTTTTTTTAAAAATCAATCTTTATAATATTGTCAATATTCAGTGAAGTGTTTCAAACTTACAAATATGTTGTCTGTTTCTGTGCTTTTCTTGTGTTTGATTTTGTTATGTATCCTGAGTGTGTGGTGTTCTGTGTTTTAATTGAGTTTCTGAAGAGTTTAGAGACGAAGTGTTTACCTCTTACTTTCATCTTCATTCCATCTTACTTCCCAGTATATGAATATTCTGTTCAATTTTGTTTTGTCTATATATCTATTACTCTAATATTAGATCTATTATTTTACTATATATTATCTGTATGTCTCATGTGATTGTTGTGTTTATTATATTTTCTTTTAAACAGTTTGCTGTTTGCTCCTAGTTGTTTGTCTATAATTCTTTCATACAAGTTTCAGAATGTGTGTGATTTCTTTTAGAAGCTAGTTTTCTTACAATTACTATCTTTAAAGTCTCAGAAGCACAGAGGAAAACTGCCAGAGAAGAAAGAGTATCCATTGCTGTTCAAAAGAGAAAAGTGTCTCCACCACCAGAAGGTAGTCCTGCCCATGGGTTAATCTACAAACACATTGTGCTCATTTAAGACTACCAGAGCTTCAGGCCTATTGCTCTGGCATGTCTCCTGAGGTTCAAATTTAGAATTATAGAATCATTTAAGTTGGACAAGACATTAAGGTCATTGAGCCCAACCATTAACCTTACACTACCAAGTCCACCACTATGATCCACTGTAGTCCCAGAGGAACTTTTACAAAGTCTTTGAGAAATAATATAGACATTTTTCCCAATTAGTCTGGGTGTGGGTGGTGTCAGGAAACAATAGTTATTTTTCTAAGAAATTCCAAATGGGATATTTATTATTGTACATGGTATTACACCAGAAAAAAAAAAAAAGTTAATGTTAGACTCTGTCTTTGAAGTACCAACAGAAGAAGAACATTGGGCTATGTCAGAGGAAGTATCCGTTTCTCTCCACACAGAAAAGGAGATTTCATACACAGGTATGAAGACTAAAAAGATTCTGTATCCAAAGTTACATCTTGTCAGCTAGTAAAAAAACCAGAGAGAATAAAACAAAATTTTATGTCCTTTGCTACTTATGAAGCTTCATAAAAGGGAAGCTTGTAGAATGGTGCAGGATAGTATTTCATTCTCGCAATAAAATACTGTCTCTCCTTTAATTCTTTCCTTTGGCTTACTGCTGTTCACATTGTGGAAGCCAAATAATTTCATTAGGTCCTCCTTTTAAAATCTTGCCACCTGTCTGACCTTTGAGGGGAAACAAGAGACAGTCTTTGCTTTCATTTAAACTAACATGCTTTATTATTCTGAAAAGACAGATAGTCCTTTCCTGTTCTGTAAAAGCAACTCCTCACCTAAATCCGAAGGTTAAAGAAAAAATCATTAGCTCTACTGCTACCTGCATGGCTGAGACACTTAACACAATCCAGTGTAATGGATCTGCCTGCTCAACAGTCCATAGCCTTTAAGGAAAATTTATTGGTCTTTTACTTTTGCAGACTATCAATTGATTTGTGAAAAATTATCCACAAGATGCCTCACACTCACTACTTTCAAATCTGATACTGTTGATAAACGGCATTAGCATATTCATATCATAAAAGATTAATACAGACAAATCAGCATGAAGTTAAATTATCTATTT
This sequence comes from Onychostruthus taczanowskii, assembly GCF_017590055.1. Classification (NCBI taxonomy): domain Eukaryota; kingdom Metazoa; phylum Chordata; class Aves; order Passeriformes; family Passeridae; genus Onychostruthus; species Onychostruthus taczanowskii. The sequence continues at coordinate 7,141,938 of NW_024499240.1, read as the reverse complement.
CGTTTCCAAAGTTGGGGAGACAAGCATACTATGAGTACTAAGAGTATGATGAAAGATGACCTTTGATTCTCTGTAAGGCAGGTGTAATATGCCATCTGGTCTGGAAAGAAAAGGGTCAAAGTAGAAAGACATTAAAGGCAACAGTTCTTCAATAAGGTACCAAACTTTGGTGTTTTAGCTGGAAAAAAAAAGAATCCAAAGGAACCTGAGCTTTCTGAAAAAGGTACTCATGCATAATGCAGTTTTTGTTTCCAAATCCACCAAAGTATCAGTTCCAAGCAGTTTCTGTTGAAGATTTCAAGTGTAGATGAACCTGGCATTTATAATTAAATATCAAGGAGGACTATGCCAGAAAATACTTAGAGAGCTAATGAATCTTCACATTACCCCAAAAATAACACCAAGCATCAAGACATGTAACAGCCACTCATCTATGCTCACTGTATCTTGTCATGAATAAAGTTTCTTCAAATCTGTCAGCAACAGAATGGATTCCATCTCTGAAGGTCAAAAAAAATCTCAAATCTGTTAAGAAAATGCCACAGTTATTCTCCGACTTGGCAAGTCTGCCAGATCTTAAAATGGCAAGGTGATTTCTGTGCAGTTTCCAATTATATTGGTCAAAAATTTTCCAAGACACCTGCCTCAGAAAGACAAGACCCACACACTTCTGTAAAAGGGAATATGGTGCTTAAATATAGTATTCTTTCCTGAATAAGTCTGAAAAATTGAACATATCCACATCTTAGTCTTTTGGAGATGCTCCTGCTTTTACAAGGAACGGCTCCTTGCCATGTCAGAACAAACAAGGCACTTCATAAAGTAATTGACAGAAGAGGAAAAACACCTTCCTCACTGAGCAAGTCATTCTCTTGCTTTTAATTAGCCCAGAGCCCTTATCTATTGTTACTCTCAAAGGTTTTCTCCATGTGTTCCTTCACCTTCATCTAGAGTTTTCTACACAAATCTTTTGTTGTCAGTAAATGACGACTCTTGATCTCTTCCCGAGATAGTGCAAAGTGTCACTGCTCTGGAGAGGAGCTGCTACAGAGAACAATGAGGTTTATTGATTTTGTAATTGGATGGCTTTGGATTTTGAATTCTGCCTATCAACAAGCTTAACTTCACTGTTGGCAGCAGTGGATGAAGCAGGAATCATATCAGCTGCTTACACTGGTATCTTGAAAAGACTGTTGTTTCTTAATTGAAAAGAAGCCTAATGACTTCTCTAGCTACATGTCCAGTGACAATAAGCACACTTGTCTTTTACATGTCAGCTGTGTGTTTGTAAGATATCTTTTTTCTGTTTCTTACCAAGAATACTTTTGCTTTTAAACAATTTACATATAAAAATTCTTAAATGTAATTGTACTATATCTTTCAAGTGCCTGATGTACCAGAGAGGGCTATCATTGAAGAAAGAGTACCAATTTATCCTCCTAAAAAAATGGCAAGACCACCAGCCAAAGGTATAATGGATAGAGTATTCAAATATGGTGTAAATGTTTTTTGTGTCTTGTATGTTCCATGTACAGTGAGTACTGATTTGTTTTCTGTGGAATGTTCCCGCTTTGTTTAATTCTTAGTTGACAATGCCTTGTGATCCTTATTATTAGTAAGATCTATGTGCTAAATTTTAAGGTTCTTTTAATTGGTATCTTTTTAAGTGCCTGAAGTACGCAAGACAGTTGTCCGAAAAGAAAAAGCGTACGTTGAAGTTCCTCAGTATGAAGAGGAGGAGGAGGTTCCAAGGTACGAGGAGGAAGACACCACCAGATATGAGAGGGACGTGATCCGTTACAAGGAGGAAGTTCGCCATTACGAAGAAGTTAGTCACTATGAGGAGGAAGCTCCTCAGTATGAAGAGGAGGAAGCTCCTCAGTATGAGGAGGAAGAAGTTCCTCAGTATGAAGAGGAAGTCATCCATTATGAAGAAGAAGCTGCTTATTATGGAGAGGAGGTTGCTGAATATGAGGAGGAAGAGCCACAGGTTCCTCAGTATGAAGAGAAGGCTCCCCCACCAGCTAGAGGTATACTTTAACTTTAGGGTTTCTGTGAGGAAAAGTAGTATCTTTTCATTCTATGAAAGTACCAAACTTTTGTTTTACAATGTTGCAGTGTGCTTTACAGTGTGCATTTTTAGAGATGTTTATTGATTATTATATAGTGCAGAAAACATATGATGGCTGTATATCTACTCTTTACTACTAACTCCATAAATTAAAATTTTCATGTTCATGTTCATTCCTCTTTCATATGATCTCTGTGTAAACCACTATGAAAATTTAACCAAGCTGAATTTCATTCTCATCTGGGGTCCAATTTTTCTATCAGACTGTGCTTGAAATATTTAAAAACACTTACGTAAATTCTACAATCATAGACAAAAAAAGATATTTATCTAGAAAACAGCTAGAGTACTTGAAAATAAGTCATGTAGGAACACAATTCACACTGATTTTTTTCAGAATCTTGGAAAGCCCTATGGTTGATGTCTATTTCCATCTTGAAGAGAATACTATACTTCCATGAAAAAGAAAAATATCCATATTTAAATAATCTAGTTTCAGGTGTTTTCCTTAGCACTAATTTTTATGGTGTGGGTATAGATTTTCTACATTGTTAGTACAGGATGAGCATAGTATTCACTACTTAGGAGATCTAGGTCATGCCAAGATCTTGGTAATAAAGATCTGCATATAATATATTCTGCATCATAATATAAAGATACAGGTAATGTATATCCGATTTTCCTAAATTATATGATCATCAAAGAGTATAATTTCCAGTCCTGATCCAAATCATTCCATAGTGTTATTTTCCATCAAAGAAGTTCAGAATTTCATTTGACTAATTAATAAATATCAAAATTATATCTAACATTGTTTACAGTAGAAATTTTGTCATGAACATGAGAAAAGATGAGGCTGTACACTGCAAAACCCAGGTTAATCCTGAACAGGAAGATTAGTGTGGGCTGAAATTTCCATTTAATCTCTCATATTAGCTAAGTTTAATTCACATGTGCTCCAAACTTTCTTCAGTATGCTCAGAGCCAGTGGAATTATTCTCCTGTCATTGTAAAATTTATATGAACATTTCTGGGGTTTGGAATACAAACAAATGTTTAGATACATTTTAGTTGAAACCTTTGCCTCACTGCAGTTAAAGGAAAAGTCTGTTGATTTCAGAATAGTAAAGGGAATTTTTAAAAAGCATTTCATTTACCCAACAAATTGTGGTATAAACTGCTGGGTACTTATAATGGACAGTGCTGTGCTTGAAGTAAGTCAGTTGATAAACTAGATGTGCTTGGGTTTTTTGCATTTAGAAAGCTCTTGGGAATTTTTCAGGAAGAAGATGCAGTCATCAATTTATATTTAATGTATATAAAAGAATATGATCAGATGCAACCTATTACATGCCTGACAACCATAGGGAACATGTTTTTAATAGCTGGTTAGAAAAAGTGACTGAATCTCTCTGACTTAACCTTCTGAAAAAAGAAAATCTTCTTTCAAAAAAGCCCTTGAAGTTGAAAATATCTTCATTGATGGTCTCCATGGCTAAGCAGGGAGAATGGACATAAAAGCAGCTAATATGAGGTGTTTGTTATTTTATTTTGTCTTAGTGATAAAACCCTTTTAAATCATAGCTGTTTTTTTGGAGTATGTGATGTTTGTTTGCATGAACATGTATTTGTTATTTGTGATGTTTGTTTGCACTTTATGTTCCTGTTGTTATGGAAGTAAATATCTAAAACTTTAATGGTATCTTTCAAGTGCCTGAGGTTCCCAAGAAGCCTGTTCCAGAGGAAAAAATACCTATTCTGAAGAAAAAAGAACCTCCTCCAGCGAAAGGTATATATAATCTCTTTACATTAGAAGACATCCTCTGAATATGTAATTATTTTTCAGATGCCTGAATTGCTTATTACTTTTTTCTGTTCTTTTTGGAGAGGGTTCTTCATATGAGATATTTGTGTTGCTGTCTTTTTTGTTTCCTTTCTGTTTTGAGTAGCTTATGGTTTACTTTTTTAACCAAAATCATGTTTTTGAAGTGCCCGAGGTGCCAAAGAAACCTGTACCTGAAAAGAAAGTCCAAGTGCCGAAGAAGGAAGCTCCCCCAGCTAAAGGTATATACACTTGTCATTGTCTGTGATCAGAAAGATCTTCTAGCATTACTTTATCTTCTCACTTGTGTTAAAAACTAGGATAGAAAAAGAATTGTTACTCTTAATGACTGTGGTTCTTTTTGTTTGTGTTTAATTGTTTTAGTGTGACTGGTTTGTATGTCATGTTGTCTTAGATTTTCATGCCAAGCTCAATATTTTATAATATCTTACTAAGTTCCAGAAGTGCCAAAGAAACCTGTGCCAGAAGAGAAGGTTCCTGTTCCTGTACCAAAAAAGAAGGAGGTTCCACCAGCCAAAGGTATATGACTTGATATAGCTCTTGACTGAATGCTTTATACAAAAAAATAATTTAAAAGTCAGTCTTTTTTTTGTACGTAATGTAGAGTGAAGAGTTTTCTATTCTTGACAGTTCTTCTTTGTCACCCAACTTTATTGATTCATATCAATGTTCTTTACCTTATGGCTCAAAAATTAAATTCTTAAGCCACAATAATATTTTTTCAAGTGCCTGAAGTACCAAAGAAACTTGTGCCAGAAGAGAAGGTACATGTCCCAGTGCCTAAAAAAGTGGAAGAACGTCCAGCAGCCAAAGGTACGCCATTTTCTGGTTCAACTGTGTGGTTCTGTTTTTGTTTGTTCATCTTTATAAGAAGATTGTTACTGGCAGTAACAATCCCATTCTTCAGCCTAATGTGTTTGAACCACTCCCTGAGCTGTTTGACACTGTTGTGTCTGTGTCTGTCAGTCATGGGGTCCATCCTTACTCTTCGCTTTGAAAATGTCTTTGTGTTTTGTATCGTCTCTGTCTTTTGGATCTTACAGATCTAAATCTTTTAAAGGACTTGTTGCTTCAAAAACAGATGGTCCAAAAGATAAAAAATTTACCTAAACAGCCAGACTTCCCCCTTAGCCTTACCACACCAGTTTGTAGCTCTGTTGTCCCTGTATGTTTGTAAGTTTACATCCGTGCATAAATGTGTGGATAAAATCAATGTTAACTTTCATCACACTACTAGATTTTGCCATATTTGTGTAATTATCTTAATATCAGATGTGCAGTTATCTTTTTACTAGGTTTTATATTACATTGAAAATTAATCCCCTAAACAAAAATGTCTTTAAAGTGCCTGAAGTGCCCAAGAAGGTTCCAGAAAAGGCAGTGCCGGTCCCTGTACATAAAAAGCCAGAACCTCCACCAGCCAAAGGTATCGCTTCCTATAGCTGAACATGTGGATAATGCTTGTTCTTTGTTTTGTGTATTTGTTGTTAGAATTTAACTGCAGTGTCGTAGCAGTGTGTGACAAATGTACTTGCTTTAGCTTCTGTGTAAGTTGTGTCTAAGTTTTCTACAATTAAAACTATCTTTAAAGTGCCAGAAATACCAAGACGTCCCAGTGAAGAGGTGCCTATTTTTGTTCCTGAAGAAGAAGAGGAAAAGGTTCCAGAGATGCCAGCAAGAGGTACAGCACTGATTCTTGAAGATTATGAGAGCTTTGTTCAATTCATTAATAGATCTTCATCTTCAGTGATTGTTTTAAGCTTGGTATAAACCTCAGTTAACCTTTTGAGAGGAGTCTTCTTCTTCTTCTTTCTGGTCTTTGTGACTTTGTTCTGTAGTTTTAGTACTTTTGATGCTCTAAAAGCAATTACTAATTTCTTATCAAAACTATATCTTTGAAGTGCCAGAGGTGCGCAAGAGAGCTGTTCCAGAAGAAAAAATAACTGTTGCAGTTCCTAAAGTAAAGAAAATTCCACCAGCTAAAGGTATATCACATTGTGATGTATGCAGATAGCTCCTCTCCCTCTTATTTTCATATTTCAGTGGAAGCTAATTTTAACATTCAGTTTATACTCATGTGAATCCAGGTCCTGCTGTTTCCCTGCAGCGAGCAGTGCTAGGGCCCAGACAGGGCTTGTCTCTTCTGTTATTGACTGCAGCCAGCTGAGAATCAGGCTGGCTTTATTCCACTTTAGGTGATTACTGTGAATGACATAATTCCTTGTGATACTATCATCCGGAAATAATTTTTAAAGTAATTTAAATTTTCTTTATGCAAAATAGCTGAAATTAAATTTTATGGCCCTTTACCTGGAAATTCTTCAATTTAGGGAGATCGCTCTTACATGTAACTTGAGAATAAGCTAGATTCTCAAGGGTTTCAGCTAAACTTATACAAAAATAGGTATAGGATCAGGTTATTAGTATGATCAATTTACAACTGATCATACTAATAACCAGATCCTATACCCTAAATGTGAAATTTGAAATGGAGGTACACTATTGCAAAGGCCACTGTTGGATGCCGACCAGCTTCTATCTCAGTTGAGTTTTTTGAAGAAAAAAAAAGCTGACTTTTTTTAAAAAAACTGAGTTTTTTTAAAGAAAAAAAAAAGAAAAAAGAAAAAAAAAGAAAATAAAAGCAGACATTGGAAGGTTTTTATGTAAAAAACCTTAATGCTAATAATCTTCTTTGACTCTGGTTTGTAGCATATCTTGCTAATATTTTCTGTTTGCCATGACACTGTGGAATTAAAAATTGGGCAAAAGTGCTAGTCCTCGTATAATCCTTGTAACCCAATTACATATTACTGTTTTCAGGGAGTAAAAAAATACCCAGTAGTTTCCCCTATTTTTATTTCTATTTCTATTGTTACTTTAAAGTTGGTGTCTTTCTGTTTTGTATTATGGATTTTTCTTTTGATGTTGTGAAAGTAAAGTTCTTTAAACAATATCTTCAAAGTGCCTGAGGTTGCAAAGAAGGTTGTGTCTGAAGAAAAGGTTCCCATTTTTGTTCCTGAGGAAGAAGATGAGGAATTTATTCCAGAAGAAATTGTACCAGAAAAAGGTACATGATCTTTTCTTGCAAGTCACTCATGCCATCTTTTGTGTTCATCAAAATTCACCTCTATTTCTTCTTCTAAGTTTTATGTAGCTCTTATATATGTTTTGGGGGGAGTTTGTGGTCTTGTTCTATGTTTTTATCTTGTTTCCATGTTCATGCTTTTACTGTTCCAAAAGCAATTTTAACACGTTTGCAAAATAATATCTTTAAAGAGCCAGAGATTCCTAAGAAACCTGTTCCAAAGGAAAAAACGCCTGTGCTTCCACCTGAGAAACTGGAGCTTCCTCCAGCAAAAGGTGCATAAGTTAACAATGTGTTGCCCTTCAGTGTCTCTGTTTAGTTTGTGTGTTATTTATGTTAGCTTTGTGTCCCTGCTGCATTTCTGCATTGATATCTCAGAGTCAAATTCCTAGAACAAAACAAGCTCTAAAACTATTTGAGTTGCTCAAAAAGTCTGCCTGTGGGTGTAAAATGTCTTTTGTTGAAATTTATGTTTCATCTTTTAAAAATATATTCTTCAGATCAGTGCTTATTATGTCTCTTTGTACATGTTTTCTGTTCTCTTTCTCGTACTATTGGTGGATGACATTCTTAAAATAAAATGTCTTTAAAGTGCCTGAGATGCCTAAGAAACCCATTCCTGAAGTGAAAGAACCTGTTCCTAAAAAGGTGCCAGCTCCATCAGCCAAAGGTACTGCAGATTGTAAATGCTTTTATGGTTAACTGATAATATTCTTGATCCAAGACTTGAGTTTAGCAAGGGACACTTTAGTATTTCTATCCTGTGTTGTGTTTGTCACTATAGTATTTGTTTGTTTGTACATTTCTGCTCTGTTGTTCATAAACTGCTGGATTTCTGTCCATTTAAATATTGTGCAAAAGTACACTGAAGTTAGGTTTTATCTTTAAAGTACCCAAGGTGCCTAAGAAGGTTGCTCCTGAAGAGAAGGTGCTGGTTGCTCCCGCTGAAAAAGTGGAGGTTCCAGCTGCAAAAGGTATATGTCCTCCTTATAATTAATATTTATGCTAGGGATACCCTTGACCTTCTTTCTAGCTTTTGTCTCTGTTGTACAAGATCTTTGTTTGTATTTATGTTTAAACTGTTAATTTTCAATGTTTGTGTTGTTGAACCATAAAGCTCTGTTTCTTGTGCTTTTCTACTTACATTGCTCTAAGGTGATTTGTTGTGTTTAAATTCCTAAACCAAATCTGTATCTTTTAAGTCATGGAGGTGCGTAAAAGAGCTGTGGCAGAAGAGAAAGTGCAAGCTGTTGTGCCCAAACCCAAGGAACCGACACCAACCAAAGGTACAGGTATATTTCCTCTTATTTTTCCCAAAGATTGTTTTCCTCTTCATTCTAAAATCTTTTATAATATATATATTTTTTCAGAAGCACAGTTTTATAATTTAATGTAACTTATGCTTGAGGTTGTCATGCATATTCTCTGTTCTTTGTCAATTATCTTGGCTAACTGTAAAAAAAAAATCAAAAATTGTCAGGTAGTAACAATTATACTGTTTCTAAAGTGCCCGAAGCACCCAAGAAACTTGTACGGAAAGAAAAAGTCCCTGCTCCTGCACCTGTGGTGGAGAAGTATGAGTATGCCTATGAAGAATATGAGAAGTATGAGACATATGAAAGCATTGAAGAGTTTGAGAAGATCCAGGAAGCTGAAGAAATTGAGGCGTACGAGGAACCTGAAGAACCTGAGGGATATAAGGAAATTCTGGAACAGGAATATGAAGTGGAGGCTGAGGAGAAAGATGTCTATGAACAGTATGAGTTTAAGGAGAAGGAAGAGATCTATGAGAAATATGAGGAGGTATATGAGGAGGCTTATGAGACCAAACCAGCTATAGGTAAATCAAGTCATGACTTCTTTGTTCTTATAGTGTGGTGAGTTTTCAGTTGCTGCTTAAGCTTCCTATGGGTGTTTATTTCTACTTTGCCTTGTTTGTAGTCCTATGTGTGTCTGTACCTGGTAATGATAAATCCATTCAAAGTTTGTCTCCATCCTAGTGCTTCCTAAGGAATTCTCTTCCCTGTAAAATGGGAGGGGTCCCTATCTGACTGCCCAAGAGCAAACTAGCAGATATGTAACCCAAGCAGAGAAAATGTTAATCTTCTGATGTCATTCAGTTTCAACCTGAAATATTTTTTATGCATTAAAATTTAATTCTTTTGTCCAGTTCAGCTCCTTTGAGTTATAAAGATATTAAGACTCATGTAGAATCTTCTTTCCCATAATTTAATTTATGATCATAGGATCCCTCACACCAAACAGAAAGTGCATCTACAATGTACCAAATAGATGTACAAAAGATGAAATCTTATTTAATTGCTCAAGAATTCTGAGATGACTGCTCCCTTTTTTCTGCATGAATTATGAGATGGCTCCTCTACAAATGAGTGATTGCTCTGCTTGCTGTCTTTATGTCTGTTTCTTCATAAATAACTTATAATCCATAATGACATATTTTTAAAGTGCCTGAGTTGCCCAAAAGACCTCTGCCAGAAGAAAAAGTACCTGCTCTTAAAAGAGAAGCTCCACCAGCTAAAGGTACATCATCCATCAGATAAATTTGAAAACACAGCCTTCTGCATGAGTCTCTGAATCCTCAAATCCAGTACTTTACCTACTGCTAGACTCTTAGCTTTCTTTCATAGTACTGTTAAAGACAGATTATTAAAAAAAAATTCTTTAACAAAAATCAAACAAATTACTTCCTGGAGTCAAAGGGAATGAAGTTATTGCCTTAATTTAATTTTTGCCATCACAATGATATTTTAAAGCTAATGGTTAAAACTCTGCCTAAAAACTTAGAACTTTTTTTAACCTAACAATGTACTGGAGTGTGTGCTATCTTAATAGGTATTCTCTGTATCAGGCTTTATGAAACATAAGTGTCATGAATAGCAATTGTCAGCGAGTGCTAGAGAAGTTACTGCACTAGTCCAGAGCTCTGTATTTTTCTGTTCATAGCTCTAAATTTGCCAGGAATTCATTTTGTGCTAACTTTTATTGTTATTTCTCATATGAATTGTCAGAATGAAATCAGAGGGAAAAGGTGGATCAGTCTGCTTGTTTGTTTTTACAGAAAAGCTTGGAGTTATTTGATAGGAAATTGCAACCTTACCGTATTCCCAGCTGCCATTAATTATAGCTGATAGTACATGAAACCTAATTGTTAAGGCTTATCCCTATTCAAAATTTATGCAACACCAGCAGTGTTTTTCTTTCACTGAATACTGAAACTCTAGCTGCATTAATCCAAGCAAAACAGATAGGTGGCCTCTTTTATATAACATGTATTTATGTATTTGAGAAATATTTTTGTGTTTTGCTAAGTTTTCTGACTCTGCATTGTTTGCTTTTTGTTGAACTTCTATTCTTACATAATACTCATATTGCAAACGTTCTTAAAAAAACTACCAATGTCTTTAAAGTGCCAGCAGTGCCGAAGAAACCTGTTCCAAAAGAGAAAGTACCACCTGCTGTTCCTAAAAAGGAAGCACCTCCGCCAGCTAAAGGTATACTTCCTCTTCATTGTCCTTGTGAAACATGAACTCTAATTTCAGTCTTTTGTCCTCATTATTTGTTGAGAAACACGTGCATGTTTTATGTCCCCATGGTGGGTCTTTTTTCATTTGTTTGTCATTGAGTGTTTTTTGCCTGTTGGTTTCAAGTCATTTGTTGAAAACATGTTAGAGTCACTTAAAAAATGTGTGTTCTGTCATTAACTTGCACGTGAAAAAAAAGTCCAGAAAGAAATAATATCTTTATTTTTTCTGGAAGGGAATCTTTCAAGAATATATTTTTTAATATGTTATTCTTCTGTCTAATCTTCAAAACTAACATAAATGTTCTTTCAGGAAGGATCTAATTCTTTGATGTTTCAAGAATCTTCCTTGCTAGACTTGTTCTTCTTCTTTCTAACTTCTTTCAAGTAGCTTTGAAAGCCCTAAAAGTAAATTATATCTTAAAGGGCCAGATGATTTCAAAAGACCTGTCCCTGAAGAAAAGAAACCTACACGTACACCTGAAATAGAAGTTCCACCAAAGAAAGGTAAAGGAGCCTTTGATATGAGATTATATGGAAAGGAAATATTTGTGCCATTTTTTCCCAGCTAACATCACTAAAACTTGTCATGTTCTTTACACCAGTGCAGTCTCTAAGTGGAGATTGAAATCTCAGTGATAAATCCCAAACTCTGGGGCAAACATTTCAAATATGTGCTAGACAGTAAATCACTGAATTATAAATGAAAACATGCTGAGGAAGTATTGCTGCTTACAACACCAGTATGTAAAGCTTCAGTGCTTTTCTATTTATAATATAGTTGTGAATTTAGTTTAAACTGGGGTTTTGATACCAATACACAGGTCATAATATTGGTGAAGAAGCAATAGGGCAAGAGCCAGTAAGTTAAAGCTATCAAAGCTGTTACACCAGCCAGAAGGAAGAGCATGATAATGCATTAAGGAAAGCAAATGTCTCACTCTTTGAGAGCTGAAACCATAGATTTCTTCATATAGCTCATTGTTCCAGGATGGCAGTTCTAGAACTGTATCATACTTAATTGTTGAAAAGTTTCCAAGACCTCAAAATGGCTTAGTTTTCTGGGTTCATTTCTGTTTGGGATATTAAAAGTTGAAAATTACTTTGAAGTTACTAAAAAAAAGCTAATATTTTTGAAGTTCCTGAGTTTCGTAAGAGAGCTGTCCTTGAAGAGAAAGTACCCACCATTATCCCTAGAGAAGAGGAGCCTCCTTTTTATGAAGGTACATCAATTACTCATCTACCAAATAGGAAATTGAAGAGAATATATCAAGTCATGCTCTATATTATTCTGTAAAATATGAACTAATTTTAATTCATTTTTAAAGCTATTTAAAAGGAGCTTATATCCATATCTTTCAGACCATCTATGTCCACAGATTTAGATATAATTCAGCATTTTAAAATCTTTACATTTAAAACCTTACACTAAATGTAAAAATGGAATTTAGCATTTTAAAAATGCTATACTTTTTTCCTTTAATAATGAGGAAAAGATACATAAATAAGAGAGATTAAGTTTCTGATTCAGGAAGCACTTGAGTCACACTGAAGCAAAGAAATGAACTTAAGTAGACAGTGGTTTAAGAACCATCCTGAGCAACACCTAATTTTTGAGTTGCAATGGAGATAGTCAACTCCAAATGAAGACATTAAAAAATTCAGTTACAAATTCTATCTAATACACAGAACTAAGAAACTAGAAAATAAAATTAAATACTTCTGTAAACATATATTTTACTAATTGGGAATGGTAATTTTTAGCAGTAGTAAGTCAATGGTCAGGCTGAAAGATATTTAAATAACTTCCGCTCAAACAGCTCTTTGTCCATATGCATTTCTGCATGTTTTTATTTTGTCTTTCTACTCCTGTCTTGTAACTAATATTAAAATATGAAAAATGAACTAATATCTTTAAAGAACCTGAAGGTTATGGAGAAGTTCCAACAGAAGAAAAGATGCCTTTTATTACTCCTAGTGAACCAGAAGCTCCAGCAGCTAAAGGTAAACCAACTCTTTAAGTAATCTGTAAACCTACACATTCCTACAAATTGTTCATCTTCATCATTCCACCTGTGTGCTAATCTGTTATTTAATGTTTTCATTCTAATGTTTCCTTAGAAGCTATGTGTCTGTCATTGCTTCTTTGCTACTTACTCTTTGTGTATTGTAATGTTCTTTTAAAAAATTAATATCTTTGAAGTATCTGCAGTGACAAAGAAAACTGTCGCACTTAAGAAAATACCTGCTGCTGTACCTACAGAAGAAGCTCCTCCAGCTAAAGGTACATTACCTCCAAATTAACCCTCTCTAACCTCTTATGAAAGTCAGATACCAAGTGAGAAACCCAGCTTGCTTGTTTTCCTTAAACAGCACAACCAGCTGCTAGAGACACTTTAGAGTTGTTGGTTTTTTTTCCTATGAGTAATTGCTTAAACAGATTGATACATTCTGCATCAACAATTTAAAATTTAGGAAGACTAAATTAGACACAGAAATTTAGTAGGCAAGAAAGTCAGGGATTAGTCTTATATCTTTTTGACTTCATGTCTCATGTTCTACTTCTCAAAATACTTTCTCTGACAATATATTGGAAAAAAATGTAAAAGGCTGTGAGAGAAGCTTATTTGCAAAAGGACTCTTTGTAGTCATATCAAGGGCTTAAAGAAAGTCAAGATTAAGATACAACTTTAAATCAGGACAAAATAGAAAGCCACAAAATTTTTAATAGAAACATAATTTTGTTACATGATTCCAGAATTGAAGAGCTCTATACATTATGGAAGCCTACAAAATAGTTATTTGAACTGGATTTTTGCCTTGCTTTTATGGGTAATTTTTAAATTTCAAAAACGAAAACTCTTTTTAGTGCCAAAACTCCTTAAATACACACATACACATGCACACAAAAACATCTTACCAACTAACAAACAAAACCAGGAAAAACAAACAAAAACCCAAACATAAAAAACCCCTACATCTTTTCAGAGAAGAGCATATTCAGAACCATAAATACTAGAAGTTAGAAAGTGGTTAGACTCCAGAAAGTGAAATTGTTAAGTTTTATTCATATCTCAATACCACATATTTTTCCTATTGTTTTAGTAGATTTAATTCTTTTTTTACAAAACTGTATTACTTATTTCATAATGCAAATTTCTAAAATAAACCAATATTTTTAAGTTCCTGAAGTACGAAAGAAAGCTGTCCACAAAGAAAAAGTACCTCCTGCTCTACCTAAAGAAGAACCTTCACACCTTACAGGTATAAGAAATTTTAGGAATTGTTTGAAGAATAAAAAACATGTTTTTGTATGTAAATTATTTTGAGAGCATTCTGTTTACCATGAACTTGAATTTACTTAATGGCTTTGGTTACTTGCAACAGTAAAAAGTAATTTAAAGAATTATCGTCTGTAGTTGTTCTTAAGTGCTACTTAAGATCAGCCCAAAGGGGGAAAAAATAAAGAAAAAGTGACAGAACCGAGACAGACAGGGCCTATCTCTGCACTCACGGTAGTAGCTCAGTTTAGGACACATCACACATCTTCCTTCTGACAAACTGCAGAGGTCAGGTCAGTGTAGAATGTCAGGAGTTTTTCATCCCTTTTTTGAAAGCATCCCAATTTTGTGCATGGATATAAAATAGACCTGTATGTCTTCAGAGGAGCATGAATATTTGATTATATTGTTATTTATCTAACATGTTGTCTTGTTTTCCAAAGATGCTCTAAGTTAATTTAAGTGTTTAAACTAATATCTTTCAAGTGCATGAAGTTTATGAGGAGATTCACATAGAAGAAGAAATTTCTACTGTTCATAGGAAAGAGGAGGCTCCACCATCTAGAGGTATACAACTTCTTCATCACCTCTTCCTACAATTTGCTAAGTCTTGAACTCCAGGAAAATTAAATTATTCATGTTTGTGTTTTAGTCCTTGTTCAGCATAATTCATATTTGTATTTATTCTTTCTGTACCTTACTTATATGAAAAATTTAAAATTTTTTCATGACACGTCTTTCTCTCATTAAATTGAACTAATATCTTTAAAGTGCCTGCAGCCATTAGGAAAGCTGTTCCAGAAGAAAAAGTACCTATTGCTATGCCTAAAAAACCAGAACCTACTCCTGTGCCGAAAAGACCAGAATCTCCTCCGTCTAAAGGTACTTTGAGAGTCTGGTAGAACTGAGGTCTTTCACTCATAAACACTTTTACTTTTTTACTCTTTCTTACATAGTTTCTGATTTAATAGTTCAGATTTGTGGTGTTTATGTTGTATATGTCCCATTTTCTGTTTCTTAAGTTGTGTTTAAGTCATCAAATCAAAATCAGTAAATAGCTTTCAAGTGTCTGAATTGCCCAAAAAAAGTATTCCTGAAGAAAAACTCTGCCTAAAAAACCAGAAGCTGCCAAAGGTATAGGTCAGCATATCCTTTAATTATTTTTCTACAAGTTCCTTCTGTCCCGTGTACTGTTGTTGTCAAAGCATTTAAGATTAGTTGAGTTGGTCTATTTATTCCACCCAAGAATAACCCAGAAATTGTATCTGAAGCCAGTAAAAGGGACTAGAAATAAGGAAAGCTCCAGCCATGTTAACACACAGTGAGATTTACAGAACGTTTTCACTTTATGGATACAGCCTCAGAAATTTGATCATACACTAGCAAGAAGTACATCCTATCCCTCTGTTTCACATTGCTCATGTTAAACTTAGGGGTCAATTGATTTCATTTTGAATGGAAATAGAATTTGCACAGAAACCAGCTGTTACAATTCATTCAGGTGTTTTAAAATCTGTCTGAACTAGCAGTTTGAGTGGCATTAACAACTGTCAAGCAGCACAGCTTATCCCACCCTAGTCATTATCACATAGGACTGCCAAAAGGCATTCATTCAAAAGGCATTTCATTGAAGTTCGGCTTTTACCAAGACTTTTTTTCATCTTTATGGGGAGCATAGCAAATCCAAAACCGCTTGACAACAGCTCCCAGGCAAAGTCACTTCCAACTTATTCTTTGCCAGAGAGGTAGAACCATGAAGACTTCTCAGAAGTTGTAACAGTTGTCAAAGCATCCTTATCCATCTACTTGTTTTGTCACATCCTTGTATATCTATGTGTTTTGTCTTATGTCTCTGTATTGAATGTTTAATTTTTGTAATTTTAAAAACTACACTAATATCTTTAAAGTGTACAAGGTACCTAAGAAATCAGTAAATATTGTTATACCCAAAAAAAAAAGGGTAACACTACCTAAAGCTTATATGTCAATAATAGTGTCTTTCAGATGAGATTTTTCTTTTGAGCATTAGAGTTTACAGCAAAACTAATTTATCAAAATCCTATTAGTATGTAATAGTGTATAACACTTTTTGCACTATATCTCTCTTTTTATATCTTTCCTTCTGATATGCTTCTTGTGATCATCTTTCTTCTTTACAATGTACATATTGGAAAAGTTTTAATTTTAATTTTAAAAAATGAATGCTGTTTTCTTTAAAGTGCCAGAGGTGCCCAAGAAAATTCCAGAAGAGAAAGTGCCCACTGCTGTTCCTAAAAAACCAGAACCACCACCAGTCAAAGGTATGTTGCACTACAGAAAACTAAAATTTGGAAGAGAAAAAACACCTCTATCTTGATTGTGCAGATTAGTTATCTGATTGCTTGTTTGTGTTTTCCTGTTACTTTTACTTTCTCTGCCCATATAGTACTATATATGTTACTGTGTTTAAAATTCTTCTCTTTTGAATCATAGTTGTAATCTGTACCAGTGTCTTAGAAATATTGATGTAGCTGAGCAGAAATGAGAATGACACTTGAGAACAAAAGCAGAAATTTTAAAAGAAGAGGAGAAAAGCTGGCCTCTGTGATGTGAAATAGTCCTGACTGACAATGAAAAACTAGCCCCAAAAGAGAACATAGAATGAGTGATAGAGATGTCTAATATAGAAGAAAACTTGTGTGTGGAGACAAAAAAAATTGATATCAAGAAGTCGTCACACACAGAAGAATGTGACAAGGAATACCAAATGGACAGTATCAGTCTCAGTCAAATAGGGATTTGGGAGATATTTGAATAAATTGGAAAAATAATTTGATGTAGAAGAAGAAACTCCAGAAGACTCTGAGGTGTTTCCTGACGCTTTACAGGGACATAAAATACCATTAATACAATAAACAAGTAAAATCTGAGGTTTTATTAAGAACCTTGACAATTTCTACTGAAAAGTTTTGAACATTACTGTAATATAATAACTGAAAATAATCTGTTTCCTAAAGGGCCTGAAGGACCCAAGGAAGTAGGTATAGAACAAAAAAATCAAAGTTGCTGTGCCTAAAACCTTAGAAGTTATACAAGCTAAAGATACTTGACATTATGACAAAAGTACAGAATAAAAAAAAATTATTTTCTTGTTTTAACAATATAGAAGAGAGTATTCAAGACCTCTGTTAGCATTTTCTTCTGTTATGAAAAGTCTTTCAAGGGAGAAAATGTTCTGAGTGAAAAAAAATTGATCTTTGTAGTTGGTGTTTCCACTAAGAGTGATCTGCTGTTATGCTTTATTGTTTATGAAATCCTGACAGTATAAAGTTATTGCTATTGTTCAAGTGTCTGAGGTACCAAAGGAACTGGTCCCAGAAGAGGTTTAAGTTGAAGTATCAAAGAAACCAGAACATCCAGTGACTAAAATTGTATGCAAGGAAAGAAAGCCCCTTAATTTTCTACGGTACCATTTTAACATCATCGTAATTTACTTTTACTATTAATGTCTTATAAAATATTTTTGTTGTTTCAGTTGTACTTTTTGCATCTGTAACTCAGTGAGGCAGCAGAGAGAGTTTTCTCGAGGGAAAGGAGAAATTACATATTCACATCTAAAACCCCTCATGCTTTTGAAGTCCCTGAGATTTACTTTTTCTTAAAGTCTGAACACTGCAGACATACATAAGTAAAATTAATTGCTTTTTTTAAAGTGCCTGAGGTGCCCAAGAAAGTGATTTCAGAAGAAAAAATACACATTGAAGTTCCTAAAAAGCCAGAACCTCCACCAGCCAAAGGTATATGTTCAACAGTAATAAGACTGCACACACATATTTCTCTAAATAATATCTTTCCTTCGTTTGTGCTATTAGCTTTTTTGTATATTTTGTATAATATATTTATAAGTGTTACAGACTGTGTGGTCTTCTTCCTTTGTGAATAGCTCCCAGTGACAGTGGCTACTAATAGTGTGCATAAAAGCAATATGGAAAAAAACCCCAACAACTAAATGGTTTATAAGGGTGGGCTTTTTTCTGATGCTGTTAGTTATTTTTTTTTACTTTGGAGCTATTATTGTCTTTTTAATTCCTATTCTTCAAATTCCTGAAATTAAAACAAACAAATATCTTTAAAGAACCCGAGGTGCCGAAGAAAGTTGTTCCAGAAAAGAAAATACCTGTGCAAAAAGTACCAGAACCTGTGGTTGTCCCAGAACCAGAGGCTGCACCTGAAGAACCAGAAGTCCCACCAAAGGAAGGTAAATCTCAACGCTAATAAAATAACAAAAGTAATGTTTTTCCTCTTTTCTTTAACATTATAATTATCCAAGCCTTCTGTTTCCTGAAATTCTAAATTCTGCTTGTTCTATTTATCTACATATATGTGTGAAATAGGCACACATGGTTGTTTTTGAAAAAAAATAGTGGCAATTAGATGTCTGAATTGCCTGTATGTTGTTCTTACTGTTATTCTACTTCAGTTCTTCTTACTATTTTTGCATATTCTTGCTATTCTACCTGCTTGGGTTCAAGAAAACCACCACAGCTAATAACTTAAAAGTTTATAATAGGAGAAGAAAACAAAGTACCCATTCTAGTACCTAAGAGGAGAAGTTATCAATTGAATTGAAATACTAGAAGTTCCACCAAGAAAAACTAGATGCCATCACTGCTGTTTCTTGAAAGAATCTTCAGCTTATTGCCTGCAGTGCAATTAATATCTTTTGTCCTGTCCAGTCTGTTGACAATTATCATGGCTTTTACTTATATCTTAAGTTACATTATTAGTGCATGTGTGTACTTCCATATGAGAGCACGAGTTTTGTGAGGCGGAGTACGTGTATGTAGTCTTGAGAGAAAAGAGAGAAAAGCCAAAATGTCCTATATGCATAATTTAAAAGGCCAGCATAAATTATTGATACGTGATACGTTTTTAATATTTTCATTACAACTGTCTTCTTATGTTTTATGGTTGGCTTAATTTTGGTATGATTGTCAGTGCATCTGTTAAATTTAGAACTAATATCTTTTATGTACATAAAGCAACCAAGACAACTTTGCCAGGAAAGAAAGTACCTGTTCCAGTTCCTCAAGAACCAAAGTCCATTGCAGGGCACGCAAAACCAAAGCCTCAAGAGGTGGAACTGCAAAAACCAGAAGTGGCTGGAGTGGCCCGAAAATTAAAGTCTGTAAAGACAGTTCAAAAACTAGAGCATGTTCTGACATCTGAGGAGCCTGAGACTGTTTTGACACTCCAAAAATCAGAATCTATTGTAACATCCCAAAAAACAGAGCATATTGTGGTGCCTGAGAAATCAGAGTTTGTTGTGGTACCTGAGAAACCCAAGCCTGATGTAGAATCCCAAAAACCAAAATATGGTGTGATGCCCCCAAAACAGAAGCCCATTGTGGAATCCCAAAAACTAGCACATGTGGTAGTCCTTGAGGAACAAGAGTTTATTGTGGCACCTGAAGAACCCAAGCCTGATGTAGAACCCCAAAAACTAAAATATGGTGTGATGCCCCCAATACAGAAACCCATTGTAGAATTCCAAAAAGTAGCACATGCGGAAGTGCTTGAGGAACAAGAGTTTTTTGTGGCACCTGAAGAACCCATGCCTGGTGTAGAACCCCAAAAACTAAAATATGGCGTGATGCCCCCAATACAGAAGCCCATTGTGGAATTCCAAAAAGTAGCACATGTGGAAGTGCTTGAGAAACAAGAGTTTGTTGTGACACCTGAGGAACCCAAGCCTGATGTGCCACCCCAAAAACCAAAATATGGCGTGATGCCCCCAAAACAGAAGCCCATTGTAGAATCCCAAAAACTAGCACATGTGGTAGTGCTTGAGGAACAAGAGTTTGTTGTGGCACCTGAAGAACCCAAGCCTGATGTAGAACCCCAAAAACTAAAATATGGTGTGATGCCCCCAATACAGAAGCCCATTGTAGAATTCCAAAAAGTAGCACATGCGGAAGTGCTTGAGGAACAAGAGTTTTTTGTGGCACCTGAAGAACCCAAGCCTGGTGTAGAACCCCAAAAACTAAAATATGGCGTGATGCCCCCAATACAGAAGCCCATGGTGGAATTCCAAAAAGTAGCACATGTGGAAGTGCTTCAGAAACAAGAGTTTGTTGTGACACCTGAGGAATCCAGGCCTGATGTGCCACCCGAAAAACTAAAATATGGCGTGATGCCCCCAAAACAAAAGCCCACTGTGGAATCCCAAGAACTAGCACAGGTTGTAGTCCTTGAGGAACAAGAGTTTGTTGTGGCACCTGAGGAACCCCAGCCTGATGTGCCACCCCAAAAGTTAAAATATGGCACGATGCCCCAAATACAGAAGCCCATTGTGGAATACCAAAAAGTAGCACAGGTTGTAGTGCTTGAGAAACAAGAATTTGTTGTGGCACCTGAGGAACGCAGGCCTGATATGCCACCTCAAAAGTTAAAACATGGTGTGATGCCCCCAATACAGAAGCCCATTTCAGAATCCCAGAAACCAGAAATATTTATGGCCCCTGAGGAATATGAGCTCATAGTAGTGTCTGAGGAGTCAGAGAGAGTTGAATCAACCCAAAAATCAAACCGTGTTGTGGTGCCCCCCAAAACAAAACATTTTGAGCAGTCCCAAAAAACAGCGTTTGTAGCAGCTGAAGAAACAGACTTTGCTGCAGATTTCCAGAAGTCAAGGTCTACTACAGTGTCCAGAAAATCAAAGTCTTTTGTGCCAGAACCAGTCATGGTGTCTGAGGAACCAGAAACTGTTTTAGAACCCCAAAACCTGGGGCCTTCTACATCGCTTCGAAAACCAAAGTCTGAACTGGCATCCAAAGAACCAGAGCTCATTTTGGCACCGGAGGAGCCACCACCAGCCAAGGTGGCCGAAAAGGAGCAGCATCTTGCTGCTAAAAAGCGAGCAGCCGCACAGCCTAAAGGTATCTCTTGTGCATAGGATCTCTTTTCCTTCTCTTGAGTACATTGTTTCACTGCTCATTTTAAACTTAATATAGATACTATATCTATTAAACTAATAGATACTAATATCTTCAAAGAACATGCAATGCCCAAAAAGTTGTCCCAGAAAAGAAAATTTCTCTAGGTTTCTTGAAAAACCAAAACCTACATCAGTCAAAGCTATGTCATGAATACATGACAATGACACTGAATCTTCTTTTAGGTATTATTTTAACCTCTTTTGTTCTGTCTGTCGTTTTTGATCTGTTTTAAATTATTCTTGCTAAACAAATCACACTGAGTATGAGTGTGTGTTAGATTATTACTTCAAAACATGTCTGTTGTCCTCTGTGTTTCAGTCTTTGTATTTAATACTGAGTTTTATTTTAACTGTAAAATTAAATGCACTAATATCTTTGAAGTGCCTGAGATGGCTGAGAGGACTGCTCCAAAGAAGAAAGTGCCCCCTGCCCTATCTAAAAAACCAGAAGCTTCACTTCCTAAAGGTACATGTCACCACTATTATCATCATAAGAAAGGGTGTTATTTGCTTTTTAGGATTCTTTTTAAAAATCTCAGTTTTAACTGATGTTTCACTGTATACACTGATATCAAAAATGTGGGAGAGATGTGCCAAATATGAATTGCTGTGCAGGGGTGTGAAATGTTTCCTCAACTTAAATCATCCAAACTTTTGTTATACCGGGTTCATGTTGTATCAAGAAGATATGATAAATTCCTGTTTATCCTCCTACCAAAAAAACCACCAAAATCTTAGAGATTCAAGAGAAGGAGTTCATAAACAGTTGCTCACATTATTAGTAGGGATGGCTTCATACATGGTTTAGTGGGACTGAGCAGTTTTATATTTACAGTTAGATTTGATGATTCTAAAATTTTTTTCCAACATACATGATTCTATGAGGAAAGACAAAATAGACAGAAAATAAAGGTTTCAGCAGAGAGTAGCAGTTTTAGTACATAGAGCAAAATAATCACAAACATCTCTATGTATCTGTATCACAGAGCAGAATATTTTCTTTAAACTGTCATTTCTAATTTGTCTGTATTCTGGTCATACATTAACAGTTTCGACTATGGGATTTGCAAAGGTTTTACTTTGTATAAGTAGCATGAAAGAGCTGTAAAGTTACTGTCAGCATGTAAGACAGTGAACCTTTAAAAAGGCATTTATAATTGAAATACAAAAAATTTGCTAAAGACACACTAAACCAAAGACACTATCCATTGATGCAGCGATGCATCATTTAATTTCCTTTAGAACTCCCAAGCTCTGGCCAGAAAAAACATTCCTTCTGCCATCAGATTCTCTCATCTAAAATACAAAACTTTCCTCAAGTGAAGTACCACCACAAAGTGATGATATAATTATTTAAGTAATTGAAATTAATAGAAGATGAAACAGTTACAAGCAACATCCAGTGATTACAATGAAAGCCAAAGGATCACAGAGGGAAAACATGAGAAGTTAAAGAAGAGGAGAAATATGCAGAGATAGAAAAAGAAAGGTGAAATCACCCTGAAGGATAAAAATAGTAACAGTAAAGTGGCAAGCAAAAATATGACAATGACTGCATAAACCAGCACAGAACACAGTGATTTATTAAACATGGCTGGTAGACAAATACATTAGGAATCTACAAATGTTGTTCCTCCAAAACCTGTGGCTGTGCCCAAGAAACCTGTTGCTGTGCCAAAGAAACCAGAACCTCCTGAAGCTAAAGGTATATCTTCTGGAGAGAGATGCTTTTTATTTTCCTTAATTGATTAATATTTTCATTTCTTATCCCTTCTTTTTGTAAGATTTGTTGTTTGTCATTGACACTTAACCACTGCTGGACCAATCTTTGTGCATGACTAACCAACCAGTCACTAGAGGAACTTTACAGTGCTTAGAAATATCTAAACTCTTTGATTGAGTGTTATGATCTTTCCTACTAATTGAACTGTGAAATTAAGATGAAATAATATCTTTAAAGTGCTCAAGGTGCCCAAGAAGGCTGTCCCACAAGAAAAGATGCCTGTTGCAGTACCCAAACAACCAGAACCACCACCAGCCAAAGGTACAGGTCACTGCTAGTATCATCATTAGAAAAAAAATCATGGTCTTCTGGACTTCAGTTTAACTAATTTTTTGATGGTGATCAGAGATAGGTACCTAAGAAATATGAAGTGCAATGTGGAGTGTCAAAAGCATGGCAGAAAAACTAGATTTAATTCCTTGAAAAAATGTCTCTAGCTTACTGAACTTTTAGTAAAGTTTAAGAATAAATATTTACCGACTGTTTAGTTTAAACAGAGTAGCATGTTTTTCTGAAGAACCTGAAAATAAGTCTTTAAGTTTAAAAACCAAAACATTGCATCTCTGAAGCTTCTAATAGATGACAGCCAGAATAAGTTCTCTTCCTCTTTAAAAGTAGGGTAATGCCAATGTCCATGAGGAAATTTTGCTAGCAAAGGACTGGATATGCCTAGTGATTTTCTTATTGGCAGAATTAACAGAACCAATAAGAGAAGAGAGAAGTACAAGTATATCTATTTCTAAAGTAGAATTTAAATGAAAGGAACTGTGGAACATAGAAGGTTAAGAGGTGGTGTAAGAATGGAAGTAATTGATAGAAAAAAAAAGTTGGTGATGATAAATCAAATGCTATTTCCTAAAAAAAAAAAAGTTACAATGACAAATTAGTCGTGAATTATATTGGCTGATACACAAATGCACTAGGATTGCACAAAAAATCTCTGATCATCTGTTACTAAGAAGCCAGATATATTTTCTACATTTCCACCCTGACCAAGAAACAAAGACCACACACAGAGTTCCCATCTCTTGTGTGGTGTCTTGGGACACCCTGGTCATTCCACAGGTTGGAAGCAAAGCAGAGCTGATGGCTGAATGTAACCACAGCACTTTCTCAAAAAGGACTGCGTGCATTTACTACTGGTTGATTTAGAGTTACATAGCCATCTGCAGTGCCCACAAAACTAAAATGCACTAATATCTTTGAAGTTCCCAAGGTGCCCAAGAAAGGTGCTCTGGAAGAGCCTACACCTGTAACTGTGCCCAAACAGCCAGAGCCAGCAGCAGTTCGAGGTACCTGTGGCTTTGTGCATCAGTCCAAATGAGACTGTCCTTATTGTCTTGCATGTCATTTCTGATGTCTGTTGTTGTTCTGTTCATTGGTGACTTCCTGAAATTTCCATGTTCTGTGCTGTGTGTCGGATAGGAATTTGAAAATGTAGCATTTTTGTGTAAACAACTCAAAATATTTTTTGATTTTACTATATGAGTGTCTTATTCTGAATCAGTAAATATTAAAACTTTGTATTTCGGCAATTAATCATAAGCTTTTCATTGTCTGCCCAAATTTGTTATCTTGAATCGGGAAGAGTCTGCATGACTCTTCTGGCAGACTCAGGTAGTGTATATAATAGACATAAATCTTTTGAAACTAAACTCCAAATTTTATTCAGCAATGCTCAAGTGCAATAAGTGACAGTATAGAAAGTGTTAAAGAAATTGCTGACACATGTAGGGTTTATAATGAAAAAGAATCATTATAAAATCCATTGCACTGTACAGGCTGCGGAAGTTGCCACAATGAAATTAATATTGAAGTAAGATAGGCACTTGGGATAAGAAAATCAGTCAAAAAAAAAAAAAAAAAAGAGAGAGAGAAAAGGATAAGGAAAAAATGGGTATGCAGAAGGACAAAAATAGGGAAAACTGAGAAAAAAACTGAGTTCCTCATCCAGTCTGTGCCCAAACTGCTGAGTGTAAAGCACCAGCAGATTCATGAGGAATGGTAACAAATAAGACATGGGCTGATGTTGCTCCCAGAGAAAAGACAGATCCCAGCAGGGCTGAGAATGAAAGGCTCTCCTCCAAGGGAGGAAAGGCTGCTAAGTATCATAATTCACACCTCACCCTCAAGCCTATGCATAGCCAGCAGTTCACTCTCAGAACCTAAATGGCATCAGTGCTCTGTGCCTGTCCCCTGTGGGGATTTGTGTGTGTGAGAGAGAGAGGTTGGTGCTGTGAGCCCACTTTGGTTCCGTTCATGAGTGCATGTCCAGTCTCCATGTCACTGTGCATCCTCCTCTTGTACATACAAAACTGACTGCTACTAATATCTTTGAAGCACCCGAGGTGCCCCGGAAGGCTGCTCGTGAGGAAAAGCTGCCTGTGCCCTCTGCCAAAGCACCAGAGCTTCCAGCACCCAGAGGTACCTGTCTTCAGGGATAACTTAACAAAGAACATACTGAATCCTCTTCTCCTAAGCCTTGTCCTCCCCTCTCCTGGCTGTCTGTGTTCCCTGACTGAGGCTGTCAAGGCTGTGTGTGCAGGACAAGGGTGCTGCTGCGTGGTGTGTGAGGGTTTGAGCTGCCCGCTGTGGTGTTGTGTGTCTGTGTCGGCCTGGCTGTTGCTCCCACTTGCCATGTCTTCTCAAGTACGTAAAATGAAATGCACTAATATCTTTGAAGTGCCTGAGACGCCTGAAGCTGAGGTCCTGGAAGAGGAGGAAGAGGTGGAAGCAGCAGAAGAGGTGTCAGCAGTGGCTGAGCCTGAAGAGCCAGAAGTCTCTCCAGCTGAAGGTATAGGGTGCTGTCCTGCCAGAGCCTGCCATGCCCTGCACATTGCTGCAGTGCTCAGTGTTCTTTGCCCCCTGCGCTCTGTGGGGAGGGCATTTTGTCATTTTGTCTGTGTGCATAACATTAAGCTCAGTCAAGTAAACAGATCTAATATCTTTAAAGTCCCTGAGGTGATTGAGGAGGAAGAGGCAGAAGAGGAGGCGCCCCTGGTTATTCCTCAAAAGCCTGTGGCTGTGCCCAAGAAACCTGTGGCTGTGCCAAAGAAACCTGTGGCTGTGCCAGAGAAACCTGTGGCTGTGCCCAAGAAACCAGAGCCTGTTGCTGTGCCAAAAGTACCAGAACCTGTGCCTGTCCTAAGAAAACCTAAAGTTCCTTCAGTTAAAGGTACATACATCAGTGACTGAGGATCTCCTTATCTCTCTTTGAATACCTTTCCCCTTATTTCACTGATGTTATACATTGCCAGATGAATAATCTGCTGCTTAAATGTATTATTCTTCATGTTTTGTATGCCCTCCTCTTTTTAGTCGTTGCACTTTTCGCTGTTATTTTTATATATGTGTCTTAATATGCAAAAAATGAAAATTTACTAATATCTTTAAAGAAACTGAAGTGCAAGAGAGACCTGTCCCAGAAGAGAAAGTGCCTCTTACAACACCTAAAAAGTCACAATTAGAAAAACCAGAGCTTCCTCCAACCAAAGGTACATATTGCCAGGAGGCACCTCCTGATAATAAATGCTTTCTATACTCTCTCTTTTCTTTATTCATGACTGAGTCTATAAAGTTTGTCCATTGAATGTAGCCTACCTTGAAAAAGACTGGAGCACAGTCTTTCATGGTTATGGCCACTGTTTCTGTGATTTTATGTGTGCTAGATGTCTTTGTCTTTTTATGTTTCATATGTACATTTATGCACACAAAAATAAAAGAAACTTGATTTTTTTTTTAAGTGCCTGAGGTACCCAAGAAACCTGTCTCAGAGGAGAAAGTACCTGTTGCTATTCCTAAAATACCTGAATCACTACCAAGTGAAGGTTTGTGCTACCATAGATTTTACTCTCAGAACAATCCTTTGTCCTGTTCTTCTGAGTATAAGCTTTAAAGTAGACATTTTCCTTTTTCTCCTATTGTGACGTTTGTAAGTTGTTTACTTCATATTTTATATTATACTATTCAGTAGTTATATTTCATGTATCTCTTAGTATATCTTCATATTTGGAAGTAAAATATATGCTCCTGCAGAGGATATGTCTCTTTTAAAGATAATATTAAATTCTCACTAAATTGGAGTCTCTCAAAAGTTAGTATCTATGTTGCTGTTATAATCTTGAATTCATTAAGAGCATTGACATTTTTATTTTTTCTTGTCATGATGACTCATCCACAAATTTAATATTTAGTTTATATTGTATACATAAAAAATTCTGCCCTTCACACAATCTTCACTTATGCTTAGAAAGAAAGTGGTTTTCAAAATCTTGCATTAGCTGCAAAGGTAACAGACACTGAATGATTACTTATCCTAACATGTATTTGTCTGTGTCTGTTGAAGTAGATTTGCTTTTAGTTATATCTGTATAACTGTTCATGTGAAACACTCTTATAATTGAAAACTTACACCAGTTGTCAATATTCTTTAAAGAATATGAAATCATAAAGGAGATTGAGCCTGAAGAAGCAGAAGAAATTCCAGTTGTAGAAGTTGAAGAAGCTTTACCAGTTGAAGGTATACAAAGTACTTCCCTAGAGGCTGCCACACATCTTTCATCATCATCATCATGTGCAGATTTTTCTTGCTCTCTCATTTTTCACACATGTGCCTGTGTCTTGTAGGTCACCCCTACATTGTAGGTCTTTCTGTGATTCTTCCGTTGTTGTGTTCTGGAAAATATTTCTGATCATTTAACTCTAAGTACAACCTGAAGATCATTTAAAATACTTTCATTTTGTTTCTTGTCCACAAGAGTCTTCCCATCATTTGGTTTTCTACTTTTGTTCTCATGTTATTAACATGCTTTTTAAAGTCAGCTTGGATATTTGTATTGTGTGCATGCCTTGAAGCAGTAACCTAAGGCTCTTTCATGCTCCCATTTAATTCAATGACATTTTTTCACTGGCTTCACTGGAAATGGAAAATGGTGGTCTTTAGGTTTGTACATTACTCTTCTCATAACCACCATCATAGGAAATTTATTCTAAATCTACTTAATGTTATTTAAAGTGCCGCAACCTGAAAAGAAGATTCCTGAGAAGCGAAAACCACCACCACCACCACCTGCTCCAACAGAAGATATTAAACTGGCAAAAGATCTACTTAAAGGTATAATCATCTGAAGTCATAAATAATGGTGGAAACTCAATCTTCTAAAATTATACTGATGAACCTTGAAAAGCATGCTTTTAGGCTATAATTTTGTGTCTTTTTTATTTCTTTTCTAATAAACTATATTTTAATGGTGCGCCTCACTAATGCTCAGTCCATCATGATTTTTTATCAGAGTTTACATGCATTCTTTTCAATAATTACAGGAAAAAAATTATTAAAACCATTTTAATCAAGTTAACACATTCTTCTATACTTAACAATAATTCTTCTCTCTTTAACATATTCTTACAAATGAAAAGAATCCCCAGCAATAATTTGCTGGTGTTATGTGATCACGGGTTTCAGATCAATTGTGCTTCCTACAGACCATCTGACTTTTTCTCAGCAGTTAATCAGCAAGGATCTTAGCTTTGCAGCTTTTGTCCTTCTTTTACATCAATACTGTTAATGAGGTGTTCGGATTTTTTAGAAAACTCCTTTCTTTTTGGAGTCTAATATGTGTTGTAAAATGCAAATAATTTTCTTTAAAGCTCCTGAGGCAAGGAAGAAAGCTGTGACTGCAAAACCTGGTGAGCCTCCGAAACTGGAACCTCCACCTGCTAAAGGTACCTAGGCAATATAAGAATCTAGCTTAAAATAAACCTCTCATGATCCCAGAGTTGTAGTTCTCAGTATCTTCTTGTTTAATTTGCTCAAATATGTCAAAACACTGTCTATGTTAGATTATGCTCAACACACACCCCTATCTTGGGCATATACGTTTGTGTTATATTTATGTCCACTTTAATCGTACATCATGCAATCCATGAGACGTAAGAGACAGAAACACAGAAAAGTGAGAGAGTTTTTATGAGTTTTAGTAGGTGCTCGCTTTGGTTTTCTGCTTAGCTAGAAATAAAAAAATAAAATACTATTTAAATGTATACACCATTGTTTCAACATACTTAGTTTATTATTTTTCTGAAATGTAACATATTTTTGTGAGAGGACACTTTCTAGAAGAGGGAATGAATAATGTATTGAGCAAGCCACTTCACAGGTTATGCCTTTATAGTATTCATATGTACTGGAGTTTAAGATAAGCTAAGCAGTGGACATTCCTTCTTAATGCTGTTCCAATTTGGAGATTAAAGTAGATCCTTATGAATATCACAGGCAGACAGCTCTTATGAATAGATAAGTAACACAAGCCTGTAGTGAAAGAGGACAAGGAAATAAAAATGTTACGATGATGATTGTTCTTGAATACACAACCTTTATAGTTTTCTCAAACTATACTTCTGTTGATTTGTATGAAAACTTTCTCTTTTTACATAAGCTTAGATGACAGCTGTATGCAAATTATATAGAAAATATATTAAAACTATTGACTTCAGTAGCAACAGTTTAACCTTTGATTTTAATATTCAGTAGTGGACTAGTATTTGATTTGTGTGTTTGGACATGCTAGTTGTTAGTTTACTCTTACTGCTGTTATAAACCTATAATAAAATCTGGAATAATATTCTTTTAAGTGCCTGGACTTGTAAAGAAACCTCGCAAAATAATTCCTGAGCCTACTCCCCCACCAAAAGAAGAAGTTGTTTTGAAAAGAGGTATAGTATCTTGGCTCTATTTTGAAAAACCCAGCACTTATGATCAGCATAAATCTATCTAATGTCTGTTTCTTGGGAAAAGCAGTTGTAGTTGCAGGGAGGAAGGGGTAGCCTGAAAGTCTCTCAGATGCAAATGATCTGTAATGAAATGAGAGCAGAACAATGAACATCTAGTTCCCTGTCTCTCTGTCTCTCTCTGTTCTGTTTTCTTTATCTCTTAGTACTAGAGTTGAGAGCCTTCCACAGCCCACAGTATAAAGTTATTAAAGTTATATGTGTAGTCTACGTATTCTCTTTTGTGGTTTTCTTAAAAGTACCACACAGATCACAGAACCCCACGGAACCATTGGACATCAGTCCCATTCCCTGCAAAGTCTGGGGCATTCTGAATCATTCTGTGCTCAACCGTTGCTTAAAAAAATGAAGCATTAATTCCAGTTCTCTTTGAAATACCACAGAGGGATGATTCGTGCTTGTGTACTTTATACCTTCAAATTTCAGACAACATAATAAAATATTCAATTTTTCAGATGAGAGTGTCATTAAATACCCAAGACGGAGAACTGAGAGGACAAAATCAAGTGAAACCAATAAAATGGAAAACAGACATTATATAAATTTGAGCTAGCCAAATACAATACTTGAGGATTTACATTATAATTACATTTAAAAAAACATTAAAATCTTTTCTCTCAAATGGACTGCTCTTAAAAATATTTTAATATTTTTTCCTTAGATGACTTGAATTTTAAATTGCTTTCAGAATAGTATCTTGAATAGTTGCAAAAATCTTCCATTTCTATTGAGCTATTTATTTTATTTTCTGGTTTCTTTATGACTGATGCTTTTAATCTTTGTCTTGTTCAATGTCTTATTCTTTTGTTTGCCTGTGCTTTAAAAACTGAGATTTCTTTTCTTTTGAAGTTCTTAAAAAGAAACCTGAAGAGGAAGAACCTAAACCAGAAAAAGAGCCTAAACCAGAAGTTAAACCAGTACCTACACCAATAGAAAAAATTAAGAAACCTGAAGGTACTAGATTGCTATCAAATACATTTATTGAAATTTATATTTTTTTTAATCCCACTATTAAGTAGTGTTTTCTTAAGTTCAGGAATCAAACTGGTGTCTTGCTGGTGTCTGGTGTCTGATAACTTGCACTGGCCTAATTGTGCAGTTTAAGTCTTGCCTGGATGCCCAACCAAGTTTGGCATTTATATTTGGGTCTGAATTCGGCATTTTGGGATTGTTTCTCAGTCTTCATTGTGTATAGAAAAGAGCTTTACAAGTATTTTATATAGCACTGATAGAAACATAACTACAGCAAAAGAGTTAATCCAAGCATTCTTTTAGGTAACATTTTACAAATATGTATCCTTTTACCCATTTATAGTTTCTAATTATTCAAATCTTACTCTTAAGAAATGTATGTTGCTAAATCTTTTGAACATCTGAAACTGCTTATGTGTAAAAATAATGAAAGCTTTTAAATGCACTTGAGGGTACTCTGTTTAGGGATTTAAGGTGTTTTAATATATCTTACAAAATAAAAATATTATTTTAAAGTCCCAGAAGTTCCTAAGAAGAAAACTGAGATACCTGCCATAAAAAAAGAGGAGAAACCAGTGCCTGAACCACCAAAAGGTACAGACATGTGGTGCTCTTTTTCCTTATTGCAGCAACTAAGCAATATTCAGTGCTGAATATTATGCTGTATTAACATAATGCATTACTGTCCTCCAGTCTGTCATGACTACTGTGTCCTCATTAACCATTTTGCTGTCTCCTGGATTTCTTGTTGTCTTTATTCTTCAATGCTTGAAAAAGTCATCTTTTTTCCATTGTTTGCAATCTTGCTTTACAAGAGTTAATCTCAAGGTAATTTCTTGCTTTTTCGCAAAATAAAATAGAAACCTATAAATTCTGTATTCATTTAGCTCTCTCTGTGTTGTTTATCCTAACTTCTAATGCTCAATGTGTTTGCAAAAAAATGTAAACTAACCTACTTGTAATTTCTGTGTTTGAAATGGCAGAAACTAAGCAAGCATCTGTCCCAGTTCCTGGGCCTGAACCTAAACCTGTAGTAGGTAAGAATTCTTTAGTTGTGAATACTGGTGAAGCCTTTCTTTTGTATCTAGAATTTTCCATTTTGGGATTTCTTGCTAAAAGGACAGTCACAGAATCATAGAATATCAGGTTGGAAGGTGACTTCAAGGGTAATCTGGTCCAACCTTTCTTGGCAAAAGCACAGCTTTGACTACATAACTTGTGCAGCAGAATATTAAAAGTGTCCACACAAAGGCCTTTAGAATTAAGAAGACTAGAACTTTCCTACCATCTACAAAACATTTAAAGAATATAATACTTAAAGTAATGTATTAAAACTTTTTTCCCCCATGCAGCTGTAAAATCTCCAAAACCAGCTGAAGAACCCACTGTTACTGCTCCAGTGACAGCTCCAGTTGTTGGAAAGAAAGCAGGTATTTATATGTATTCTATGCTATTTAGAAGGTTTTTCTCTGACATACCTAAATACCTTCAGTGTAAAAAAGAGGGAAGAGCTGTACAATAACTCATTCATTGCAGGTATATTTGAGGTCCTGTTCAAGGATCTTGTTATTGTACATACTGTCACCTAATTTAAAACAAAAACATCTCTGATATACTACGGAAAGCAATCTCTGCTCTTTTGTCTGGATGGTGATATGTGTGTCTTTATTTGTTGTCCTACTATGAAATTTGCGTATTCTGTTCTTTTCTTGATGTTCCTCGTGCCCTGTTATATGTTATGTGAATGTCATCTTGTATTTTCTGTGTAGACAAAGAGAAGTTACACGTTTCTAAATAATTGTTGTGTTGTTTGGTTTCCTGCTTTTAACTTGTCATTGAAGCCCTGAGAAAAACTGACAGTGATGTTGAAGAATTAGAGTATTGCTACTTCTGTCTGCTATGCTTAGGACCCTGCTGTGAAAGAAAAAAAAGAAAAAAAAAAAAAAAGAAAAAAAGCAAGTTGGGATGGTTCAATTTCTTCTGAAACACTCTAAGCCTGTGCTCCAGCAGCAGAGCTGATGTCCATTCTGCTCGCCCACCATTCAAAGGGCTTCATGTTGCAGCAGAGCTCAGGTCTTGGGTATTTGAGAAACCAGATCATTAAAGTCTCTTGGCCATTGATCTGGTGATGTAGTCTGCAGTGGCACAATTAACCTATTTTGTGTCAGTGACCAGATAGCTGTAATTTTCTGCTATTTTTAACCTACACTGGATTTAAACGGGCGGTCTAACGAGACATTACTAAGAGTGGTTTACTTAGGTTTTCTGTTCATGTGTGCTGTTCTTACCTTTCTTTGCTGGTTGTGTTTTAAGTTTCTGTTGTGTTGAGAAAAAGTGTTCTATGTTCATTTTATTTCAGGTATATCTGTAAAATTTGTCTTAAATATAGTGTTCCTGATTCTTATTCTTATGGATTTTTACTCTCTAAATTACCTATGAAACCTTTGTAGCTGCAGAAAAGCCTGATGCACCATCTGTACTAAAACACAGAGATAAAATGCCCTTAGTGGAAGAAGAAAAGCCTGAGTCAATTGTGTTGAAGAAGATTTCAGTTGAAAAAAGATTTCATGTAAAAGAGAAAGTAAGTCCTAAGGAGACAGTTCCGGCCATAGAGCCACTTGAGTATAAAATCTCACTGGAAACAGCTGGTGGAATGCTGAATTCAGAAACAGATGAGCAGGAGAAAGTATCTCTTAAATATTTTGTCCTGGCTTCTGAAGAAGAGGAGCCAGAAACAACACCTGTAGTTTCAGGAAAGACTACCCTTGCAGGTGAGAAATTAAAAGTTGAAATGGATCACATTGCTTACACAAAGGAGGAACTACCACCAACTGATGAGGAAGTGAAATTGATTTCTGTAACATCCGAGCATGTGGAAAGAGATTCTGGAGAAGAAAAGAAGGATGAAATTAAATTGCTTGTTCGTAGGGAAGATGCCATAGAGAAGGTCTCTGAAAAGTTTAGTGTTCTTCAGGAAGGAAAGATTCCCAGCCATGAAAAAGAAGAAATTGAATCAACTTGTGTGCCTAAATCCAGAAAGCCAGATCAGCCTAGGGACCAGAAAGGACTTATAGGAAAAGAGAAAAAATCACAAAAAAGTTTGCAATCTGAAAAATTTCACATTAAGGATAAAACTTCATTTGTACAGGATATCATAGAGGCAGACATAGCTGAATCTCCTCAGCTAAGAAAGGAAAATGAGAGAGGAGGTTTTACTCCAGAGAAATATGAAGTTCCTCTTGGAGAATCCATGAAGGGACATGGCATACAAAGTAAAATTGAGAGGCTGAAGCAATCTGGTAGCACAGTACCTGAAGTTCCTATAGACAAGATTCTTAATAAAGAAGCAAAGAAAATGGGAGATATTCAAAATGATGAGAAAGATAAGAATCTGGATTTTGCATCAGCAGAAGTACATTCCTTAGACCTGTCTGCAGAGGCTCAGCCAGGATTAAGAAAAGATTTTGACCTAGAACACCCCATTGCAGATGAGGAGGTTCCTGGAGAAAAAACTCACACAATCTTTAAACCGTCTGTTCCTAAGTCAGAAGTAGTAGAAATGAAAGCAAGAGAAAAATACTCTACAGAGAAAGAAGCTCATTATGAGGAGGGTTTAGGACAATTGTTGACTGAGAAAGCACTCCTAAGTGATAAAAAGACAGGCAAGAAGATTTTACCAGAGAAGGAAGAAAAAACTATCTTCAGCACCCACTCAAAAAAAGGCAAAATTAGGCAGTCAAATGCCCCTGAAAGTCTGCCTGTGGAAAAAGAATTTGATACAGTGATTACAGGAGGAATGGAAAGTGAAGTTTCCACAGGAGAACATGAAAAAGGAATATCTGAATTAGTAAAGAAAGTTGCTATTCAGCCACCACAAAGTCAAGATATAAAACAAATTCAAGAAGTTCGTACTATTCAGGATGAACATAAAGAAACTCTGGCTAACAAAAACAGAAAAGGTAAAATTGAAGAAAAACAATCTACAGAAGGTATATCAGATGAAAAAGTGTCACCTGAACATGGCATTGGAAAAAGCACACCTGGTACCATGGAAAAACAGAAGGGAAAACTCATAGACAAAGTGTCATCAAGCAAAGGGATACTTGCAGATGGAGAAGATACTTATTCTTCAAGCATAGGTAAGGTAATAACTTCAAAGAAAGCAGAAGGAGAGAAAGAATACCAGAAATCAGAACCTGCTCACCTGACTGAGCAGAGCACTAGACTGGCAAGTGAAAATAAGAATTTGGATGCACCTGGAGAATCACGTGAAGTTCTGGATGTTCCAGCAAAGTCTCATGCAAAGCGAGGTGAGGAAGACTGATGCCAAATTCTTCCACGAAGTGCTTGTACCATTTGCTTCAGGAGAGTGCCACCTGCCATTGTGTTTTAGTAACACCATTCGCAATTCCATCAAGTCTGTCAGCTGGCTTTACTTGGCATTCAGCCACTCTTCACATGTTTGTCTTACCTTTCTGTACACTCAGCTGTGTGATCATTGTTCATTGTCTTAGTCTTATACTTTTCTGAGACGTCATGAATTGTTTTGTGTGCCATTGTCTTCTCAGGAAAACTCACACTCTTTTTCTAGTATTCATTTGTCCATCCACTGCAACAAAATCTGTCCTGCATTTCATTCATATCATCCTCCCATTAAAAGTATCTTTCATATTTCCCTTCACAAAAAGGTAACAAGAGGCCTTATAGCACAGGTAATATTTCTAAAAGTCTGTGATGATTCATTGCAGATTAGATTACTAACAGGACATCCCTCACTTGTAAAAGTACTACATAGTCCTGAAACATATATTTAATTCACACAGCTTATACTTTTTTTGGTGTTCATTAGTAAAAGTGCGTGGGGTTTTTTTAAAAAAAAGACAATCTCATATAATTTTAATAGGCACTTAAACTATTTTGTCAAGGAATGACAGAATTTTAGGAATTAATGGGCAGGACACCACAATAAGGAAATAGGAACTTTTAAGCTGCCTCTTAGGCTCTAGTGCTGAATAGGTCATTGCCATACTTCAGGAAATTGAACTTACTGTTGAGATGTAGACAGTATACGCTCTATAAACATAGAGATACTTTTATATCCTTTCCTCCCCTTTTACGGGTAGGTAACTAAAAGAAGAAAAAATCTGATATATAAAATAAATACTTGTCTTAGCTTTAGTAAGTATGTTTATTTAACTACATTTCTAATAATTTTTCTGTTCTACTTCAGAGGCCAAGCCACCAAAAGAAGAATCTCCGAAGGGTATTAGTCCAGTCAAAGGTAGGATATTACAAGCAATACCTTGTCATGGTCTAACTCCAGCTGGTAATCAGGCCCCAAACGGCAACTCATTCGCTCACTCCCTTACGGTGGGAAGGAGGAAAGAATAAGAAGGGTAAAAGTGAGAAAACTCACGGGTTGAGCAAAAGCAGAGCGCACAAACAAAGCAAGATAAGGAATTCACTCACCACTTCCCATGAGCAGGGATGTGTTCACCCATATGCAGGACAGCAGGATGCCCTTCCATCCCTTGAAGGGCAAATGTCGTAACTCTGAATGCCCCCTTCCTCCCCCCACCTTCTTCTTTCCCATGCTTTATATACTGAGCATAACACCGTATGGTGTAGGATATCACTTTGGTCAGTTGGGATCAGCTTTCCTGGCTGTATCACTTCCCACTTTCTTGTCAACTCCCAGCCTTCTTAGTAGTGGGGCTGTATAAGAAGCAGAAAAGGCCTTGGCTCTGCAAGAGCCTCTCAGCAATCACAAAAAATCTCTGTATTATTGAGACTGCTTTCAACACAAATCCAAAACATAGCCCCATACTAGCTACTTAGAAGATGGTTATATTTCCCCCAACGAAAATCAGCACAGCCTACAATCAAAAGCAATTAATCAGGATTAGTTTATTAATTTCTGAATCTGAATTACAGCCAAGAAGACACCTTCACCAGCAGATGCAGAAAGAAGGAAGCTCAGGCCAGGCAGCGGTGGTGAAAAACCTCCTGAAGAGCCTCCATTTACTTACCAACTCAAGGCTGTACCACTGAAGTTTGTCAAGGAGATGAAAGATATAGTGCTAAAAGAAGCTGAATCTGTTGGGTCTTCTGCAATCTTTGAAGTCCTTATTTCACCATCCACTGCAATTACCAGCTGGATGAAAGATGGAAGTAACATCCGAGAGAGCCCAAAACACAAGTTTATTGCTGATGGCAAAGATAGGAAGCTGCATATTATTGATGTCCAGCTGTCTGATGCTGGCGAATATACTTGTGTATTAAAACTGGGGAACAAAGAGAAGACCTCTACAGCCAAACTTATTGTTGAAGGTATTCCCTCTTTCAAATTTATCAATAGGCTAGCCACTCCTCAAACTAGAACTGGTGCTTTGTAATTTTACAGTAGTTGGTAGATGCATCCTTTGTTTCCCTCAATCACTATACATATTATATAAGGTATTTCTGCATCACATGTTCTATGTATAAAGGAGACAAATGAAAATAATTTTTTGCCCACAGAACTCCCAGTGCGGTTTGTGAAAACTCTTGAAGAAGAAGTGACTGTCATTAAAACCCAGCCACTGTACTTAACATGTGAGCTTAACAAAGAAAGAAATGTGGTCTGGAGAAAGGATGGTAAAATCATCAAAGCCAAGCCCGGGAAATTTGCTCTGGGTGTTATTGGTTTGTCACATTCCCTCACAATCACAGATTCAGATGATGCTGATGCTGGCACTTACACTGTTACTGTGGAAGACTCTGAACTATCATGCTCATCTTGTGTTAAGGTAGTAGGTAAGTAATAAAAATCATGTTATTTTTTTCTCTCTAGGATATTTGGACTGCTTTAAAATTATGAAAACTTTTTCTCATTGTGTTACAGTATAAGTTGACAGATAAGATTTTTACAGCTATTAAAAGCTTGTTGTAGTACAAAATCTCTTCATTCTTATTCTTCTTTTTTGACACATCTGTTTGTAATAAAAGTCTGCTAAGCTGTTTTCTTGTGTAACTTTTTGTCATGCAGAAGTTATAAGGGACTGGTTAGTGAAACCCATAAGAGACCAGCATGTTAAACCAAAAGGAACAGCTACTTTCAGCTGTGACATTGTCAAGGATACACCAAACATTAAATGGTTCAAAGGAGATGAGGAAATCCCTGCTGAACCCACTGACAAGACAGAAATCTTGAAAGAAGGAAATAAAATTTTCCTGAAAATCAAGAATGCTGGTCCTGCTGATATTGGAGAATATGCAGTGGAAGTTGAAGGTCGCAGATACCCAGCTAAACTGACCCTTGGTGGTAAGGAAGCTTTTATTTGGATTATATTTAATCATCTTGTATGCCAGTGTTGAAAAACATCTACATAAACAAACATTAAAGGTAACCTGAATTATTACAAAGCTCTATCAAAACTTGATCTAATCATATATGTGTTTATTTGTGCATTGTAGAACGTGAAGTTGAGCTTCTGAAGCCATTAGAGGATGTTACAGTTTATGAGAAGGAAACAGCAAACTTTGACACAGAAATATCTGAAGATGATATTCCTGGTGAATGGAAGCTGAAAGGAGAAGTCCTGAGACCTTCACCTGTAAGCATCCTTGAATTTTAAAACACAATTTATTTAAATTAAATACTGTGAACAGGTTCCTTGAATTTTTCTGTTAAGACGTGTCATTGCTTCTCAGCCCAGAATATATTATTTAATAAACTGATTCTCTAAGTAAGGATTATATTTTATAAAAGCTAATTTTGAAGGTCTTCATTTTCTTAAAGTATTACAGCACATAATTCAAGCAATAATAGAAATATCCTATGAACAGTGTGGGAATGATTCTGACATTCTGAAGAATTCTGTGGAATGCTGAAGAAATGTACTCCCTATTTTAATTATTGAGTCAAAGTGTTAACTTTACTTGAGAAGCAATTTCATTCTTCCTACCTGACACGTCACCATGTATACAATGTTTATGAAAATCCCCTTATTGAAAACTCCTGGCAGCAAGGCATTTGCATTGCGTTGGTATTTGTATTTAACAAAGTCTGTCATCTCTCCAGACATGTGAAATCAAAGCTGAGGGAGGAAAACGCTTCCTAACCTTACACAAAGTCAAGTTAGAGCAAGCTGGCGAAGTCCTTTACCAGGCCCTGAACGCCGTCACTACAGCCATCCTGACAGTAAAAGGTACAGTGCCCCACGGGGCGTGACACCAGCTCAGACAGAGTTCACAGGGAGCTCGTTACAAATGGTGTGTTATCTTTTGCTTCCAGAAATCGAGCTGGACTTTGCTGTGCCCCTGAAAGATGTCACTGTTCCTGAGAAGCGCCAAGCAAGGTTTGAATGTGTCCTTACCAGAGAGGCCAATGTTATATGGTCTAAGGGCACTGATATAATCAAGATTGGAGAAAAATTTGACATCATTGCAGATGGAAAGAAGCACATTCTTGTTATCAATGATTCACAGTTTGATGATGAGGGAGAATACACTGCTGAAGTTGATGGCAAAAAGAGCACAGCAAGACTGTTTGTGGAAGGCAAGTATTTTCTCATGAACAAAAGAACAAAAAAAAAGATCAAGAAAGTATCTTTCAGGACTACATTAGCCTTTTTTCTGATTGTATTTATGTGTCTACATTACAGGTGTGAGG
Source organism: Onychostruthus taczanowskii (assembly GCF_017590055.1). NCBI lineage: Eukaryota > Metazoa > Chordata > Aves > Passeriformes > Passeridae > Onychostruthus > Onychostruthus taczanowskii. Next base: position 7,102,944 of record NW_024499240.1, on the reverse strand, counting down.
CTGAAGTTCATATCACCTCTACAGGACCAAACAGTGAAAGAGGGGGAAACAGCTCACTTTCAGTTTGAGCTTTCTCATGAAGACATGCCTGTGAAATGGTTCAAAAATGACAAGAGACTTCACACAAGCAGAACAGTTTTAATTACTTCAGAAGGCAAAGTTCATAAACTAGAAATGAGAGAAGTAACACTTGATGATATCTCAGAAATAAAGGCGGTAGTCAAGGACTTGAACACACAAGCCAACCTGAAAGTCTTAGGTAATTGCATAAATAATTTAAAACCTGCTATAGAATAAATATTAACTACTTTTATAAGTAGAAAGTGACAAAATATTGACATTTTAGTATATTTGTATAACTAATTTATCTTATCCACTATGGCTTTTGTAGAGGCCGATCCATATTTCACTGTGAAATTACAAGACTACAGTGCTGTAGAGAAAGATGATATTACTCTGGAGTGTGAACTTAGCAAAGATGTGCCAGTAAAATGGTACAAAGATGGTGAAGAACTGATAGCTTCCAACAGAATTTCCATAAAAACCGATGGCTTGCGCCGTATCCTGAAGATCAAGAAGGCTGCAGAGAGTGACAAAGGGGTTTATGAGTGTGACTGTGGAACTGACAAGACAAGTGCCAATATCAGCGTGGAGTGTAAGTAATCATGTCTTCACTAAGGGAAAGGAGCAAAACCTTTGTAAACCAGTGTAGACAGACAGACAGACACTCTCCAGAGAGCAAGACCAAAAATGTACCTATGGAAAGGGCGCTGTTATGATGAATGGCTGAAATATCTAGGTACAAAGTTATTAACAGTGATTACAAGAGACTATATGCTTGACAATTACTGGAGAGAGTTACTCTCTCTGTCCAGTTGCCATCAGGAAATAAAAATAGTTTAGTTCACTGTAACAGATATCTGGGTTAATTATTGGGAAAAATATTCTCACCAAAAATAACTAAATTTTCAGACATAGAAGCAGGTTGTAGACTGACAACTTGCTGCTTTTTAGGAAGAGGTTAGATAAACACTTACTGGTTGTAGCATTTGAGTGCTCAAAAGAAGGAAAAGATGCTTTCCACTGTTACATTTCTGTGGTATACAATTTGTGAGTAAACAGATGCAAACTTTAGTTTTTTTTAATTTTTTTTAGCTCGCTTAATTAAAGTGGAGCGCCCACTGTATGGAGTAGAAGTATTTGTTGGTGAAACAGCACGCTTTGAAATTGAAATATCTGAGCCTGATGTCCATCCTGTATGGAAGCTAAAGGGAGAAACCCTAACACCTTCACCTGTAAGGATTCTTCTTTATTTTCAGACCATAATTTCCAGTAGAAAAACATGATTAATAATTGTGTTTTCTTAGTGGTTTCTTAGAATATTAATATTTGGGGTGGGGTGTGTGTTTCTTTATCACCAGGACTGTGAAATCATTGAAGATGGGAAGAAGCATATTCTTGTCCTTCATAACTGCAAACTTGATATGACTGGAGAAGTGTCTTTCCAAGCTGCCAATGCTAAAAGTGCTGCTAATCTGAAAGTGAAAGGTATAGTCTGCACTTGGCCAACATTTCCATGTGTATTTCAGAGCATCAGAACAAATTTAGTGTCAGAAAGCACTGTATGAACTGATCTGAAAGAGCTCTTCTTTGATTTCAGAACTGCCTCTTATCTTTATCACTCCACTAAGTGATGTGAAGGTCTTTGAGAAGGATGAAGCTAAGTTTGAATGTGAGGTATCCAGAGAACCCAAGACTTTCCGCTGGTTGAAAGGAACAGAAGAGATCACTCCTGACGAAAGATTCGAAATCGTTTCAGATGGAACAAAGCATGCTCTGATTATTAAATCTGTTGCCTTTGAGGATGAAGTAAAATACACATTTGAAGCTGAGGATAAAAGAACAAGTGCCAAGCTAATTATTGAAGGTTTGTTAGACTTTGTCTTCCTAAGAAAGTTTTGCATCGTATCCTTGCATAGTTTCTGTTGATAACATTATGACATGTTATGGTGTTACAGGTATCCGCCTGAAATTCATCACTCCTCTCAAGGATGTGACAAAGAAGGAGCGAGAAACTGCAGAGTTCACTGTGGAACTCTCCCATGAAAATATCACTGTTGTCTGGTTCAAGAATGACCAACGATTACATACCAGCAAAGTGGTTTCAATGACAGATGATGGCAAATTCCATACACTCACAATCAAAGATCTAACTATTGATGATACTTCTCAGATAAAAGTGGAAGCTATGGGCAAATCCTCAGAAGCTAAACTCACTGTTCTTGGTAAGAACACCCAAAAGAATTTACCTGATGTATATTATCAGAAGAATTTTATTAATAAAAAATAGCAATCAGAAAGTCTTGAGATTAGCCTAAATCTAAATTCAGACTTTAAAAATCTAACAATTAGTTTTTCTTCCTAGGGGCACCATTTACCTATTCATGGGTAAATGATTACAATATCATGAATTTTGAAGGATGATTACAATAACTTTAACATTTCATGCAAAGTTGCAAAATTAATTAATACGTATGTAAAACAGTGCTCTAAAAATCCTAGAGCATAAGAAGAATTTTGTCAGTAATATTAGTAATGCCCCGAATAGTTTCTTAGGTGTTTATTGTTTTCTTTTTTGTAACAGAACTGTGAAAAAGGACTATATTTAATCCTTCTCATAGGATATAAACAAGAAATATATTTTATGGTAGAAACTAGTTGTTCTTTATGGAAGACTAAAACTTCAGACTGAAATATGTCTTGACTTTTGCTTGCAGAGGGAGACCCTTATTTCACTGGGAAGCTGCAGGACTACACTGCTGTGGAGAAAGATGAAGTAATCTTGCAATGTGAAATCAGCAAAGCAGATGCCCCAGTGAAATGGATGAAGGATGGCAAGCCAATTACTGCATCAAAGAATGTTGTTATAAAGGCTGATGGCAAAAAGAGAATCCTTATTCTCAAGAAAGCTTTGAAGAAAGACATTGGACAGTACACTTGTGACTGTGGTACTGACCAGACCTCTGCTAAACTTGATATTGAAGGTATGGCTATTTTAATGGGTTGCCCTGTAGAGGTCTTTTGGGATCTGCTAGAAACTGTGGGAGTCAATTGTGTTTTTCTTCTCCAGACCGGGATATTGAGATTGTGCGACCACTCTACAGCGTGGAGGTGATTGAGACAGAGACTGCCCGTTTTGATATTGAAATTTCTGAGGAAGGTGTCCATGGCAATTGGAAGCTAAAAGGAGAACCCCTGACTGAATCAGCTGTAAGCAAATATTTCATTATATTTTTTTATGTGTTTGTCAGCACTTTGCAGGGAAGTAGAGTGTGAGGGAGGGTGACTGCAGAAACTAAATTTGATCTCCTGCTTTCAGGAAGTGTCACTATATTAAAAATAGTGGGGTTTTTTAATTAATAATGTTTTAAATGTAGTACAAATATAATCCAAAATATCTAAATAATAAATGATTTTTACATAAAATGGTACATTCTGCCTTGCTAACAATAACTAACAATCATACATCCAAAGTGCAAAGACCTTGTGGAATTCACTTAAACATAACAGCATTTAGAAATGCAAACTTCAGATTTCATGCTTTTTCCTGTGGGTTTTGTGTTATATTTGGTTTAAATAGATGTAGACCACATTTCCAAACTCTTTTGCATTTCTGTGACAGCTAAAATCGGGGTTAAATGGTATAGAGCTTCATCAAATATTATAAACTCCTTGCTGGAAAGACCTGGAAATTAATGAAACAATAGAATCACAATTGGCAATAATTTTGCTTCTATGTAATCGGACAAAAGTGAATAATAACAGAAAGATTGGAAGTTACATGAAAATCACTGTCTGGATAAAAGAAAGAAAGATCTTCTCGAGGAAAGGTCACAGCACAAGCTTAGCAATTTCTAGATCCCCTGAAGGAACTAGGCCTCTGACTGGTCTACATATATATTAATATATTGGCTACTCAGCAAAGAAATGTGTTGCCTCTTCCCCTTTCTTACCAACTGTATTAAGAGGAGAGTTTGAAAGGAAAGACCTATGAATGAATGTTTATAGGGTATATTTCACATGGGCCCAAGAGTTGTGAATGGAGTAGAAGAAAACAGACTCATGGTATCAGAAGTAGGGGCTCTTCTGGTGAGTAATACAAAAAAGATACTGAAAAATTATTTCAATTCTATTTTTGCAGGAATGTGAAATCAAGGAGGAAGGAAAAAAGCACTTCCTTACACTGTACAATGTACGCTTAGATCAAGCTGGTGGAGTAGATTTTCAAGCAGCAAATGCCAAGTCTGGTGCTCACCTTCGAGTGAAACGTAAGTGTCTTTTAAACTGTAATTAATTGATTAATTAAGTGAAAACATGGTACTCACTGCCTCTTTGGAATGTGTGGCAAATCTCTATACTGTATTGAACCCACAGTAATCCTTTCCAGAAGAGCAGCTTAGGGATTAGTTACTCAGTTTGTCTAATTTTTTTTTCATTAAGGAATGTCCTGTGTGGTTTTAACCTTATATATAATTTATTCATATAGGAGAAATAAAATAAAGGAGATGGCCTTGAAGGTTGCTTGATGGTCTGGCATCATATATGCTGTTATGAAATCAAATATTGCAAGCAAAGGCTCTGCTGAATCGAAGTGTCACGTTAGCTGGAAAGGATAGGATAACAGTGATATCTGGGGATAGGGTTCAGAGCTTGATGGACAGGGACAGACTACACGGCTGAAGACCACTTGTTTCCCACTCCAATCCTAGCCCTCGCTATTTTGGAAACACATGCCTTATCTAGCAACAGGCATGCAAGGCTTGGCAAGGAGACAGATGCAGAGCAACTTTCCTGCTGACCTTGTTCAATTTAAAGAAACACTCGCTGCAAATAGGAAATTGTAGGTGACCAGCCCTCCCCTAAGAACCCAGGGTGGCCTCTTCTATTTAGGGAATTTAAAGAGCAGCATTGCGATGTCTGGCTCTCTTGAGGGAAGCCACCATGGAGATTAGTACGTAAGGGCAGCAGCTCTCTCTTGGGTAGAAGTGACTAATCTAAAAATTATGTCTTCTCCTTACCAAGCTCGAGTAATTGGCCTGCTGAGACCCCTCAAGGATGTAACAGTGACAGCTGGGGAATCAGCAACCTTCGATTGCGAACTCTCTTATGAGGGAATCCCAGTAGAATGGTTCCTGAAAGGAAAGAAACTGGAGCCCAGTGATCAGGTAAAAAAACTAAACTTTACTTTTTCTCATGTTTCCTCCTCCTTCTCCTCTTTCAAGTCTCTTCCCCTTCTTTATTTCTTATTTATTCTCTCTCAGCTGAAATATTAAGGCACAGCAATATTGTAGTACTGCTGTGTCAAATGCCAAATCGTCTCTAAATCAGATACAACTGTTTTTCCCAGAAATTCCATACTCTGGAATACTACAATTATTTATAATACAAAGGGAATCTGAGGTTCCAAAATATCAGTTATTACAACAGTGATTTTGCACCTGATTCTGCTGGAGACTCAGCCAGAAGGATACTGAATAATTTTTGCTCAGGTTGCCTGTGGTTACAGTGAGAGTATTTTGAAAGGTGCTATCAGGAAAAGCCTTTTTTTCTCCTGAATACTGAGTTGCAGTCCAATTCAACATATAAGGGGATTAAGAGGATTCAAATTCCATTTCAGGCATTTGTTCTGGCTCTCCAGATAACTCTCTGGGCAGATTTGCCTGTCAAGCACTTCTCACTAGCTATTTTTAACCCTTCATCAAGTGCTGGCTCTTAACTCTGAGATCTGAGCAGCCTGGAATGCAGTCAATTTAATGTTTAAAGTTAATGATAGGGAAAATAAATAAAGAAACCTAAATTAATACATCGAAAAATGGAAATTGAAAAATATTACTGGTTGTAAGGCTTCTATTTTTGCATGCTAGGCCTAAAAATGTAATGCAAATTCAAATAAAAGATGGAAACTTAAGACATAGTAAACTTTCAAGGCATTGCATAACCTAACAAAGTTTCAGAACCTGTAATAATGCTGTTAAATAATACTTTGGTACGGATTGCTATTTTTTTAAATACATTTTTTAACTTTTACAACTACATCTTTTTTACAATTTTTAATTTTTTTTCAGGTTTTGCTAGATCTTTCTGAGCTTTAAGAAATTTGCATAAATAAAAACTATTTAATAGAATAAATAGAATGTAGAAATAGGAAAATCCAAACAGATCATGATAATAAGGGACTCTATTACAGTATTTAAGGACAGATAAACAAATTTGAAATGCAGTGGATGAGTCTTGAAATAAATCAAGATAATTACTTCTGAGTTTCAGAATAAAAATGTGAAAAGCTATTGATCAGTGCAGTGGATTGATAGTTATGACTGCCTGGCAAGGAAAACATTATATGTTCAGTATAATTCTGTATAATGGAACATTATTTTGATATTTTCTGTCTGAGCTATTTTAATTACATGAAAAAAATCAGATTTCATGTACATATACAGTCAAAAATGTCATTTGGACAGTTGAAACTTTATCAGGATGAAATGGAGAGTAAACCATATATTTACTCACTGCATTGCTTTCTACCCTTTCAAAATAGCCTCTTGAAATACATTTACAACCGTCTTTAAGAATCAATCTAATTGTACAGGTGTTTCATTTTAGCTGTTTGCTAATTCAAACTATTTTATTACCTCTGTGGCTTTCATTCTGCTGAACATTTATAACCTTTATTCATTGAAGTGACTTTTTTGTTTACTGTGATTGCAAAGTGGTTTCTGCAATAGGTCATCACAGAAACTAGTCTTTTAGGCAGAAAGTTTTACTGAATTTTAATAATAAAAAGACAAATTGGCATTTCCAGAGAAGTGTGTATGGGGGGTGCCAAACCTCTTTATAGCTGAAAAAGTTTTTCCTTTACATGTAGTCAGCAGTAATGCCAACTTTTCCCATACATTTGCTTATTTTTTGTATTTATTAATACCTGTTCAAAAATAGACATCATCTTAAGTCAAGTCCCAAAATCCTCAAAACTTTGAGGACTGAGCTATATCTAGTATATACAAAAGGAAGTTGTCAAAATTTTACATGAAAGTGGACAACCAAACTCTACAAATCATAAATAGCATGCTATTTCATGAAATATTTCTTAAATACTTGTTGTAGATGTTCACAACAGGGTTTTTATGTATTTTGCAAGGTGGTGACCCGTGCTGAGGGGAGAGTTCACACACTTATTCTCAGAGACGTCAAGTTAACAGATGCAGGAGAGGTATCACTGACAGCGAAAGATTTCAGAACTCAAGCAAATCTTTTTGTGAAAGGTAAGTCAGTCATTTTAGTTAAACCATGATCAGCATTAATGTTCCATTCATGATTCATCCTGGAATAGGAAGCTGATACACACTATTTATCAAAGAGTGGGATCATATATACAATATTCAACTGGTAGGTAACTTTCCATATTTAAAAAGCCACCTGCTTAAAATCTCTGCACTTCACAGAAGAGCTGAACTAGGGAAAACACTGGGAATGGTTAAAATCTGGGAGATAAACCATTTTGTTAGGACTTCCAGGGCTTTGCTGCAGTCTTGAACATTCAATTGGTCGCAAGAGGACCCGCGGATACCAGCCTTTGTGGCTCCCAGTGGCTTTTTCTTTTTGATATCCAGAAACCTGTGAGAGTACAACTGCACCATCAGTCAAGGAACAACATAACATTGTCTGTACACCCACTGGTACTGCTCACAGGCTGTGTTATCATTGAGAAGGAAAAGAACTGCACACACTGATCCAATAATGCATTGAAAAATTGAAAAAAAATCCCTAAGCATTCTCTAAGTTCAGAGTGTAAGTTTAGAGTCACTGAGATTACATGGGTATGGTTCAGCTAAAGGAATTGAGTTGCAAGGCTTTTTGATGATTTTTAATTAAAAGCCCCATGGACAAGGATGTCATTCAGTCTAATCTTACAGTAGGCTGAAAATTAGGAATTAACCTGAGTTAACAAAAAATGTCTGTGTATTAAAAACAAAAAATGTTTTAAGAAACCTTCAATAGGGACAGCTAAGAGCCTTTTTGGTTATTCAGTCAAGGAAAATTACTAAACAGCAAGGCATAGTTCTATGCAAGCAGAAGACTGGCTGTAATTTAGATATCTTCCATCAAAAATGTATCTGTTTCTTTTAGAACCCCCAGTTGAATTTACTAAACCACTTGAGGACCAGACTGTTGAAGAGGAAGCCACTGCAGTACTGGAATGTGAAGTTTCCAGGGAAAATGCAAAAGTTAAATGGTTCAAAAATGGAGAAGAAATTCACAAATCGAAGAAGTACGATATCATTTCTGATGGCAGGGTCAGAAAACTCATCATCCGCGGCTGCACACTGGATGATGCAAAAACATATTCCTGTGATGCTAAGGATTTTAAGACATCATGTTTTCTCAATGTGGAGCGTGAGTAATTCACAGTTTTCTCTGAAATGTCTGGGTGCTGTAAAGGCAATGTACTTGTGTCTATGACTGGCAGTAGTATCTATGTTGGCATTTTTTTACTTCTCTAACATAGACTTTCCTCTTCTAACAATTTTCTATTCTCTTACAGCTATTCGTGTCGACTTCCTGAAACCCCTGACTGACCTTGAGGTTAAAGAAAAAGAATCTGCTCGGTTTGAATGTGAAATTTCTCGTCCAAATGTCAAGGTCCGTAGTGACACTTTAATCTCAGTAACTCCTCCAGCTAGAGGGGAAAATTTTGTTGTATTGCTATAAAAGAACACACTGAAATCTATGATGATGTTAAAACCGTGTTAATTTGTTCTGAAACAGGTGAAGTGGTTTAAGGATGGCATGGAAATTAGAAAAGGCAAAAAGTATGACATAATTTCTAAAGGTGCAGAACACATTCTTGTCATCAGTAAATGTGTCTTTGATGATGAAGCTGAATATTCCTGTGAAGCAAAAACAGCTCGAACTTCTGGCCTACTTACAGTGATAGGTAAACACAGTGTTTTAAAATCTAATATGTGATCAATAAAAATGTGAGAGCGGGATTTTTTATGGCAGGCTTTAATCATCTTTTGAAATTCTTTTTGCAGAGGAAGAGGCTGTTTTCACAAAAAATCTTCCTGATCTTGAAGTAAATGAAAACGACACTGTAAAACTGATCTGTGAAGTTTCAAAGCCTAATGCCGAAGTTACTTGGCTTAAAGGAGATGAAGAGGTGCCTGATGGTGGTAGATTTGAACACATTTCTGATGGTAGAAAGAGAATTCTTGTTATACATAATGCTCATCCTGAAGATGCTGCGAAGTACACTTGCAAGCTCCCAAGCTCTAGTACAACAGGAAAACTTACTGTACATGGTAAGAGTGCTCCTTTGGTAGGCTTGTATCCTGGAAAAAAAATTAAAACATTTGAAAATCAGTAGTAATACACAACTTGGTTTATTCCATTCACAAGTAAAAAAATAATATATATATCTACAAAAATGTTTCCTTTCAGAACTTGCAGCAGAATTTCTTACCAGACCACAAAACCTTGAGGTGCTTGAAGGAGAAAAAGCTGAATTTGTCTGTTCAGTATCCAAAGAAGCCATTACAGTACAGTGGCTGAGGGGTGACACAGTCCTGGAGCCTGGTGATAAGTACGACATCATTTCAGATGGCAAAAAGAGAATGCTTGTGGTTAAAGAATCTGTTCTAGGAGATACAGGAATGTATACTGTCATGGTTGGTGAAGCTAAAGCTACAGCACACTTAGCAGTGATTGGTAAGCTTTATTTTATCAATGTGTAGGTGCTTGTTTTGTTGCATTCTTTATACTACATGATGTCATATTTCTTCTGTTTTCTCAATTTCAGAAAAACTCAAGATTATAACTCCTCTTAAGGACCAAGAAGTTACTGAGTGCCAAGAAATTATCTTCAACTGTGAAGTCAATAAAGAAGGTGCCAAAGAGAAGTGGTACAAAAATGATGAGGCAATATTTGATAGTGCAAAGTACATTATTGTTCAGAAGGGTGTAGTCTACACTCTCAGAATCAGAGATGCAGAGTTGAAAGATCAAGCTACCTACACCATCTCCTTGACAAACCAGAGAGGTGAACACGTAAAAAGCTCTGCTGACTTAAAAGTATTAGGTAAATAACTTGCACTACATTAAAATAATTTCATCACTTACATTCAACTTTTTATGAGGATGTAAAAATGTTTGCTTTTTTGTCAGAGGAGGATCTCAGAATTGTTGAGCCCCTTGAAGACATTGAGACGATGGAAAAGAAAACTGTCACATTCTGGTGCAAAGTCAATCGCCTTAATGCAACTCTCAAATGGACAAAGAATGGAGAGGAGATCACATTTGACAGGCGCATTTTGTACAAAATTGATAAATTCAAGCACTCATTGATCATTAAAGATTGTGGGTTTGTAGATGAAGGTGAATACACTGTTACTGCTGGACAAGACAAATCAGTTGCAGAGCTTCTCATCACAGAAGCACCAGCAGACTTCACTGAACATCTTCAGGACCAGACTGTCACTGAATTTGATGATGCTGTCTTTACATGCCAGCTTTCCAAAGAAAAAGTCAGTGTAAAATGGTACAGAAATGGAAGAGAAATCAAAGAAGGCAAAAAGTATGCACATTTTATTATGCTTCTGAATGTGCTAAATATGCTTGTTTTGCTTTATTGCTTCATCTAGAAACTAAAATGCTGTCTATTTTTCTCCTCCATAAAGATACCAGTTTGAAAAAGATGGAAATCTGCATAGATTAATCATAAAAGACTGTAGACTAGACGATGAGTGTGAATATTCCTGTGGAGTAGATGACAGGAGATCTAGGGCAAGGCTTTTTGTTGAAGGTATGTGTAAAATTTGATGGGATTTATTTCAACATTATTTCATAATAGTGTAAACAGTAAACAAATAACACCGAATAAATTAACATTTATTTCAGAAATCCCTGTTGAGATTATTCGACCACCACAAGATATTTATGAAGCTCCTGGTGCAGATGTCATCTTCATGGCTGAGTTGAACAAAGATGGTGTGGAGGTCAAGTGGTTGAGAAACAACATGATTATCATCCAAGGTGACAAACATCAGATGATGAGTGAAGGAAAGGTCCACAGGCTGCAGGTGTGTGACATAAAGCCCCGTGACCAAGGGGAATACAGATTTATCGCCAAAGACAAGGAAGCTAGAGCAAAGCTTGAATTAGCTGGTAAGTTGCTTGTTTTGTGCTCTTTTTATAAAATCTTAGATTCGTGAACATAGTTTAACTAAATTGATTTTTGCTCTTTCAAGGAGTTGAGCTAAAATGAATACACAGTCAGCCTGAGAAAAGTGTTAAACTATTTGAGGATTTTTTAACGAGTCTGTTAAACTATGTGAATACGAATTTACACAACAAACATTTTTTATTAAACCATGCTGATCCAGCTGTTGAGGAAAACCCATCACTTTTCAATGTGTGTATGCCAAAGAGCAAGACTTAAGATTAAAGGAGATTTAAGCTCTTAATTAAGTCTTTGATAAACAATGAAAATTATTTGGCCTACTTATTTAAGTCATATTAGACATATAATTCTTAATTTGTCTATTTTACAGAGTAGTTAAATTAGTTCTCAAATAGCAACTCCTTCTTTTCTGGTTTTTTAGGAGGACACAGTACATACCAACCAGCCTGTATTTCTTTCTCTGGAGTTGTCCTACGAGTATATGAAAGATTTCTTTAGAGTTTACACAGCAGATCCTTACACTTTTCTGTGTCTGCTTCCTTACTGACCGCACAATTATATCAATTTTTGTATACATATATATGCAAGTAATGAACTTTTCACATTCATCTTTCTTAGCTGCACCTAAAATCAAGACTGGTGATCAAAACCTTGTGGTTGATGTTGGGAAACCTTTAACTATGACTGTCCCATATGATGCCTACCCAAGAGCAGAAGCGGAATGGTTTAAAGCAGGGGAAAGTCTGCCCACAACAACTGTTGATACAACAACTGACTGCACTACCTTCAAAATTTATGAAGCAAAGAAATCAGATAAGGGAAGGTACAGGATTGTGCTTCGAAACAAACATGGCCAGGCAGAAGCATTCATCAATGTAGAGGTCATTGGTGAGTACTCGTATTATTAAAACCTTGCTTACCATTATTTCACAGAGTAAAAAGCCTTTATTGAGGGGGAAGCCCTCTGCTTCCCCTCATGGGAAAGCTGTAGATCATATTGAGGTCTTCCCTCAGACTCCTCTTCTCTAGCCAGAGGGAAGACAATCGATGCAATGCCCTGAAGTATTGTCATATCTTTAATAGATGTTCCAGGTCCAGTTAGAAACTTGGAAGTCACTGAAACTTATGATGGTGAGGTTGGTCTCGCATGGCAAGAACCAGAAAGTGATGGTGGAAGCAAAATCATAGGCTATGTCGTTGAAAGACGTGATATCAAGCGTAAGACCTGGATTGTGGCCACAGATCGTGCTGAGAATTGTGAATACACTGTTACTGGACTTCAGAAAGGAGGAGTTGAGTACCTCTTCCGTGTCAGTGCACGCAACAGAGTGGGCACTGGTGAGCCAGTGGAAACAGACACACCTGTGGAAGCTAAGAGCAAATTTGGTGAGCAGAAGTTACAAAAAACTCAGTGTTTCATGGTTTCGTGAAAAAAAAGCAGTACAAATTCTAACAACAGGAAAAACCTACATGCCTTCTTTTTACCTTTTCCTCCTAAAATAAAATGCAGATGTTCCCGGTCCTCCTCAAAATGTAGAAGTTACTGATGTGAACAGGTTTGGAGCCACACTCAGCTGGGAGCCACCTGAGGATGATGGAGGATCCCCGATTACTGGCTACGTTATTGAACTGCGTAACAGAGCTACCATCAGATGGGAGCCAGCTATGACCACGGGAGCTGATGAACTGACAGCTGTCCTGACTGATGTTGTGGAAAATGAAGAATATTTCTTCAGAGTAAGAGCTCAAAACATGGTTGGAGTTGGCAAACCAAGTCCTGCTACACGTGCAGTAAAAGTCATGGACCCAATTGGTGAGTATGCAAAGTATGTATAATTATGATTGTGTTATGAGACAGGAGCATTTTGGGTGCCACATGTGCAGGAAGGTTCAACTGATGAACATGTGTGCTGCAAATACTGTGTAGAGTTATATTTTCCCTACTTTTGTCCTTCAAACCTAGCAGGAGTACCTTGCTACCTCTTGGTTTGGTAAGGACTGCAAATATTTTTTCTCTGAAGTTAGGATGCAACCTCAATTTAAAAAATCAGTTTAGAAAAAGCTGTGCAAAGGCTTTAAAAAGCATACTGTGAGATAGAAACAGTTAATTTGCAGAACCATGCTGCTTTATCAGTAGCATAAATCTATTTGTCTCAAATTTTTTTCAGAGAGACCAAGTCCTCCCATTAACCTTGAGCACTCAGATCAAACGAAGTCATCAGTCCAGCTCACATGGGAACCCCCTCTCGAAGATGGAGGAAGTCCAATCTTAGGCTATATTATTGAAAGGCGAGAGGAAGGAACAGACAAATGGATTCGTTGTAACCCAAAACTAGTACCTGCTCTTACTTTTAAGGTAAAATGTTCTCTTAATCAACAGGTAAAATGTGTAGATCATCTTTAATATGAGGTAGTAAATTATTGTTTGTGCATTTTAGGTAACTGGGCTGAAACAAGGATCCAGTTATTACTACAGAGTCTCAGCAGAAAATGCAGCTGGTGTGTCTGACCCAGCAGAGGCTATTGGGCCATTAACTGCAGATGATACTTTTGGTAAGCCGCATGCCATTTTTAAAAAACAATTAATCAGATAAGGCACACAAAGTGCATCTTATGGGTAATATGTGTATTTTTCACCAGATAACTGGGTCACCTTAGACATTTGAAATCGTAAGCTATTTGTCCTCCATTATGAATTTTGCAAATAATTATCTGTACTATGAGATAGAGCCATGTTAGCTTGCCTGAGGAGCAAGGCATGACCTTTTGTCTCCTGACCTACCTTTGTGGGAAGTGAGAGGTAAGAGAAGGAAAGAAAGGCAAAGATCCCAAAAAAAATGTAAATAATGCAAAGTTTTTGCATTAAAAGGTAAATTAGATGTCATACATGGTAATACTAATCTCCCTTACTATCTCACATATTTTTAAAAAAACCCAGAACATTTAGCCAGGAGAGGTAGGGAGTCATAAGGCAAAGCTAGGTCCAGATAGGCTGAGATACAGCAAGCTAGACCTGCAGGCTGATATACAGACAGAATCAGCCTCTCAACACAATTATCATTAGCCGTGTTCATAACATCTCAAAATAATTTATTGAATCCTCTTTCCATTTTTTTCAGTTGAACCTACAATGGACCTAAGTGCATTTAAGGATGGGCTGGAAGTTATTGTACCAGAGCCAATCAAGATCCGTGTTCCCATCACTGGATACCCCGTGCCAAGTGCTACGTGGTATTTTGGTGACCAAGTCTTAGAAGAGGGTGATCGTGTGAAAATGAAGACCACGGCCTCCTTTGCAGAAATTGTAATTACTCCAAGTGAACGCCCAGACAAGGGAGTTTATTACTTGACATTAGAAAACCCTATGTCATCTGTTACAGGAGAAATTAATGTTAATGTCATTGGTAAGTGAACATGTATATATTTTAGCAGTAACACTCCACATTTGTCTTGTTAAAATCTAATTAGGTTAATAATGTATAATCTCACAACATCCAACCAAGTACATTAAAATACAACTAAAAACTAGAAATCCCTCCTCAAAAAACCTCTTTCTGGTAGATACATTACATAGAGATCATCTCTAAACACCAGTTACAAAATAGTACAATTTCTCTGACTTCTAGCTTGTCCAAGTGCACCGAGAGAGCTCAATGTTTTAGAAGTACTCAAGAGTACAGTGCAGCTTGCATGGGAACCTCCAGAAGATGATGGTGGAAGTCCAGTTACTGGCTATATAATTGAAAAACGTGAAGTAAGCCGGAAAACGTGGAGCAAAGTAAGTTCATTCTTTTTCATTTAAATTTCTCTATTATTTTCACACGTGCTACTGAGTTTTTTGTCTTATTTTTGTAATCACTCTTTGGAAACAAATTTTAAAAACACATTGAAACCTTTCTTCTCTTTAGGTTGCGGATCATATTGTCGACCAAGAGTTCACTGTACCTGACCTCATCCAAGGGAAAGAATATTTATTTAGAGTATTTGCGTGCAATAAATGTGGCCCTGGAGAACCTGCATATATTGATGAACCTGTAAATATGTCAATACCAGCAAGTAAGCATATTTGAAATTTTGCTGATTTTCTTCAAAGTAAGATATAAAAATAATATTATCTTCCTTAGACTGGTTTCTAAGACCCCATATGTTTTTAATTTTTAATAGCGGTGCCTGACCCACCAGAAAATGTTAAATGGAGAAATCCAACATCAAAAGGAATCTTCCTAACATGGGAGCCTCCCAAATATGATGGTGGTGCACGCATTAAGGGTTATCTGGTAGAAAAATCCCAACGTGGCACAGACAAGTGGGAGATATGTGGGGAGCCTGTTATTGAAACAAAGTAAGTAAATCGACACAGTAGATAAATTCTCTCAACTAATTGTGCCATCCTCACCACTCTAAATATTTGATTTTTTTTTTCTTTGCTTTGACAGAATGGAAGTAACAAAGCTCAAGGAAGGAGAGTGGTATGCTTATAGGGTTAAGGCTTTGAACAGAATGGGAGCAAGTAGGCCAAGTAAGCCAACTGATGATATTCAGGCCATTGATGCAAAAGGTAACTACTTCACTTGCTAAATTGCCATAGCTGCTTTATTTTTACCAGTCTCTGAAATACTGTTTCGCTAACAAAATTTGCATTCTCTCTTAAATCAGAGGCTCCAGAAATCTTCTTAGATGTGAAGCTTCTTGCTGGACTTACTGTGAAAGCCGGAACTAAAATTGAGCTGCCGGCTAAAGTAACTGGAAAGCCTGAGCCCCAAGTTACTTGGACCAAGGCTGACAAAGTTTTGAGACCTGACAACAGAATCACCATTGAAAGCCAACCTAATCATTCTACAGTCACTATTACAGACAGCAAGAGGAGTGACAGTGGAACCTATATCATAGAAGCTGTAAATACCAGTGGACGTGCTACTGCTGTTGTTGAAGTTAATGTTCTTGGTATGCATGTACTTTATGTTTTTTATATAAATCATTAGTAATGTACCAAGGTATGCAAGCAGAAAATTAACATTCATGTCTGGTTCTCTACAGATAAACCTGGTCCACCAGCTGCATTTGATGTAACAGAAATCACAAACGAATCCTGCCTTCTAACCTGGAATCCTCCACGAGATGATGGGGGTTCTAAAATTACCAACTACGTCCTTGAGAAAAGAGCTACAGACAGTGAAATATGGGACAAGTTGTCATCGACTATTAAAGATACAAAATTCAGAGCTACCAATTTAACTCCTCATAAAGAATATGTGTTCCGAGTCAGTGCTGAAAACATGTATGGTGTTGGGGAGCCAGCACAGTGTAGCCCCATCATTGCCAAATATTCATTTGGTTAGTTAATTCAATTAATTATAAATTATTGCAGTATTTCAACAGGAAGGAAAAAAAAAAAAAAAACTCTGACTGATGGTTTTGGGTTTTGTTTGTTTGTTTTTTAATTAATTTATACAGATCCGCCAGGCCCTCCAACAGGTCTCAAGCCCACAGAGGTCACTAAAGATTCAGTCACTTTAACATGGAATGAACCAGATGAAGATGGTGGCAGCCCCATAACTGGCTACTGGGTTGAAAGATATGATCCTGAGCAGGATAAATGGATAAAATGCAACAAAATGCCAGTGAAAGATACAACATTCAAGTAAGACTATAGTCACTTTAGGGTGAAATTGATCACAGAGACATAAAAATGTAACAGTAGCTTTTAAAATAAGTTTTACTTTGTTTTTATTTTTTCCTAGTTTCCATAAGTTGTGATCCAACTACCCCTGGTGGCTTATTTTTTAATTAGTTTTAATGAGGATTATCTTTACAGAAGAACTATTCATCTTGTTTTTCTTTTAAATGTTATGCTCAATAATTCCTGTGCTTAATAATTCCATATTCTAAAATGGCAGAGACATGGTCATCCCAAGTCTTAAATTACCAAAATCCTTAGCTTTTTTTTCTCCTGATAGTCTTATTCACTAAAAACCATGGAACATGCAAAAATCCAAGCTGGTTCTCAAAACACTCATTTCTGTCATGGTGCACCATTTTAATGTTAACAATATGTTGACATCATTACCAGTAATTTGGGTATTTTTAGATTTTCTAAGTTATCTGTGGTATGAAAAGGGGAGAGAATAATGTTTTAGAAATGAATTAATGCCTAGGTTTGGTTTAATCAAACTTAATTTTTATTTCCAGAGTTAAAGGTCTTACAAATAAGAAGAAGTATAAGTTCCGTGTCTTGGCAGAGAATCTTGCAGGACCTGGAAAACCAAGCAGGGAAACAGAGCCAATCTTAGTGAAAGATCCAATCGGTACAATAAACACATTTTTTAATGGTTTAATTTAGCAACAACAATAACAAAAAATTGTTTTCAATTACATAATTAATACTGGACTCTTGTCTAGATCCACCATGGCCTCCTGGAAAGCCAACTGTGAGAGATATTGGCAAGACATTCCTTACCCTGAACTGGACAAAGCCAGAACATGATGGAGGGGCAAAAATTGAATCTTATGTCATTGAGCTGTTAAAGACTGGAACAGACGAATGGGTGAGAGTGGCTGAAGGAGTTCCAACAACTGAACACTTCCTCAAAGATCTTATGGAGAAACAAGAATATTCCTTTCGTGTGAGAGCTGTGAACAAGGCTGGCGAGAGTGAGCCCAGTGAGCCCAGTGACCCTGTGCTGTGCAAGGAGAGGCTCTGTGAGTACTGTTTCAGAATGTGCTGCTACTGCAAATACAGTCTCTGACTTTTAAAAAGCCCCATGTCTGCCTGTCTTTGTCAGTACTAAATGAACTCTTAGAAGGCTTATGAAGTGCTAAAATCTGCCCTACTTCCGTTCAGGAAATGCAAAGTTTTAATAGTCTTGGTGTATCCCCTGTCTTCCATGATCTTTCATGAGAATTGCAACATCCTGGTTTACTTTTTTCTTTTCCTATTTTGCAGATCCTCCTTCACCACCCCGATGGCTTGAAGTTATTAATATTACTAAAAACACAGCAGATCTGAAATGGACAGTACCAGAAAAAGATGGGGGTTCCCCGATTACCAACTACATTGTTGAGAAAAGAGATGTAAGGCGGAAAGGCTGGCAGACAGTTGACACAACAGTGAAAGATACCAAGTACACAGTAAGCCCACTGACTGAAGGCTCACTCTATGTGTTCCGTGTGGCTGCTGAAAATGCCATTGGACAGAGTGACTACTGTGAAATTGAAGACTCAGTGCTTGCTAAAGATACTTTCAGTAAGTTTCAAATTGCTTACTGAGTGGTCAGTAGCTCACATGTCACAAATTCATAGTCTTCTAATATGTGCTTTTTTTTTTTTTTTTTTTTTTTAACCTTAGCAACCCCTGGGCCTCCATATGCCCTTACAATAGTTGAAGTGAAAAAAGGCCATGTTGATTTGAAATGGGAACCACCTAAGAATGATGGTGGCAGACCAATTCAAAGGTAAGGTCATTTTAAGTTTGTGTAGGCTCCTGTAGATAAACATCTTTTAACAAGTGAAGATGTTTCTCTCAAAATATTTAAATTTTAAATTGAAGCATTTTATATTAAAAATGTGTGGATGAATTTAAGAGAAGCCGTGTGGTCAAAGCAATGAAGAGCTTGATTTTAAAATGTAGAAATTATGCAAATAAAATACCTAATGTGCCTGAACAGTGAATGTGTGTCAACATCCTCAAAACAGCATATAATAATAAGGAGCTGTGAAAAAAAAAATAACATGTCCATAGTCTGCAGTTCCTGCAAAATAATAACCACTTAAAATCATCTAGCACGTAGTATGCTTGCATTTTCCTTCTGCCTTTGCTTGTCATTCAAACTGTATACACTCATCTAAAATGAGTCTTTGCATTTAATTTTCCTCTTTATAACACTTTTCAAACAGACTGTTTTACTCCTTCCCAATCACAGAAAGCGCATCTTAAACCAAGAAACTACTACAGACATCTGCCTGAAGAAATAGAAGTCACTCAATTTACATTACTTTCCCATAGTCTGTCCTATGCAGAATTTTGACAGCCAAGTAATAGTATCTTCAAATATTCTCAATGGATTGACCACTGACATCCAAACTAGCAAAGATACAAGTAGAGCTTGGAGGTTCTTTTGCCTCTGCAGCTCTCTAAAACCTGGGAACACAACTCAGTTCAGTTCTAAAACACAGAACAAAGTTCAAGAATTGACACTCAGACCTGGGTCTGTCAGTGATGTCAGCCCTATTAGGGTCTGAGACCTACTAGGACTAAGTGGCTAAAGTATGAAGTTCATTGAATCTATTATCCATTATTCTCTTTACTTTTTCACTGTCTAAACCATTCTAATCTCTTTTAATCTATTTTCTTGAAGAAGTCTGAAGTGTTCCTATTTCAAGTGCCTCATAGTATTTTCCCCGATCTCTTCAGGTACGTTATTGAAAAGAAAGAAAAGCTAGCTACTCGCTGGGTAAAAGCTGGGAAGACAGCTGGTCCAGATTGCAATTATAGAGTGACAGATGTCATTGAAGGTACAGATGTACAGTTCCAGGTCCGTGCAGAAAATGAAGCTGGATGTGGTCATCCCAGTGAACCAACGGACCTTGTTCATATTGAAGACCCAACAAGTAAGCAGAATAATACAGTGTACGAATTTTAGAAGCAGTGTACTGTTCTGGGAGAAAAATCACAAAACCCTTTTCCATTTCTGCAGGCCCTCCTTCACCTCCTCAGGATTTACATGTCACAGATGCAGGCCGAAAGCACATTTGCATTGCATGGAAACCTCCTGAGAAGAATGGTGGAAGTCCCATTATTGGATACAATGTTGAGATGTGTGAAGCAGGAACAGAAAAATGGATGCGAATCAATTCTCGTCCAATTAAAGATCTAAAATGTAAAGTAGAGGAGGGAGTTGTTCCAGACAAAGAATATGTGCTGAGAGTCAGAGCTGTCAATGCTGTTGGAGCTAGTGAGCCATCAGACATCTCAGAAAAAGTTGTTGCCAAGGACCCAGACTGTAAGAATAGATTCCTTTTTCTGTTTTATTTTTTCAAATCTGCAGAACTGAACAAAAGAATGATGTTTGGCAACCTTCTGATAACATTAAACTTACCTTTACAGGTAATCCAACCATTGACCTGCAAACTCGTGACATTGTTGTTGTTAAGGGACAGAAGCTAAGTATCCCTATACCCTTCAGAGCTGTTCCATCACCAACTATAACATGGCACAAAGATGGCAAGGAGTTGAAAGCTGGTGACAGAACAACAATGAAGAGTGACTACACCTCTGCATTGCTTGAAGTGATAGACAGCGTTCATGCCGATGCTGGTGTTTATACTATCACACTGGAGAACAAGCTGGCATCAACAACTGGCTCAGTCAATGTCAAAGTCATAGGTAACTATGTTCTTCCATTCTGAGAAGTATGCTTATCTTCACTTGGGCCCTGCAGCTGACAGAAGACAGGGCTAGAAAGATACGGTTTCTGCCAGGCAGGCAAATCACTTCAACTCAGACACATGTAGATTGATGTTATGAAGTACCATGAAAAAACACTTTACCTCAAGTTGCTCTAACTATTCAGTGACTGCTCAAAGCCCAATTATTTTTAAAAGTTAGCATATAAATATAAAAATTATTTAAGAATTCTGACTATTTTTCATCTTTGGGAATAGAAATTCATATAGATGCTGTGTAGTCCACATTTGTGGTCTTTGCTTTCTGCAAAGCAAAGAAATGAAATATAATTTCATATTTGTAAGAATACACTTTCACATCTATTTAATTAACCGATTGTTTCATTCTTATTTAAAACAGGTCCACCTGGACAGTGTAAAGACATTAAGGCAAGCGAAGTAACTAAGAATTCTTGCAAAGTATCCTGGGAGCCTCCAGACTTTGATGGTGGTACTCCTATTTTGCATTACGTTCTGGAACGCAGGGAAGCTGGTCGTAAAACATACATCCCAGTCATGTCTGGTGAAAATAAGCTTTCATGGCAAGTCAAAGACCTTATTCCAAACTGTGAATATTACTTCCGTGTTAAAGCTGTCAATAAGATTGGAGGGGGTGATTATCTTGAACTAAGAAACCCGATCATTGCAGAAGACCCAAAACGTAAGTTTGTCTTTCTATTAAATAATTTAAAAAATTTAATTTTAAATAAAATATTCATACTCTCTTTTCTCATACGATCCCTCTTTTGATCTACTCTTTCACAGAGCCCCCAGATCCGCCTGTCGACCTTGAAGTCCATAATCCAACATCAAAATCAGTTACTCTTACATGGAAACCACCCCTGTTTGATGGGGGAAGCAAGATTATGGGCTATATAATAGAGAAGCTTGCAAAGGGCAAAGAGAGGTGGGAGAGATGCAATGACTATCTGGTACCCTTACTAACTTACACGGTGAAAGGCCTTGAGGAAGGAAAGGAGTATCAGTTCCGTGCTCGTGCTGAGAATGCTGCTGGCATCAGTGAGCCTTCTCGGATTACTCCTTTTGTGAAAGCTGTGGATCCTATTGGTATGAATTTTTCATTAAACCATTTGTATTAATTGCCATATATCCTCAGACATATTGAAAGATTCTACACTCCATTTGTCATTCTTTGTTATTACAGAGGCTCCAAAAGTCTTCCTTGCTGCAAACCTACAGTCTGGCCTTGAGGTGAAGAGGGGTGATGAGATCATACTTGAGGCACATATTTCAGGGTCACCCTATCCATCTATTACTTGGCTGAGGAATGATGAAGTTGTCAGACCAGAGGATATAAAGAAGAGAGTAACAGCACCTATAAAGAAGAAAGGTGAAGCTGAAGAAGAGAAACCTTTCCAGCTTTCACTGCCAGAACGTATGAGTGTTGACAACCACAAGGAAGGAGAGTCTATACTATCAGTTCGTGACTCCATTAGAGCTGACCATGGCACATTTACAATTAAAGTAGAAAATGATCATGGAGTTGCAAAAGCCTCATGTGAAGTCAATGTGTTAGGTATGTAAAGAATGTCCTCAAAACACCCAGTTGTTCTGAGTATTAGGAAAAAAGTGCACAAGTTGAGTGCTCATAATTTTTCTTGGTTTGCTAACAGATACACCTGGGCCACCAGTCAACTTTGTATTTGAAGATTTGAGGAAAAATTCTGTCCTTTGCAAATGGGAGCCTCCCCTTGATGATGGTGGAAGTGAAATCCTAAACTATGTACTGGAAAAGAAAGACAATACAAAAGCTGAAATGGGCTGGGTCACTGTCAGTTCAACACTCAGGCATTGCAAATTCCATGTAACAAAACTGATTGAAGGAAAAGAGTATCTATTCCGTGTATTTGCTGAAAATAGAGTTGGAGCAGGACCACCATGTGTTTCAAAACCAATGACAGCTAAAGATCCTTTCTGTAAGTTTTAATTTTGAAAAACAACATTTACAGAAAACAAAGTGTGAAACTCTAACAGACTGTTAGAGTACTCAGCTTTATCTGTGCATATGTTTCCCAGAAGAAATTTGAGCTATGTGATAATTATTGCACATTTTAAACCATTGAAATACAGAGAACTATCAAAAATACTATAATTTCAATAGTAAACACATAAGAATGATGATCACTGTCATAAATCTTTACCCTTAAAACACTTAACATCTGAACAGTGACATTCTCTGTGCTTCATAGACTAGTGTTCTTACCAAAAAAGAGAACCATTGTAGATTTGCTTACTGATCACCGTTAGGAATCAAAGGTTCTAAGAGAAGAAAAACTATGAATTAAAATTAGTAATTTCTTATATCTTAGTTCTCTCTTAGCTTTGAGTAAGCTCTGAAGAGACAGCAATGATGGCAAAAACCACCTTTTTGTTTTTCAGCACCACCAGATGCACCTAACAAGCCTGATGTGGAAGATGTAACCAGCAACAGTATGCTGGTTAAATGGAATGAACCAAAAGATAATGGCAGCCCTATCATAGGATACTGGATTGAAAAACGTGAAATCAATAGTACTCATTGGGCTCGGGTCAACAGGAACCTTGTGAATGCTCTGGAAGTAAAAGTTGAAGGACTGTTGGAAGGTTTAACTTACATCTTTAGAGTGTGTGCTGAAAATGCAGCCGGCCCTGGTAAATTTAGTCCACCATCAGATCCAAAAACTGCACAAGACCCAATAAGTAAGTGGCTTAGCAGAAGCTAATAGCAGACAGTTGACAAGATAGGATTCATAGCCTTTAACTTTGATTTACACTTATTTGTTTATTTATTTATTCATTTATAGTGCCACCTGGTCCCCCGATTCCAAGGATTGCTGACACAAGTGCAACTTCCATTGAGCTAGAATGGCAACCTCCTGTGTATAATGGTGGTGGAGATATCACTGGTTACCATGTGTACAAACAACTGATGGGTGTAAATGAGTGGTCACGCTGCACAGCAAAACCCATTAAGGTCCTGCAGTTTACTGTTGGAGAAGTGAGGGAAGGTGCAGACTACAAGCTCCGTGTTACTGCACTCAATGCGGCTGGTGAAGGACCACCTGGGGAAACTGAACCCACAACAGTTGCAGAACCTAAAGGTATTGCGACTGCATTATTTTTAAGATATGTCCAGCTGCTTAAAAGGTGGGTTTGAATCCCTCCCTTCAACTAATGAACTGTTTCTCTTTCTTCCACAGAGCCTCCCACTGTTGAGCTGGATGTTTCTGTGAAAGCAGGCATTCAGGTCATGGCTGGACAGACTATTAAAATTCCTGCTACTGTGACAGGGCGTCCTGCTCCCACCATTTCATGGGCTATAGACGAGGGGGAATTAGACAAAGATCGAGTTGTTATTGAAAATGTTGGCACAAAATCTGAGTTAACCATTAAGAATGCATTGAGAAAAGACCATGGAAGATATGTAATTACTGCTACCAATAGCAGTGGTTCAAAATCAGCAGGAACCAGAGTAGAAGTATTTGGTAAGAAAAATACTTTCTCACATTAAATAACCTTTTCTTTTGGTCAGTATAGGCTTTACCTTACTTGTTTGATTTTGTTTTTCAGATGTTCCTGGACCGGTCCTTGACCTAAAGCCAGTGGTCACAAACAGAAAGATGTGTTTGCTTAACTGGTCTGATCCTGAAGATGATGGTGGCAGTGATATCATAGGCTTCATTGTTGAAAGGAAGGATGCCAAAATGCATACATGGAGACTAGCTGTAGACACAGATAGATCTAAATGTGATATTACAGGTCTAATTGAAGGGCAGGAGTATAAATTCCGTGTTAGTGCCAAGAACAAATTTGGTACTGGTCCAGCTGTGGAAATAGGACCCATTCTTGCAGTTGATCCATTAGGTAAGATGACTCATTTTACAGGGTTTTTAAAAAGAAAAAAAAATTATTGTCAGATTAATTAGACAATATTTTTGTCTTTCCTTCTGTACAGAAAATGTGTTAATTTTTCAACTACATGGATAGCCATCTACTTTAGCTTCATTACTTCAGTCAGGTTTCTGAATCAGTTCTCTGAAGCTAGTGTTGTTCTTTACATAGCAAAATACTGGTGCCTACTGAGACACTACTTATTACCTTTTTCTCCACATACATGAGAAACTTTATACAAGCCATAATCATACTCAGATCCTTTGTGTGTAAAAACTATGATTTTAAAAGGCCAGAGCCACTGCATTCTTATGATTTAAAATTCTCTGATGTTTTAATTTTTTCTTATTGTAATTTTTCTGCGTTAATAGGTCCTCCAACAGCACCTGAGAGGTTCATGTACACAGAGAGGACGAAGTCATCCATTACACTTGACTGGAAGCCTCCACGCAGTGATGGTGGTAGTCCCATCTTGGGATATATTGTTGAGAAGAGGAGACATGATTCAAAAGATTATGAAAGAGTTAATGCAAGGCTCTGTCCAAAAACATCTCTTCTCGTTGAAAAGCTCGATGAACTTCATATGTATGAATTCCGTGTGAAAGCTGTCAATGAGATTGGAGAAAGTGAGCCATCACTGCCCCTCAATGTAGTTATACAAGATGATGAAGGTATATCAACTTTAAAGAAATCCATATAAATATCCTTAGAACACTTTCTCTGTTTCATCTCCATGTTTACTCTGTCACTTTCCTTCTTTTCAGTGCCTCCAACTGTTACATTGCGTTTGGCCGTGAGAGGAGATACTATCAAAGTCAAGGCAGGAGAACCAGTTAACATTCCTGCTGATGTAACAGGCCTGCCAATGCCGAAGATTGAATGGGACAAGAATGAAGTTTTAATTGACCAAACGTCCAATGCACTTAAGATAACCAAGGAAGAAGTATCTAGAACTGAGGCAAAAACCGAACTCATCCTTCCTGCAGCAGTGAGGGATGATAAAGGCACTTACACTGTGAGAGCTACCAATCGTCTTGGCACTGCATTCCGCAATGTGCATGTCGAAGTGTATGGTAAGGATGCAACATTTTAATGAAATGACAGCTAATAAAATACCTTTGCCTTCTTTTTAATGTAGTTCCATGCTCTACTGTTTCATACAGATCGTCCTTCTCCACCAAGAAATCTTGCGGTTTCTGATATTAAAGCAGAATCATGCTATCTAACATGGGATGCACCTCTTGACAATGGTGGTAGTGAAATTACCCATTACATTATTGAAAAACGTGATGCTAGTAAGAAGAAATCTGAGTGGGAAGAAGTTTCCAAAGGCGCTGTTGAGAGAAGATTTGGGGTAATTTATAAAATATCTTTATTACATACTTTAGTATGCATTAAAAATAAAATTATTGCATATTTAATGCAAACTGCATAGGTATCTGTGCTCATGCTCCATTTAGACTCGAGAATTACTGGATGAATGTTTCCCATCTATGTACTGTGTTATCCCTCATGTGACAAAAGAAATTGTTCATTTTACTACTTAACCTTAGCTGAGCTAGAGAGAAAACACCTTCCTTTCTATTTTCCAGAATTATCCACTTTTTTACCAACTGCAAGACCAAACGTTATGATGTCTTTATTTATGTTCACTCCTATGCACATGAAATAAGAGTATGCTTAGGACATCACATAGAACTGTGTAGTACATAAACATAGGTATATAAGTCAGACTGCAAGATAAAATTTAAATTCAAAACTTACGCTTAATTCCAAATAAGTTGATTCTGAAAGTAGCCAAGTATTGATTTAAATCCTCTTTTTCAGGTATGGAATCTTGCAACAAATGAAAAATACCAATTTAGGGTCCGGGCTGTAAACAAATACGGAATAAGTGATGAATGCCTCTCAGAAAAAGTTGTCATTAAGGATCCCTATGGTCTTCCTGGACCTCCTGGAAAGCCAAAAATTTTGGATCGCACCAGATCATCTATGCTGGTGACTTGGGAGCCTCCTTTGGACAATGGTGGCAGCCCAATAACTGGCTATTGGTTGGAAAAGAGAGAGGTGGGAGGTGTCTACTGGGCACGTGTCAACAGGGCTCCAGTAACAAAACCATCAGTAAAAGGTCTAGAGCACAATGTGCTTCGTTTGGCTGAAGGTGTTGAATACCAGTTTAGAGTTATGGCTGAAAATCTTGCTGGAATTGGCCCTCCCAGTGAACCATCAGATCCAGCTTTGGCAGCAGATCCTATATGTAAGTATATTATTTGTATGATTGTGTTAGAGGACTGTATCATAGCAGAAAAAAAAAAATGTGTTTCTATGACTTTTTAAAAATTTATTAATGAAAATTATTAATAATGAAGTATTAATGTACTAACATTAATCAAAGGCTTTGTTCACATTAAACCTAAGAATATATTGACACAAAGTTTCTGATTTTAAAAATTTAAAAATAATTAGCTTTAATTTTAATTTTTTACCTCTTGTATATACCTAATACTGTGATAACCCAGGGTAGGCATTGCCAAATAAACTTCAGTTCAGAATGATATTTCTATATTACCCTTTTACTTTACTGTTAAACAGTTCAATCTTTATGCCTTGTACCTTAAGTATCCCTTGCTAACGTGGGGAATCTGTGTAATTAGTATGCACATTCCAAGATTTACACTTTATATACAGGCAAAGAAATGAAAATACTTGCATTCTTCTAGAAACCTAACTAGAAAAATATGGGAAGACACTAACACTCAGGTAATTTTTACTTGCTCTTGTTTTACCAGTTGTGCCTGGTCCACCATCATGCCCGGAGGTCAAAGACAAAACCAAATCATCTGTAGCGCTTGCATGGAAGCCTCCTCAAAAGGATGGCGGGAGTCCTATAAAAGGATATATTGTTGAAATGCAAGATGAAGGTAGTACTGATTGGAAGAAGGTGAATGAAGGAGACAAACTCTTTCCTACTTGCGAGTGTGTTATTCCCAACTTGAAAGAGCTCAGAAAATACCGATTTAGGGTGAAAGCTGTAAATGCTGCTGGAGAATCAGAACCAAGTCCTGCAACATCAGAGATACCTGTCCAAGATATTCTAGGTAAGAGTTCTGAGAACTGATTTAGGTATTTTTATGTAAATGCCACTTACTGTTATGAATGTTCAAAAAGGATGCCAAGCAAGCCAAAGTCAAAACATAATAAACAATTATATACAAGAATGTAGCAAAAGACCGACACACTGGTTTGAACTGTCACTATTATGTCCATTCCCAGGCAATGCTCCATCAGGAAACTGATGAGCACCTACAGACATACTAATGAAATTTTTTTTTCACCTACACACATACTAATTTTATTTTTTATAAAAAATTTACAGCAATGAATTTTTCTATTTGTATACTTCCCAATTTTCTATTTGTATGTCCAGCCTTTCTCACAAGAACATGCATTCCACATGTTTCTGGGGTATTTCAGCTCAGTGATGATGGAATTTTGCTTTCAGTAGTTCTTAAAATTCATACATTTAAATATTTTTGCAGAGGAACCAGAAATCTTCCTTGATCTTGGAGCACAGGATTTGCTCTCTTGTCGTGCTGGCACAACAATTAAAATCCCAGCTGTTATCAAGGGTCGTCCAGTTCCAAAAACATTTTGGGAGTATGAAGGAAAAGCAAAAACAGCAGCAAAGGTTAGTAAAAGTAATAGGTTTTTTTTTCTACACCTCTCTCTAGACATTTAAGCCTATTCCCTTTTACATTTATATTATTTCCATTTTTTTGTAGGAGGGAGGTCATAATGTACCCGAAGAAGCTCAGGTAAAGCGAGCAATTTTTTTAACCTCAGTATTGTTGCATTTTTGAAACATAAATATTCAAGGTTGCTCTATAACTTCTTTTTGTTCTTATAATATGCAGGTGGAAGCAACTGATACACGTTCAGAGATTATCATCCCTGACTGCAACAGAAGTCACTCTGGACGATACAGTATTACAGCAAAGAATAAAGCAGGACAAAAGACAGTGCATGTCAGAGTTAATGTGCTTGGTATGGCTTGCATATATTAAAGTATCTAGATGTTAGGGTTTAGTCTTATTTTTCTACATGCTTATGTAAAATTGTGTCTGTTGTGCTTTTACCTTAATAGATGTCCCTGGCCCACCAAAAGACCTTAAAGTAAGTGATATCACAAGAGGTAGCTGTAAACTCTCATGGAAGATGCCAGATGATGATGGTGGAGATAGAATCAGAGGCTATGTTATAGAGAAGAGAAATATTGATGGGAAGGCCTGGACTAAAGTCAATCCAAATTGTGGCAGTACTTCCTTTGTTGTACCTGATCTCATAACTGGCCAAGAATATTTCTTCCGGGTACGTGCAGAAAACCGTTTTGGAGTTGGCCCTCCTGCAGAAACCATCCAGCGGACCACAGCCAGGGATCCAATCCGTAAGTAAAATTAAAGTCAAACAAATCCTTTAAAACCACATGGTACTGTATGGTGGATTTATTCACTCTTCTGTTTTGGTTGTGAAGATCCTCCTGATCCGCCTATTAAACTGAGGATTGGCCTTGTAACCAAGAACACAGTGAGCCTGACATGGAAACCACCAAAGAATGATGGTGGAGCTCCTGTTACACATTATAATGTTGAGTGTCTCCGCTGGGATCGTACTGGAGAAGTGAAAGAGTCTTGGAAGCAATGCAACAGACGTGATGTGGAAGAAACAAAGTTTACTGTTGAGGATCTTGTAGAAGGTGGAGAATACGAATTCAGAGTCAAAGCTGTAAATATAGCAGGTCCTAGCAGACCTTCAGCCACTGTTGGCCCACTTGTTGTCAAAGACCAGACATGTAAGTAGCGATACTAGTAAATACAAATACCATTTTAAAATTGTGAAGTATTTTTGTATGCTATTTTTTTAACATTTTGTTGTAGGTCCACCGTCTATTGAGCTCAAAGAATTTATGGAAGTTGAAGAAGGAACAGATGTCAAAATTGTGGCCAAGATAAAGGGTGTACCCTTCCCCACATTAACATGGCTAAAAGCTCCTCCAAAGAAACCAGATGACAAATCACCAGTGGTGTATGATCAACATGTCAACAAGATTGTTGATGAAGATACTTGCACTTTATTGATCCAACAGTCTCGCAGAAATGATACAGGCTTATATACTATAACAGCTGTAAACAACCTGGGAACTGCTTCAAAGGAGATGCGGCTGAATGTTCTGGGTACATATCAAGAACTCTTACAATTATTACATTAATTGATAACATTCATTTGATACTTGATTAATTCTTCTTTCTTAAAATGTATCTTTTAGGTCGTCCTGGACCTCCAGTAGGACCTATTAAATTTGAATCCATTTTGGCTGATAAAATGACAATATCATGGCTTCCTCCATTAGATGATGGTGGTTCTAAGATTACAAACTATGTTATAGAGAAAAGAGAAGCAAATAGGAAGACATGGGTGTCTGTTACTAATGAGCCTAAGGAGTGCATATTCACTGTTCCCAAGCTGATGGAAGGCCATGAATACGTGTTCCGCATTATGGCACAAAACAAATACGGTATTGGAGAACCTTTGGATAGTGAGCCAGAAACAGCAAGAAACCTTTTCAGTAAGTAGAAATAAGCTTTCAAGTTATGTCAGTTGTTTCCATATGCTGATATGCATACAGCTTCTGTTAAATACCACTACTCTTTTCTCTCTTTACTAAGTTTTCTAGAATAGCTTGAAGAGTTTTAGCAGTAGTACCTGGTTCTTAAAAGCACGTGTAGTGCTTAAAATATTTTTCGCCCTCTTTGTGTTATATTAAAGCACAATCTCAATATTTTTAATGTTTAAATATACAAGTAAATTTTTATTTGATGAGATTCAAGTTATTCTATTGTATTGGAGACATTATTAATGTCTTGGACCATAAAGAATCCATTTCCTACCTTCAGTTTGGAAAGATAAATTATACAGAAAAGCTCATACCTAGGAGGAATGTTAGGCTGCCAAGAGAAAATGGTTCTTAAAACAGCAAGTGTTAGGCTGAGCACTAAAATGAGGTAGTGATCCAGAAAGGCTAGAAATAAAAGATTTTGACATTTTTTATTTAGAGGAAAGGCATTTAATTTTTCACAGAATTATATGTACCTGAATAGGGGTGAGAAATTGAAAGAGGAAAGAGATCTTGTGCAGATGGCTAATTGCCTAGTGCAATGGCAACCAAGTGAGTGCATAGCTCTTCTGCACTCTAGCTATTTCTGTGTAATTTTAGCATATTTTTTACAAGCCGTGTGTGAATTTTTTTCCCTCAGCTGTCCCTGGACCTCCTGACAAGCCAACAGTTAGCAGTATAACACGTGACTCAATGACAGTGAACTGGGAAGAGCCAGAGCATGATGGTGGCTCTCCTATTACTGGTTACTGGTTGGAGCGCAAAGAGACCACTGGAAAGAGATGGACCAGGGTTAACCGAGATCCTATCAAGCCTATGACCCTGGGGGTTTCATACAAAGTTACAGGCCTTATTGAAGGCTCTGAATATCAGTTCCGTGTGTCAGCTATCAATGCGGCTGGTGTTGGCCCACCAAGCATGCCATCTGATCCAGCACTTGCTAGAGATCCTATTGGTAAATATTTTAAATTACTTTTTTTCTGAATTTGAAAATATTCAAACAAGAACATATACTACATCTTTATGCTGTATGATTATATTTTTCAGCCCCACCTGGCCCTCCTATACCAAAAGTTACTGATTGGACAAAGTCTTCTGTAGACTTGGAATGGACTCCACCAGTAAAGGATGGTGGCTCAAGAGTCACTGGCTACATTGTTGAGTTTAAAGAGGAAGGAAAGGAAGAATGGGAACGGGTAGGTGGAAAACCACTACAAAATCAGCACTTCTTCTCTCTGTGTCTATCAATATTAATTGCTCCAGAAAATTTTTCTTTAAAATTTTTTGCTGTTCAAGTTATTTTCTAAAAGTTTGTACCATAATTATCTTTGTATATTTAAAATACAAGACCAAGCTTGACCTTCCTCAATATGAAGTTAACTGTGCAAATACTAGATACAGAATTTTGCAATTTTTATTTAAAGATGTGGAAAAATATGTAGGTAATACATGATAAAAAACCACAGAAGATCAAGTTAGAACTGTCAGAAAAGTAACCCTCACTCATATCAGATGATGCCAAAGCATTTACAACTACTATGTTTCTACATTTTCATCATTTTTTTCAATAGTGCATTACTGAAAATTTAACTGGTGCACACCTTGGGTATTTTTTGTGTCTCCATAAATACATGGATTCCTTTTATGTAAAACCCACATTTCCAATACTGTTTCCAGTTGAAGAATATATTGGATTTATATTGGATTTTGAAAAGAAAATAAATTCATTCCCTTTTTTTTTGTTGCTCTCTCTTATATGAGCTTATGTGTCCAAAAATACATGTAATTCTTCTGAGACCAGACTATTGCAATTGTTAAATAGATAATTCTAATAACCTTCTATGTTAGAATATGTTAGAAAAAAGACAAATCTTCAGAATAGCTTGTAGGCCCATGACACATATTTCTTAAAAAAATTCTGACAAATTCTGTGTGGGCTAGATCCATGTAGGCTTAATACTTTTGTGTGCTTGTATATCTGAAATAATAGCTAATGTCAGATTTGTTTCAAACTCTGCAAAGAAATTGATGGTGTCTTGATGTTTGCTGATGTTACAATGTTTTTTTCCAGGTAAAAGATAGAGAAATTAGAGGAACCAAGTTCGTTGTGGCAGGATTAAAAGAAGGTTGTTTTTACAAATTTAGAGTTAGAGCAGTAAATGCTGCTGGCATCGGAGAGCCTGGAGAAGTTACAGACGTTATTGAAATGAAGGACAGAATTGGTATTTATAATTTTGATTTACATTTTTAGTATCTCTAACTCAAAGTAAGAAAAGAAAATCATTGACTTTTTTTTTCTCTTTCCTCAGTGGCTCCTGATATTAATTTGGATGCAAGTGTAAGGGACAGAATTGTTGTTCATGCTGGAGGAGTAATTCGGATTATAGCATATGTCTCAGGAAAACCACCTCCAACAGTGAGTTGGAGCAGGGATGAGCAAGCTTTGCCAGAAGAAGCCAAAATTGAAGAAACAGCTATTAGTTCTTCTTTAGTCATCAAAAATTGCAAAAGGAGTCACCAGGGTCTATACACCCTTCTTGCTAAAAATGATGGTGGTGAGAGGAAGAAGACAATTATTGTTGATGTGCTAGGTAAATAGCAGCTTCAGTGCTTGTGAACAAGTACAATTTCCCAAGATTCAGCATGTATGTTTCAATACTCCATTTTTTTCTTGCTTCCAGATGTGCCAGGCCCAGTTGGATTGCCACTCCTTACAGAGAATCTAACTAATGACTCTTGTAAATTGTCGTGGTTTACTCCAGAAGATGATGGTGGTTCTCCTATTACAAACTATATAATTGAAAAACGTGAATCTGACCACAGAGCTTGGACTCCAGTGACCTACACAGTTACAAGACAGAATGCTACTGTTCAGGGACTCATTCAAGGAAAAGCCTACTTTTTCCGAATTGCAGCTGAGAACATAATTGGCATGGGTCCTTTCACAGAAACAACGAAAGAGATTCTCATTAGAGATCCAATAAGTAAGAATATTTTTGGTTCAGATAACTGTCATATGAGATTTATACACAGGAAGATTCTGAATATGAAGAAAAATGAATGTACCTTATTTTTACTTTATTCACAGCTGTTCCTGACCGTCCAGAAGACCTGGAAGTAAAAGCAGTTACCAAGAACTCTGTGACACTAACTTGGAACCCTCCAAAATATAATGGAGGCTCAGATATCACCATGTACGTTCTAGAGAGCCGTCTCATTGGAAAAGACAAATTCCACAAAGTTACAAAGGAGAAAATGCTAGATAGGAAATTCACTGTAGAAGGCTTGAAAGAAGGTGACACTTATGAGTTTCGCGTGAGTGCTTGCAATATTGTGGGGCAAGGCAAGCCATCATTTTGCACTAAACCAATCACATGCAAGGATGAAATTGGTATGTTTCTTTTTCATATTTATTTTGAAAATAGTAATTGCATTTACTGATCCTTACTTTTTCATATTAATATTGCTGACATTTGTGGATTTTGTGTATTTTGTCTTTCAGCTCCTCCCACACTTGACCTTGACTTTAGAGACAAGCTTATTGTTCGAGTTGGTGAAGCTTTCAGCTTGACTGGACGCTACTCAGGCAAACCTGCACCAAAGGTTACTTGGCTGAAGGATGATATTGTTGTGAAAGAAGATGACAGAATAAAGATTAAGACAACTCCTGCAACTCTTTGTTTGGGGATACTAAAATCTGTCCGTGAAGACACAGGCAGATATTGTGTTACTGTAGAGAACAGCACAGGATCAAGAAAAGGATTTTGTCAAGTTCATGTCGTTGGTGGGTTTTACTGAACAACAATATTGTCTGTGATTTTTATTGGTGATTAGAATTCAATGATTTTTATAAAATTTAAGTATTGAAATGTGTTCTCTATTACAATAATTCAATTTACTGCTTTCTCAGTTATACTAAAAAGCTATTTATTTATTTTGTGCACATACTTAACTCTGAATTAGTTTATTCAGCATGAATAATTTAATGTCTCTACATGCATTTAGAGAATCTCAACACTGTACAAAATGTTAATTCAAATGCATTATAAGCATTAAGGAATTAATTCCAGTACGTCAAACATTTATTACAGAGGAATAGCCCTGAAGTCTTGATTCCTTATTATAACTGTGATGTCAAGTTTCTAATTTTATACTATATTTGCTGTATTGACACTGTTTAATTGATGTTGTTTTGTGATGTTCATAAAAAAGCATGGATATGCTTTATTTTTCCTTAAACAGATCGCCCATCACCTCCAGTAGGCCCAGTTATATTTGATGAAGTCTTTAAAGATCATATGGTTGTTTCCTGGAAACCTCCATTAGATGATGGAGGCAGTGAAATTACAAATTACATAATTGAGAAGAAGGATACGCACAAAGACTTGTGGATGCCAGTTACATCTGCCACAGTGAAGACAACATGCAAAATTCCCAAGCTGCTTGAAGGAAGAGAATATCAAATTCGAATTTATGCTGAAAATCTTTATGGCATAAGCGATCCTCTCATCTCTGATGAGATGAAAGCCAAGGACCGTTTCCGTAAGCTTTTAGTTTTCAGTTTTATTTAGATACTCCAATCTTTATTCTGTTTGTAATGTTCATACACTCTTTTTTTCTTCTCACCCCAGGTGTTCCTGATGCACCTGAGCAACCAATCATTAAGGATGTAACCAAAGACTCTGCAGTAGTGGTTTGGAACAAACCATATGATGGAGGCAAGCCAATAACAAACTACATTGTAGAAAAGAAGGAAACAATGGCTACAAGATGGGTGAAAGCTACCAAAGATCCAATTTTCCCTGGTACAAAGTTCAAAGTGCCTGATCTCCTTGAAGGCTGTCAGTATGAATTCCGTGTGTCAGCAGAAAATGAAATTGGTGTTGGTGATCCTAGTCCACCATCAAAGCCAATTTTCGCTAGAGATCCAATTGGTAAAGTATCACATTTCATTTCTCATTGAATTTTTAATGCACTCAGTTTCAGTTAAAAATTATTCTAATAGTTTCCTTTTTTCCTCCCATTTATTTATTGTTTTACTTTTTTAACAGCAAAACCAAGTCCACCTGTTAATCCAGAAGCAGTAGATAAAACTAAAAATTCAGTTGATTTATCTTGGCAACCACCACGTCATGACGGAAATGGCAAGATAATTGGCTACCTTATAGAGTTTCAGAAAGTTGGAGATGAGGAATGGAAACAGGCTAATCTTACAGCAGATTCTTGTCCTGAAACAAACTACAAAGTCACTGGTCTTACTGAGGGGTTAACCTACAAATTCAGGGTCAAGGCAGTCAATGCAGCAGGCGAATCTGATCCAGCACATGTTCCTGATCCAGTAGAAGTAAAGGACAGGCTTGGTGAGTTTAATAAAATCAGATAAGTTAACCTGAGAACAGATTTCTTTTTCTTCATTTTGTAAAAACTTTTATTTTTGATTCCAGAACCTCCTGAGTTAATACTTGATGCTAATATGGCCCGAGAGCAGCATGTAAAAGCTGGAGATACCCTGAGACTTAGTGCTCTTATTAAAGGTGTTCCATTCCCAAAAGTTACTTGGAAGAAAGAAGATCATGAGGTCTCACCCAAAGCTGATATTGAAGTTACTGGAGTTGGCAGTAAGCTTGAAATCCGTAACACTGTCCATGAAGATGGTGGAATGTACTCCCTGACAGTTGAAAATCCAGCTGGTTCAAAGACTGTTTCAGTAAAAGTTGTGGTCTTAGGTAATCATTTTGTATTCCTTTTATACAGCATCTTTTTACTCTATAACTGAAGATTAGGAAATAAAGAAATTTCTGGAAAATATCTGTAAACCAAGTTATATTTTTATTTTTATGCAAATATTAAATAAATAGAAAAAGGATTAAAAATACTATATAGTTTATCTTGAAATTTACAAAGTTGTTTAAGAAATGCTTCCATTACCAAATGAATAACAGATTATATTTTTATCAATGTTAGATAAGCCTGGTCCACCCAGAAATCTGAACATCAGTGATGTTAGAAGCGACTCTTGCTATCTCACTTGGATGGAACCAGAAGATGATGGTGGCTCTGTGATTACCAACTATGTGGTGGAGAGGAAAGATGTAGCTTCTGCACAGTGGGTAGCCATCTCATCATCCTCCAAGAAACGCAGCCATATGGCTAAATATCTGATGGAAGGCACTCAGTATCTCTTCCGAGTTGCAGCTGAGAATCAGTATGGTAGAGGTCCATATGTGGAAACACTTAAGCCTATCAAAGCTATAGATCCACTGCGTAAGTGTTTTTCAGTTATATGGTTTGATTTTTTTCATATGGGATTTGGTAATTTTGAGGTTGTCCTGTTGGTATGAACATGATACACTGGTACTGTAGATTTTTCATCCTAGTAACCATTTTGCTTTTGTACTTTAAAAGATCCTCCAGGGCCACCAAAGAATCTGCATCATGTAGATGTTGACAAGACTGAAGTTTCCCTTGTTTGGAATCGACCAGATCGTGATGGTGGTGCTGAGATAACTGGGTATTTGGTGGAATATCAAGAAGATGGTGCAGATGAATGGACAAAGTTCCAGACAGTCCCTATGCTAGACTGTGTTGTTACAGGCCTACAGAAAGGAAAAATATACAAATTCCGTGTGAGAGCTCAAAACATTGTTGGTCTTAGCCTTCCAGATACAACTATACCAATAGAGTGTCAAGAAAAGCTAGGTAATTTTTGTTTTCTCATGTTTTTTCACTGATTTTTTTTCTTTTTCTGTAAGCGTTTTTCCTGAAAAAATAATTTCTATTTTTCTCTAATTTCAGTACCTCCATCTGTGGATCTAGATGTGAAGTTAATTGAAGGTCTTGTTGTTAAAGCTGGCACCACAGTGCGCCTTCCAGCGATTATGAGAGGTGTGCCAGTTCCCACAGCAAAATGGGTTACTGATGACACTGAAATTAAACCAGATGGCAAATACAAGATTGAGACTGACAATTACTCAACTGTGCTTACTATCAAAGACTGTGTAAGAAAAGATACAGGAGAATATCTACTCACAGTATCTAATGCAGCTGGCAGCAAAACTGTGGCTCTACACCTTACAGTTTTGGATGTTCCAGGCCCACCAACTGGTCCTATTAATATTCT
This sequence comes from Onychostruthus taczanowskii, assembly GCF_017590055.1. Taxonomy (NCBI): domain Eukaryota; kingdom Metazoa; phylum Chordata; class Aves; order Passeriformes; family Passeridae; genus Onychostruthus; species Onychostruthus taczanowskii. Next base: position 7,065,582 of record NW_024499240.1, on the reverse strand, counting down.
TGAAGTAACACCAGAATATATGGTTATTTCTTGGCGCCCTCCTAAAGATGATGGTGGGAGTCCTATAATAAATTATATTGTTGAGAAGCGTCAATCAAAGAAAGAAACATGGGGAGTGGTTAGCTCTGGAACAAGTCACACAAAAATTAAGGTTCCACGACTGCAGAAAGGCTGTGAATATATTTTCCGTGTTCGTGCAGAAAATAAGATAGGCATCGGTGCACCCCTGGATTCAGAACCAACAGTTGCTAAATACATGTTTGATCCACCATCCCCACCTGGTAAACCAACTGTTTATGATATTACAGAAAATGCTGCAACAGTGTCTTGGACCCTACCAAAATCTGATGGTGGAACTCCAATAACTGGTTATATACTTGAACGTCGGGAAGCATCTGGTAAATGGGTGCGTGTCAATAAGACGCCTATACTTGATATGAAATACAGAGTCACTGGTCTTTTTGAAGGCAACACATATGAATTCAGAGTTTTTGCAGAAAACATGGTGGGCTTAAGCAAACCATCTCCAAGCTCTGATCCAATAAAAGCATCACGTCCTATCACTCCTCCTGGTCCACCTATAAATCCAAAATTAAAAGACAAAACTAAAGAATCAGCTGATCTTGTGTGGACAAAGCCCCTCAAGGATGGTGGCAGCCCAATTCTGGGGTATATTGTGGAATGTCAGAAAAGTGGAACTACGCAGTGGAATAGGATTAATAAGGATGAGCTCATTAGACAGTGTGCTTTCAGAGTACCTGGATTAATAGAAGGAAATGAATATAAATTCCGAATAAAAGCTGTCAACATCGTGGGAGAGGGAGAACCAAGAGAACTACCAGAAACTGTGCTTGCAAAAGATATTCTTTCTCCTCCAGAAATAAGCCTAGATGTGACCTGTCGAGACTTAATTACTGTCCGAGTAGGTCAAACAATACGTATTACTGGTAAGGTAAAAGGCAGACCAGATCCTGAAATAACATGGTCTAAAGATGGCAAAGTACTAGTCCAAGACAAGCATGTTGAAATACTTCATGATCTACCTAATATTGAACTGCAAGTGAAAGAAGCCAAAAGATCTGATCATGGCAAATATATAATAGCAGCTAAAAACAGCTGTGGACAAGCTCAAGCTTTTGCTATTGTTAATGTACTTGACAGACCTGGACCATGTCAGAACCTGAAAATAAGCTATGTCACAAAAGACTCTTGTATGATCTCTTGGGAGAGTCCAGTGGATAATGGTGGCTCTGAAATTACAAATTACATAGTAGAATACCGTCAACCAAATCAGAGGGGATGGTCAATTGTCTCCTCTGATGTTACTAAACGACTAGTAAAGGCAAATCTTGTAGAGAACCGTGAATACTTCTTCAGAGTTTGTGCAGAGAACAAAATAGGTCCAGGTCCTTGCATTGAGACCAAGACTCCTATCCTTGCTATCAATCCTATTGACAAGCCTGGAGAGCCAGAAAATCTTCACATTGCAGAGAAAGGAAAGACATTTGTATACCTGAAATGGAGGAGGCCAGATTATGATGGTGGAAGTCCCAATTTAAGTTACCATGTTGAGAGAAAACTGAAAGATTCAGATGAATGGGAAAGAGTTCACAAAGGCAGCATTAAGGAAACACACTACATGGTAGATAAATGTGTGGAAAATAAAACTTACCAATTCCGAGTTCAAACTAAGAATGAGGCCGGTGAAAGTAACTGGGTGAAAACCGCTGAAGTTGTTGTGAAGGAAGATCTCCAGAAACCAGTGCTAGATTTGAAGTTAAGTGGGGTTCTAACTGTGAAAGCAGGCGACACAATTAGAATTGAAGCTGGAGTCAGAGGAAAACCACAGCCTGAAGTTGTATGGGCAAAAGACAAAGATGCCACAGATCTCACCAGATCTCCAAGAGTCAGTATTGAAAACACTTCTGACACATCTAAGTTTGTTCTCACAAAATCAAGGCGTACTGATGGTGGGAAATATGTGATTACAGCAACTAATGCAGCTGGTAGCTTTGTGGCATATGCTACTGTTATTGTCTTGGATAAACCTGGTCCCGTACGAAACTTGAAGGTCACTGACATTTCAAGTGATAGATGTACTGTTACTTGGGATCCTCCAGAAGATGATGGTGGTTGTGAAATACAGAACTACATCCTGGAAAAATGTGAAAGCAAGCGTATGGTTTGGTCTACATACTCTTCCTCTGTCCTAACAAACTATGCCAAAGTGACACGCCTCATTGAAGGTAATGAATATATATTCAGAGTGCGTGCAGAGAATAAAATGGGCACTGGTCCACCAACAGAAACACATCCAATTATTGCAAAAACGAAATATGATAGACCTGGACGCCCTGACCCTCCAGATGTCACAAGAGTCAGCAAAGAAGAGATGACTGTGGTTTGGAATCCACCAGAATATGATGGTGGCAAATCAATTACAGGATACATTTTAGAGAAGAAAGAGAAACGATCACTGAGATGGGTTCCTGTTACTAAAACTCCAATCCCAGAGAGACGCAAGAAGGTTACTAATCTCTTCCCTGGTCACGAATACCAGTTCCGTGTCAGTGCTGAAAATGAAGTCGGACTTGGAGAACCAAGCTTGCCATCAAGACCTGTAATAGCCAAAGACCCAATAGGTAAAATACCACTAAATTTTTCTGTATTATTTCAATGTTAACAGGTTGCTAAACTCTACAGCTGTGTTCTAATCTGTATTTTTTACTGCCTTGCAGAACCACCTGGTCCTCCCACAAACTTGAGAGTTGTTGATAGCACAAAGACTTCCTTAACCCTTGGCTGGGGAAAACCGGTGTACGATGGTGGTGCTCCGATTATTGGATATGTTGTGGAAATGAGACCAAAAGTTGAGGGTGCTGATCCTGAAGCAGGATGGAAACGATGTAATGTTGCTGCTCAAGTTATTCATACTGAATTCACAGCTACCAGCCTGGATGAGAAGCAATTATATGAGTTCAGAGTTTCTGCCCAAAACCAGGTTGGCCTTGGCCGACCAGCAGAATTGAAAGAAGCTGTGTCTCCCAAAGAAATACTTGGTGAGTTTTCCCATCTTCTTTTGGGGTGTTTACATACAACACATTATTTGCTATATGCTTATTTTATTTAATGTGCAAAAATTTGCATTTTATTCTTTGTCTTTCAGAACCTCCTGAGATTGAACTGGATGCCAGCATGAGAAAGTTAGTCACAGTCAGAGCAGGATGCCCTATTAGACTTTTTGCCATTGTGAGGGGTCGCCCAGCACCAAAAGTCACCTGGAGGAGAATGGGTATTGATAATGTTATCAGAAAAGGACAAGTTGATCTGGTTGACACTATGGCCTTCTGTGTCATTCCCGATTCAACACGTGATGACTCAGGCAAATATTCACTGACACTTGTTAATGCAGCTGGAGAAAAGGCTGTATTTGTGAACGTCAGAGTTCTGGGTAAGTAATGTGAGAAATACCTCAAGACAATTCTAAAACTATTTTGGATGTTCCTTGCAAGTATATTTGTTTTCCTCAGGTGCAACAGTTTTTGAGTCTAATTCTATCATCTATCACTAACTCCCTCCATATAGACAGCTGTTGGTCCCCTTTAATTTTAACTTATTAAAGAAGAAAATACTAACATAAATTGAAATTTCTTCATAGATACTCCTGGACCTGTGTCAGACTTCAAGGTTTCAGATGTCACCAAGATGTCCTGCCATCTTTCATGGGCACCTCCAGAGAATGATGGGGGTAGCCCAGTGACTCATTACATCCTGCAGAAACGGGAGGCTGACAGGAAGACATGGGCAACAGTCACAGCAGAACTAAAGAAAACTAGTTTCCAAATAGCGAACCTTGTGCCTGGAAATGAATATTACTTCAGAGTAACAGCAGTGAATGAATATGGGTCAGGTGTTCCAAGTGACATACCAAAACCTGTTCTAGCAACAGATCCTCTAAGTGAGTATGCCTCTATGTATATTTTATGTTTGCCTCCATGGACGTTTTCTGTTTGTTTTTCTCTAATTTTAGCAGATTTTTACATTTCTTGAGTTAGTGCTTCTAAATGGAACAATGCTGCTGACTACTCAAGTATAAACATAAGTATGTCTGTATCAGTTTCTTTCAAATAACATGATCAATGAATATTGTACCTATGAAATTATTATGAGTTTCCATCTTTTATATAATGTGTTTGTTGAATTTGCGTAGATAGTATCCAATATTCAAAAGTAAGAAAATCTTGGAAATTCAATGTTTAATGCATTCCTCTTTTCCCCTGAAAGGTGAACCTGATCCACCAAGAAAACTTGAAGTTACTGAAATTACAAAGAATAGTGCTACTTTAGGGTGGCTGCCACCACTGCGCGATGGAGGCTCTAAAATTGACGGATACATTGTTAGCTACAAAGAACATGATCAACCAGCAGATCGCTGGATGGAATATTCAGTTGTTAAAGATCTCTCCATTGTTGTGGCTGGTCTGAAGGAGGGAAAGAAGTACAACTTTAGAGTGGCAGCTAGAAATGCTGTAGGAGTAAGTTTGCCAATAGAAGCTACAGGAGAATACGAAATTAAAGAACAACTCAGTAAGTAACAATTTAAATACTACCTAATATACTGCTTCAATAATTAAATGAGTGAGATATACAGGTTTTTGAGTCACAGAAGGATGTTTGCTTTATGGAGTTATCTGGAGGATTATGGTTAACTGTACTGAATATTTTGACAGGTCAGGAAAAAATGAGAGTTGACCACTAATTCAGAATTATTAAATAACATTTCAGGTACAGTTTCAGTTGGAACTGGAAGATAAGAATTAGGGAGAAATTCCTTCAAGTTTAAATGGAAGAGAAGAAGTGTCAGACTGGTAGTTTGAGAGATAAACTGGAAAGCTGGACTTGTTTCAATATAAGAGAAAATAAATGGTTTATATTGTAAGGTTGGTTGAGAATCTAAAACAAAAATCATGGAAGACAGGTTGGCCTATTTAAGGTGACGGGGTTCCTGAGGCACAAGAAGATGTAGGGTAAGGGCAAGATGAGCAGAATCTTCTTCATTTGGGACATGGGAAGAAAAAGAGAGAGGTACAGGAACAGGAGAAAGAAAACTAGCCAGTGGAAGGAAGTACACCAAGCATGCTGCCAGGTTTCTTTTGGGAAAAAATTGATTTTGTGCAAAAGAAGAAGTAGGAGAAAAATAATTTAAGGATACAGAAAGACTGACTGTGCAAGCAGGTTTATCTCAGTAAGAACTTCAGTTTTCTTCTCCATGTTTCTTGTAGAAGGCCAGCAATAAGCCAGCAACAGATTTCAGATAAAAAGAGAAATTATATTTTGTGCATTAATAGTGCACAAATCTCTGCATAAATGCGGGTGAAGGCAATGCAAATTCATAAATATTATCTTATAAACTGTACAATAATACAAAAGTATTATTGGATGGAATGGATATTGCCACCTGCAGAAACTGAAGTTGTCCATAAGTGGAACATAAATTAAAGAATTTCTAGTCATTCATACAGGTGACTCTACTTAAGAGAGATGCAGAGACATTTCACATGAAAAATTAAGAAAAAGTAAATTAATATGTCAAAGAACTTGAATTTATTTTCCTCTGTGTGATTTTTTTTTTTTACAGTCCCACCTAAGATTCTGATGCCTGATCATGTTCACATTAAAGCTGGAAAGAAACTGAGAATTGAAGCTCATGTATATGGGAAACCTCAGCCAGTGTGTAAATGGCTGAAGGGAGATCAAGATGTGGTTACATCCAGTCGCCTTGCTGTGCATAAAGCAGAAAAGTCTTCTGTTCTTATCATTAAGGATGTGACTAGAAAAGATACTGATTTTTATACTCTTACTGCGGAAAACAGCTCTGGTACTGATAGTCAGAAAATCAAAGTGACAGTCATGGGTATGTCCCATTTGGTTGTTTTTCAGTCCAGCTTTATATAAAGCTGGTTTTACTATATTCCAGTCATTGCCATATTATTTCATCCATTTTCTTAATATACTTTTTTCATGCAGATAAGCCAGGTCCACCACAGCCTCCATTTGATATTTCTGAAATAGATGCTGATGCTTGCACTCTTTCATGGCACATACCTCTTGAAGATGGTGGCAGCAACATTACAAACTATGTAGTTGAGAAATGTGATGTAAGCCGAGGAGACTGGGTAACAGCTTTATCTTCTGTCACAAAGACAAGCTGCAGAATTGGAAAACTGATTCCTGGAGAAGAGTATATGTTCCGTGTTCGTGCTGAAAATCGTTTTGGGATTTCTGAGCCACTTGCTTCTGATAAGATGATTGCAAGATTCCCATTTGGTACACCAGTTTTTGATAGCAGCATTTCTCTAGTTAAACTTTCTACTAAGAAAACATACAATTGATGTCTATCTTTATATTCCTTTCTAGATGTTCCCAGTGAACCAAAGAATGCACGTATTACCAAGGTCAATAAGGACTGCATTTTTGTTGCTTGGGATAAACCAGATAGCGATGGAGGCAGTCCAATCACTGGTTATCTCATTGAGCGCAAAGAAAGGAACAGTTTACTGTGGGTGAAAGCTAATGACACAGCTGTACGCTCCACAGAATACCCTTGTGTGGGCCTCATCGAAGGTCTTGAGTATACTTTCAGAATTTATGCGTTGAACAGAGCTGGCGCAAGTAAACCTAGTAAACCAACTGAGTTTGTCACAGCAAGAGCACCAGTTGGTAAGCTACCCATACTAATACTTTGCAGCAGACTGTTTTTGTGATAATTATCAATATATCTGCAACTTATTATGATCTTTAGTTTGCCCTTTTGTTTATACTTTCATGTTTATTATGACATCACTCTACACTGTTTAGGTGTGCAGTAAATAGGATCCAGTAATATTAAAGCCATTTTATAATGTGTTAGCTCTTTTTTGAAAAATATACTATAATATATTTTTATTTGCCATAGATCCCCCTGGAAAACCTGAAGTTATTGATGTCACTAAGAGTACTGCATCACTGGTATGGACAAGACCAAAGCATGATGGTGGTAGCAAACTTATTGGCTACTTTGTGGAGGCTTGCAAATTACCTGGTGATAAGTGGGAGCGGTGCAATACAACTCCATATCAAATACCCCAGGAAGAGTACACTGTGACTGGTTTGGAAGAAAATGCTCAGTACCAATTTAGAGCAATTGCCAAGACAGCAGTTAACATTAGTCGACCTTCAGAACCTTCTGATCCAGTGACCATTCATCCAGAAAATGGTAAGGAGTACAAAAGCATTTGATAACTCTGGAAGGTGTCTGTGCATGTTGGGAACTAGCACTCATGTAAAAAACAAGACGTTTATCTCCTGCTGGATTGATTAACTCTTGGACTCTTTCCTTTCAGTTCCTCCCAGAATAGAGTTAGATCTGTCTATGCAGTCACAGCTTACAGTAAAAGCTGGAACTAATGTGCGCCTGGAGGCAAATGTGTATGGCAAGCCAATGCCAGCAATCACCTGGAAGAAAGAAGGAGAAGTTTTAAAGCCATCTGAAGGTCTTAAGATCACCACGAAGAGAAATCTTGCTACAGTTGAGTTGTTCAGTGTTAACAGGAAGCAAACAGGAGACTACACTATTACTGCTGAAAATGCAAGTGGATCAAAGTCAGCAACCATTAGGCTTAAAGTACTTGGTAAGCTAAAGACTGTCTAATAATAAACATATTTATAATTAAATGATGTAGCAAGAGATAGAACTATAATAATCTGATGTTAATTGTTCTAGATAAGCCTGGCCCACCAGTTTCTGTCAAAATCAAACATATGTATGCAGATCGTGCAATGCTTTCTTGGGAGCCTCCTTTGGAAGATGGAGGTTCAGAAATTACTAACTACATTGTAGACAAGCGTGAAACAAGCAGACCTAACTGGGCCCAAGTCAGTGCCAATGTACCCATTACAAGCTGCACTGTGGAGAGACTGATAGAAGGACATGAGTATCAGTTCCGCATTTGTGCTGAAAACAAGTACGGTGTTGGAGACCCCATCTTGACTGAACCTGCAGTTGCTAAAAACCCATATGGTAAGTGCTTTGTGGAATAGTTTCATATCACTGGGTTTTTGTCTATACTTAATAATGTGAATGTAATCTTCAAATTAATCTCCACAGATGTGCCCGGACCTTGTGATCCGCCAGTAATTAGCAATGTAACAAAAGACTTTATGACTGTGAGCTGGAAGCCACCAGCTAGTGATGGTGGATCCCCAATAACTGGTTATATACTTGAGAAGCGTGAAACAAAGGCTCTTAACTGGACAAAAGTAAACAGGAAGCCTGTCATTGAAAGAACTGTTAAAGCTACTGGACTCCAAGAAGGAACAGAGTATGAGTTCCGGGTGATAGCATTGAATAAGGCTGGACCTGGCAAGCCTAGCGCACCATCTAAAGCAGTGTATGCTCGTGACCCTCAATGTAAGCTTGAAGTCTCAGATATTTTCCATTATTATTTTCAAATATTATCATGCAGCATTTGGTATGCTAATTTTATGTTTTTTTAATTCCCAGATCCTCCTGGCCCACCTGCTTTCCCAAAAGTGGTTGATACTACTCGTAATTCAATAAGCCTGTCATGGAGCAAACCAGCATATGATGGAGGAAGCCCTATCATTGGTTATCTAGTGGAATCAAAACGAGCTGACACAGACAACTGGGTCAGATGCAATCTACCCAAGAATTTACAGGCTACACAATTTGTGGTAACAGGGCTGATGGAAGGTACAGAGTACCAGTTCCGTGTTTATGCTGTCAATAAGATTGGATACAGCGATCCAAGTGATGTTCCAGATAAACACACTGCCAAAGACATTTTAAGTAAGTTCACTTGAAAACACATTGCCTTGTTGACTTTTGCTTCAGTTTATGGGGTGTGTTTCAAAGACAGACTTTGTCACAGGTCATAGGCACAGAATTATTTGGAACATGTTTTTATTCAAAAAATGTAGGCTAACAGTGGCTAATTTGGAAGAAAGCAGGGTAGTTATGAACAGAATAGGATTTGGTGTCTCCTTTTTTCACTGTAGGCTTTATAGCCTTCTGCCTTCTACTGTATCTTCAAGATTTACTTTTTTTTCCTAATCTTAATATTAGAATTGTCAGATCGCTCATCTTTCTTAAAACTTTCAGTCACATTCATATCTTCTAAATTATTTGAAGCCAAAATTACTATTCTAAGCAGTTGTATGATACTCTTTGATTGTATGACACTTTCTCCTTAAGATGCGTGCTAGCTTTTGTATGCATTTTGCAGTACCTACAAAAGCATTGCTTCACAAAACTATCTTAGTTCAAGAAAAGCATTGGAGTCCAGGGTGCTCTGAAACTCCTTTGAATTCTAGAGAAACTAAGAGCCTTTCTAACATAAATGGTGTAAAGGCAGGGAAAAAAAAAAGTAGGTGAAAGCACTGCCGAAAAAAAGGTATATTTTCAAATTATCTTCAGACAGGAGTCAGGACGCTTACTAACATCATCACAGGCATGAGAAGTTGGGTAGTCTAGTGAAATGCCAGTAAAAAGGGAGTTTTTGTCACAGTAACCTTTGTGAACATCTTAAACATGATGCTTTAATTACATGAGTATTTTTCTTAAACACACAGTTCCACCTGAAGGAGAACTTGATGCAGAACTAAGGAAAGTCCTTGTGTTGCGTGCTGGAGTCACAATGAGACTTTACGTGCCAGTAAGAGGACGTCCACCTCCTAAGATTTCATGGTCTAAAGTGGGTGCCAACCTAAGAGATAGACAAGGATTAGACATCAAATCAACTGATTTTGATACCTTCCTGCGTTGTGAAAACGTAAATAAATATGATGCTGGAAAATACGTCCTTAGTCTGGAGAACAGCTGTGGCAAAAAGTCATATACCATTGTTGTAAAAGTACTTGGTAAGTGTCAGGGCTTTCCCCATTATAATATATTTGTTAACTTTTTAACTGGTATTCAAAAGTCTGTTACTAAATCAAATATGGTGGTGTTGTGTTTATCCAGATACCCCAGGCCCACCCATTAACCTGATTGTAAAGGAAGCATCTAAAGATTCTGCCTTCATTACATGGGAACCTCCTCTAGTAGATGGGGGCAGTCCAATCAAAAATTATGTTGTTGAAAAACGTGATGCAGAAAGAAAATCATGGTCCACAGTAACAACAGAATGTCCAAAGACAAGCTACAGGATAACTAACTTAGAAGAAGGCAAATCTTACTTCTTCAGAGTTTTTGCTGAAAATGAATATGGTATTGGTGATCCTTGTGAAACTCGTGATGCTGTCAAAGCTTCTGGTAGGAAAAATGAATCCTTTTCATCTTTTTTTTTTTTTTTTTTTTTTTTTTTTTTTTGTTCAAATAATCTTTATTTTTAGCTTGAATGAAAACTTACTATGCTTTTCTTTCTTCTAGAAACACCTGGGCCAGTTGTGGATCTAAAAGCTTCAGCTGTAACAAAATCCTCATGCAATTTGGTATGGAAGAAGCCTATCAGTGATGGTGGAAGCCGTATTTCTGCATATGTTGTTGAGGTCCTGACTGGTGAAGATAAATGGCAAGAAGTCATGCGGGGAAAGAACCTCCATTTTTCAATGAGAGACTTGAAAGAAGGACAAGAATACACTTTCAGAGTGAGGGCCCAAAATGATGCTGGATATGGAACTCCATCAGAGATCACAATTGTAGCAAGAGATGATGTTGGTGAGAAGCAAGATCATTAATTCAATGCTTTACTTACCCAGATTATATTTTATGTATACTATCATTGCCATGTATACACAGAAATAATACACCTTTAAAACAGCATCTTAATTTTACCACAGATTTTATGTATGGTGAAATAACTCGATTCCTTCATTTTTTACAGCGGCACCTGAACTTGACTTAAGAGATCTGCCTGATTTATGCTATACTGCTAAAGAGGGTAGCAATTTCCGTCTTAAAATCCCTATGAAAGGCAAGCCTGTCCCAACTGTAACTTGGAAGAAGGATGAAGACCAGGCAATTACTGAGAGTGGAAGAGTTGCATTTGAATCTACAGCAGTTAACACCACCCTTGTAGTACATGACTGCCAGAAAGCTGATGCAGGAAAATACACAATAACTCTGAGGAATGTTGCTGGCAGCAAGGAAGGCACTATTTTTGTGAAAGTTGTTGGCAAACCTGGCATACCAACAGGTCCAGTGAAATTTGAAGAAGTCACAGCTGATGCCATAACCTTAAAATGGGGCCCTCCAAAAGATGATGGTGGTTCAGAAATCACTAACTATGTTCTAGAGAAGAGAGATAATGTAAACAATAAGTGGGTGACTTGTGCCTCTGCAGTCCAAAAAACCACATTTAGAGTTACAAGACTTCATGAAGGAAATGAATATACATTCAGGATCAGGGCTGAAAATAAATATGGAGTAGGGGAAGGTCTTAAATCAGAGCCTGTCATTGCAAAACATCCATTTGGTAAGTATCCATTATAATTTTTGAAATCTAAAAATTTATTTTAGAGGTGATAATAATTTTTAACACTGCTGCATTTTTTTTCAATATTGTTCAGATGTCCCAGATGCTCCTCCACCTCCCAATATTGTTGCTGTTCGGCATGAGTCTGTAGCTTTAACTTGGACTGATCCCAGAAGAACTGGAGGTTCACCAATCACAGGTACCCAATCCCCCAAAGCCTCCCTAGCATTTCAGTAGTTAATACTACTTAATGGTTATTTCTCTCTGTCAAAAGGTAAGATAAAAGTAGCAGGTATTTATGCATTAAATTGATTGATTGATTGATTGACTGACTGAGTAATTGACTGATTACACTGGTTTACTTCCTATTTAAAAAAGTAATAACTCAAATGCTGGGAAAATGCTAGCTGAGAAAAAAATATCTTTGCTCGGAGCCAAAATATGTAAAGAAATAGACCCAAATTTGACAATACTTGCATCTACAAAATTAGCAATTTGCATTTAGAAACACCTCCTCATTGCAGTTATGTACATGCATCATGTATGTCCACATATATTTCTTAACCTGATTTTCAGTGCTCCTCTTGTACAATGCACATGCAGTGTGCAATATGGGCAGTATGATGTTTCACAATGCTGTGAGAAATTAGGATTTCTAGAAACCCCCCCATATTTTTATCTCATCATTTATCTTCTAGGCTATCACATTGAAGTTAAAGAAAGAAATAGTCTTCTGTGGAAGAGAGCAAATACAACGCCAATAAGAATGAAAGATTTCAGAGTGACAGGATTAACTGAAGGTCTGGAATATGAATTCAGAGTAATGGCAATCAATATGGCTGGAGTAGGTAAACCAAGTCTTCCATCTGAACCAGTTGTGGCACTTGATCCTATTGGTAAGTTATCAGGCAAATAAAAAGGAAAATTCTGAAATTTGAAATACCTTTTGTTTAACTGCTATTTTTTTTTTTTTTCTGTAGATCCTCCTGGGAAACCTGAAGTTATCAATGTAACCAGGAACTCAGTAACACTCATTTGGACAGAACCAAAGTATGATGGCGGACATAAATTAACTGGCTATATTGTTGAAAAGCGTGATTTACCCAAAAAGACTTGGATGAAAGCTAATCACGTGAATGTTCCAGACTGTGCATTTACTGTAACTGACCTTACTGAAGGCTGCAAATATGAATTCAGAATTAGAGCAAAGAACACTGCTGGGGCTATCAGTCCTCCATCTGAATCCACAGGAACCATAATATGCAAGGATGAGTATGGTATGTAGATGGCATTGAAAAGGCAGAATTTTACTTGAATAATTATAATCAAATTTCTTTTGTTTCCTATCCCTGTGTTCTTGTTGTAACAATCAGTATTTTTTGACTTTGTTTTGACAGAGGCACCAAGCATTGTTCTGGATCCTACTTTGAAGGAAGGTTTAACAGTAAAAGCAGGGGAAACCATCACACTGTCTGCTATTAGTATCCGTGGCAAACCACCTCCAACTTCAGCATGGTCCAAAGCTGGAAAAGATTTTAGACCCTCAGAGCTTGTGCACATTGAAACCAAGCCAACTTCTTCTACTCTAAGTGTCAAATATGCAGCCAGAAAAGATTCTGGAGAATACACCATCACTGCAACCAATCCTTTTGGCACTAAGCAGGAGACTGTACATGTGAAAGTTTTAGATATTCCAGGACCTCCAGGGCCTATTGAGATCAGCAATGTTTCAGCAGAAAAAGCGACTCTTACATGGACACCTCCTGCAGAAGATGGTGGATCACCAGTAAAGTCATATGTTCTTGAAAAGAGAGAGACTAGTCGACTGCTCTGGACATTGGTTGCTGAAAACATTGAGAGCTGTAGGCATGTTGTTAGCAAGCTCATTCAAGGAAATGAATATGTTTTCCGTGTCTCAGCAGTAAATCAGTATGGCAAGGGTGAGCCAGTACAATCAGAACCAGTTAAAATGGTGGATAGATTTGGTAAGTAGAACAAGCTAAGGAATTCCAGTGTGGTTTTATTAATTTCTAAAGACTTGATTTTTTGTTTAACTGTACTTTTTTTCTTCCTGAACAGGTCCTCCAGGCCCTCCTGGAAAACCAGAAGTAACAAATGTGACTAAAAATACTGTCACAGTTACCTGGAAAAGGCCAGTCGATGATGGTGGAAGTGAAATCACAGGTTACCATGTGGAGCGAAGAGAAAAGAAAGGTTTAAGATGGGTGAGAGCAACAAAGAAGCCGGTTTCAGATCTTAGATGCAAAGTAACTGGTCTTCTGGAAGGAAACGAATATGAATTCCGTGTCAGTGCAGAAAACAGAGCTGGAGTCGGACCACCAAGTGATACTTCAAACTCAGTCCTTTGCAAAGATGTTGCATGTCAGTATCATGCTTTTTCTTTTTGGGGGTGGGTGGGATGGGTAGGGAGCACATTCAGAGAGAATATAAATGACTTCTGCTGTAATGTAATGTTTTATCTTTTATTTGCTTTACAGACCCACCAGGTCCACCTGCAAATCCAAGAGCAACTGATACCACAAAGACAAGTGCATCTTTAGCCTGGGGCAAGCCTCACTATGATGGTGGTCTTGAAATCACTGGCTATATAGTGGAGCATCAAAAAGAAGGAGAAGATGAATGGGTGAAAGACACAATAGGGACTGCTTTAAGAATCACTCAGTTTGTTGTAGCTCCTCTGCAGACCGGAGCCAAGTATAATTTCAGAATCTCTGCCATGAATGCTGCAGGTGTCGGTGAAGCAGCAATAATTCCAAGTGTGGAAATTACTGACCGAGAAGAGATTCCTGACTTTGAACTGGATGCTGAGCTAAGAAGAACACTTGTTGTTAGAGCTGGATGCACTATTCGGATTTTTGTACCAATTAAAGGTCGTCCAACTCCAGAAGTTACATGGACAAAAGATGATGCTTCCCTCAAAGGACGTGCCAGTATTGAAAATACCGACTCTTTTACACTCTTGATTGTCACAGAGTGCACCAGATATGATGCAGGAAAATATGTAATGACTCTTGAAAACGCTGCTGGTAAGAAGACTGGCTTTGTAAATGTAAAAGTCTTGGATACGCCAGGTCCACCAATAAACCTTAAGCCTAGAGAAATAACCAAGGACAGCATCACCCTCCAATGGGATATGCCTCTGGTAGATGGAGGTTCACGTATAACCAACTATATTGTTGAGAAACGCGAATCAACTCGGAAGGCATATTCGACAGTCACAACCAACTGCCAGAAGTGTTCCTTCAAGGTTCCTAATTTGGCTGAGGGGTGTGAATACTATTTCAGAGTACTGGCTGAAAATGAGTATGGTATTGGTGAACCAGCTGAAACTACAGAACCAGTAAAAGCTTCTGAGGCCCCATCCCCACCTGAGAGCCTTAACATTATGGATGTAACACGGAATTCAGTTAGCCTAGCTTGGCCAAAACCAGAACATGACGGTGGCAGCAAGATCACTGGGTATGTAATTGAAGCACAGAGAAAAGGAACCAACCAGTGGGCACACATCACCACTGTAAAAACACTGGACTGTGTAGTAAAGAATCTAACTGAAAATGAAGAGTATACTTTCCAGGTTATGGCAGTTAACAGTGCTGGAAGAAGTGCTCCAAGGGAAAGCAGACCAGTTATTATCAAGGAGCAAACAATGCTACCAGAGTTTGATCTCCGTGCTATTTACCAGAAAACAGTCATTGCCAAAGCTGGTGACAATATCAAGATTGAAATCCCTGTACTTGGTCGTCCAAGGCCTACTGTGACTTGGAAGAAAGAAGACCAAATACTTAAGCAAACACAAAGGGTAAATTATGAAAATACAGCAACTGCAACCATACTGACCATCAATGAATGTATTCGAAGTGATAGTGGTCAATATCCACTGTCAGCTAAAAATATTGTTGGAGAAGTTAGTGAAGTAATCACAGTTCAGGTTCATGACATACCTGGACCGCCTACTGGACCAATCAAATTTGAAGAAATTTCATGTGATTTCCTAACATTCTCGTGGGAGCCTCCTTTGAATGATGGTGGTGTACCAATTAGTAACTATGTTGTAGAAATGCGTCAGACTGACAGTACCACGTGGACTGAATTGGCAACTACAGTGATACGCACTACATTTAAAGCCATTCGTCTTACTACTGGAGTTGAGTATCAGTTCCGCGTTAAAGCTCAAAACAGATATGGAGTTGGTCCAGCCATTACTTCAGAGTCTGTAGTTGCCAACTATCCATTTAAGGTACCTGGGCCTCCTGGCACTCCTCAGGTGATTGCAGTCACCAAAGAAACCATGACCATTAGCTGGAATGAGCCAGTTACTGATGGTGGAAGCCCAATACTGGGATATCACATTGAAAGAAAAGAGCGAAACAGCATTGTTTGGCAGACTGTAAGTAAAATGTTGGTGTCAGGAAATATCTTTAAATCATCTGGACTTACTGATGGCATTGCATATGAATTCCGTGTTATAGCAGAAAACCTGGCTGGGAAGAGTAAGCCAAGCAAGCCATCTGAGCCTGTGTTTGCCCTGGACCCAATAGATCCACCTGGTAAGCCGATACCTCTGAACATTACAAGACATGCAGTTACGCTGAAGTGGACTAAACCAGAATATAATGGAGGTTTTAAGATAACTGGCTACACAGTTGAAAAAAGAGACCTTCCTAATGGCCGTTGGCTGAAGGCTAATTTCAGCAATATACTAGAGACTGAATTCACTGTAAGTGGTTTAACAGAAGATGCTGCCTATGAATTCCGTGTCATTGCTAGGAATGCTGGTGGAGCTGTTAGTCAGCCCTCAGAGCCATCAGATGCAATTACTTGTAGAGATGACATTGAAGCACCAAGGATAAAGGTGGATGCTAAATACAAGGACACCATAGTGCTGAAAGCAGGTGAAGTTTTCAGACTTGAGGCTGATGTTTCAGGTCGCCCTCCACCAACTATGACATGGACAAAGGGAGAAAAAGAACTTGAAGACACAGCAAAATTAGAAATAAAAATAGCAGATTTCTCTACCATTCTCACCAACAAAGATTCCTCAAGAAGAGATGGTGGTGCTTACACTCTTACTGCAACAAACCCTGGTGGCTTTGCCAAGCATATCTTCAATGTTAAAGTTCTTGATAGACCTGGCCCCCCAGAAGGACCTTTGGCTGTGTCTGAAGTCACTGCAGAAAAATGTGTGCTGTCATGGCTACCCCCACTGGATGATGGAGGAGCAAAGATTGACCATTATGTGGTTGAAAAACGTGAAACAAGTAGATTGGCATGGACATCTGTAGGCACAGAAGTTCCAGTGACTAAACTGAAGGTTACTAAACTGTTGAAGGGCAATGAGTATGTATTCCGAGTTATGGCTGTTAACAAATACGGAGTTGGTGAGCCGCTGGAATCAGAGCCCATTCTTGCAGTAAATCCATATGTTCCACCTGATCCACCTAAAACTCCTGAAGTTACAGCAATTACAAAGGATTCTATGGTTGTCTGCTGGGGCCATCCTGATTCTGATGGAGGGAGCCCAATAACTAATTATATTGTGGAACGTCGAGACAAGACTGGTCTACGGTGGGTGAAGTGTAACAAAAGGGTTGTTACTGACTTACGTTTTAAGGTGTCTGGACTGACAGAAGGCCATGAATATGAATACAGAGTCATGGCGGAAAATGCTGCTGGTGTCAGTGAGCCAAGCCCAACCAGTCCATTCTATAAAGCCTGTGATACTGTATTCAAGCCTGGTCCCCCAGGTAATCCTCGTGTTTTGGATAGCAGCAAGTCCTCTATTACAATAGCATGGAACAAACCAATATATGATGGTGGTTCGGAGATCACAGGTTACATGGTTGAGATTGCACTACCTGAAGAAGATGAGTGGAAGATTGTAACTCCACCAGTGGGTCTAAAGGCCACTTCTTTTACCATCACTGACTTGAAAGAAAACCAAGAGTATAAAATACGGATCTATGCTATGAACTCCGAAGGTCTTGGGGAACCTGCTCTTGTTCCTGGCACTCCAAAAGCTGAAGAAAGAATGCTACCTCCAGAGATTGAACTTGATGCAGAGCTACGTAAAGTTGTAACTATTAGAGCTTGCTGTACTCTGAGACTCTTTGTCCCAATTAAAGGAAGACCAGCACCTGAAGTTAAATGGACAAGAGAACATGGGGAATCTTTGGATAGAGCGAGCATTGAATCCACAAGCTCTTATACTTTACTTATTGTTGAAAATGTAAATAGATTTGATAGTGGCAAATACATACTGACAATTGAAAACAGCTCAGGTAGTAAGACAGCATTTGTGAACGTCAGAGTTCTTGATACTCCAGGGGCACCTCAAGATTTGAAAATAAAGGAAGTTACAAAATCTTCAGTTACACTCACATGGGAGCCTCCACTCATAGATGGTGGCTCTAAAATAAAAAATTACATCGTTGAAAAACGTGAATCAACAAGAAAAGCTTATTCAACTGTTAATGCCAATTGCCACAAGACCAGCTGGAAAGTTGATTCACTGCAAGAAGGCTGCAACTACTACTTCAGAGTCCTCGCTGAAAATGAGTATGGAATAGGCCTTCCAGTTGAAACTTCAGAATCCATAAAAGTATCAGAAAGACCACTTCCACCAGGGAAAATAACTTTGTTGGATGTGACAAGAAATAGTGTAACCTTATCTTGGGAAAAACCTGAACATGATGGTGGTAGCAGAATTCTGGGCTATATTGTAGAAATGCAAAGCAAAGGCAGTGAAAAGTGGTCAACCTGTGCTACTGTAAAAGTTACTGAAGCCACCATCACAGGATTGATCCAAGGTGAAGAATACACCTTCCGTGTTTCAGCTCAGAATGAGAAGGGTATCAGTGATCCTCGCCAGCTGGCTGTACCAGTTGTTGCAAAAGATCTTGTGATCCCACCAGCTTTCAAACTGCTGTTTAACACTTTCAGTGTTCTAGCAGGAGAGGACTTAAAGGTTGATGTTCCTTTTGTTGGTCGACCCAAACCAGCAGTGTCTTGGCATAAAGACAATGTGGCATTGAAGCAGACTACAAGAGTAAATGCAGAAAGCTCGGAAAACAACACAGTGTTAACAATAAAAGAAGCATGCAGAGAAGATGTGGGAGCATATGTAGTTAAACTTACAAACTCTGCTGGTGAAGCAACTGAGACACTAAATGTTGTTGTCCTTGACAAACCAGGACCTCCAACTGGACCAGTAAAAGTAGATGAAGTAACAGCAGACAGTATTACCATTTCCTGGGAACCACCCAAGTATGATGGTGGTAGCTCTATCAATAATTACATTGTAGAAAGAAGAGACACTTCCACCACAACTTGGCACATTGTGTCAGCTACTGTTGCAAGAACAACTATAAAAGCATGTCGTTTAAAAACTGGCTGTGAATATCAGTTCAGAATTGCAGCTGAGAATAGGTATGGGAAGAGTACGTATCTCACCTCAGAGTCAATAATAGCCCAATACCCATTTAAAGTTCCTGGTCCACCTGGAACTCCTTTTGTAACAAATGTCACAAAAGACAGCATGGTGGTACAATGGCACGAACCAGTCAGTGATGGTGGTAGCAGGATCATTGGTTATCACTTGGAGCGCAAAGAAAGAAACAGCATTCTGTGGGCTAAACTGAATAAAACACCTCTTCCAGATACCAAATTTAAGACAACTGGCCTTGAGGAAGGTCTTGAATATGAATTCAGAGTCTATGCAGAAAATATAGTGGGAATTGGAAAGGCAAGTAGAGCATCTGAATGCTATACTGCACGTGACCCTTGTGACCCTCCAGGTCGTCCAGAACCTGTAATTGTCACAAGAAGCTCAGTAACACTCCAGTGGAAGAAACCTATATACGATGGTGGAAGTAAAATCACAGGCTATGTTGTTGAAAAGAAGGAATTACCTGACGGCCGTTGGATGAAAGCAAGCTTTACAAATGTCATTGATACTCAGTTTGAAGTAACTGGTCTAGTTGAAAACCAGAGATATGAGTTTCGTGTTATAGCACGAAACGCTGCAGGTGTTTTCAGTGAACCATCTGAAAGCTCAGGGGCAATTACAGCAAGGGATGAAGTAGAACCACCTCAAATAAGTATGGATCCAAAATTCAGAGACACTATTGTAGTGAATGCTGGCGAGTCATTCAAGCTTGACGCTGATGTTCATGGCAAACCAATACCTTCCATTCAGTGGTTAAAAGGTGATCGTGAGCTGACAAGCACCGCTCATATGGAAATAAAAACTACTGATTTTGCAACAAGCCTCAGTGTGAAGGAAGCCACAAGAGTTGACAGTGGGCAGTATGTACTACTGGCAAAGAATGTTGCAGGTGAAAAGAAGGTTCCTGTTAACGTCAAAGTTCTTGATAGACCTGGACCTCCAGAAGGACCTGTTGAATTTACAGGTGTTACAGCTGAAAAATGCACACTGTCATGGAAACCTCCACTACAAGATGGTGGTAGCGATATTTCACACTACGTTGTAGAAAAAAGGGAAACCAGTCGCTTGGTGTGGACTGTTGTTGACTCAAACGTGCAAACCCTGAACTGCAAAGTTACAAAACTTCTAGAAGGAAATGAGTATGTTTTCCGCATCATGGCAGTAAATAAATATGGTGTTGGTGAACCTCTTGAGTCTGACCCAGTAGTCGCAAAGAACCCATTTGTTGTGCCACTTCCTCCAAAGGCTCCAGAAGTCACAGCAGTTACCAAGGATTCTATGATAGTTGTATGGGAAAGACCGGCCTCAGATGGCGGCAGTGAAATCCTAGGCTATGTCCTTGAAAAACGAGATAAGGAAGGCATTCGCTGGACACGATGTAACAAGCGCCTGATAAGTGAACTGCGATACAGGGTGACTGGTCTTATAGAAAATCATGATTATGAGTACAGAGTTTCAGCTGAAAATGCTGCTGGTCTTAGTGAACCAAGTCCACCTTCTACTTACTACAAAGCATGTGATCCTATTTACAAGCCAGGTCCACCCAATAATCCCAAAGTTACAGATGTTACAAGATCTTCAGTTTTTCTTTCATGGGGTAAACCTATATATGATGGTGGCTCTGAAATTCAGGGATACATTGTGGAAAAATGTGATGTAAGTGATGGTGAATGGTCAATTTGTACCCCTCCAACTGGAATTAAGAATACTCACATGGAAGTAGAAAAATTAGTGGAAAAACACGAATACAAATTCCGCATATGTGCAGTTAATAAAGCAGGAGTTGGAGAGCATGCAGATGTTCCTGGTTCTGTCATTGTAGAAGAGAAGATGGAGGCACCAGACCTTGACCTTGACATGGAATTAAGGAAGATTGTGAATGTGAGAGCAGGAGGTTCCTTAAGACTTTTCGTTCCCATCAGAGGTCGTCCAACACCTGAAGTAAAATGGGGTAAAGTGGATGGTGACATCAGAGAAGCAGCTATTATTGATACCACTAGTAGCTTTACTTCCCTTGTTCTAGATAATGTTAACAGATTTGATAGCGGAAAATATACTCTGACCTTGGAAAACAGCAGTGGAACAAAGTCTGCATTTGTCAGCGTAAGAGTACTGGATACCCCAAGTGCACCTGTTAACTTAAAAATCAGAGAGATCACTAAGGACTCTGTTTCACTTTCATGGGAGCCTCCTCTCTTGGATGGTGGAGCAAAAATAAAGAATTTCATTATTGAAAAGCGTGAAGCAACAAGAAAGGCATATGCAGCTGTTGTAACAAACTGCCACAAGACTTCATGGAAAGTAGATCAACTTCAGGAGGGCTGCTATTACTTCTTCAGGGTCTCTGCTGAGAATGAATATGGAATTGGCCTCCCTGCAGAAACCAGTGACCCAATTAAAGTTGCTGAAGTTCCACAGCCTCCTGGGAAAATAACAGTGGATGATGTCACAAGAAACAGTGTCTCACTAAGCTGGGCAAAACCTGAACATGACGGTGGTAGCAAAATCATACAATATATTGTTGAAATGCAAGCAAAGGGTAGTGAAAAGTGGTCAGAGTGTGCTCGTGTTAAAACACTTGAAGCACTTGTTACTAATCTAACTCAAGGGGAAGAATATCTTTTTAGAGTAATGGCTGTAAATGAAAAGGGTAAGAGTGATCCTAGAGCACTTGCAGTTCCAATAGTTGCCAAAGACCTGGTGATTGAACCTGATGTAAGACCTGCTTTCCACAGTTACAGTGTTCAGGTGGGACAGGACCTAAAAGTAGAAATACCAATTGCAGGTCGACCTAAACCAACTGTTACCTGGGTTAAAGATGGCCAGCCATTAAGGCAGACAACAAGAGTCAATATTAGCGATTCAGCTGATCTCACTATACTGAATCTTAAGGAAACTAGCAAAGAAGACAGTGGCACTTACGAAATCACTGTGGCTAATGTTGTTGGGCAAAAGTCTGCCTCTGTTGAAATTATTACTCTTGACAAACCTGACCCTCCAGTTGGACCTGTGAAGTTTGATGAAATAAGTGCAGAAAGTATTACCCTGTCATGGAATCCCCCAGCGTACACAGGCGGCTGCCAAATCACCAACTATATTGTGCACAAGAGAGATACAACGACCACTGTATGGGAAACAGTTTCAGCTACTGTTGCAAGAACTACACTGAAGGTGACTAAACTGAAAACTGGTTCAGAATACCAGTTCAGAATCTTCGCTGAGAACAGGTATGGGCAGAGTTTTGCATTGGAATCTGCACCAGTCGTAGCACAGTATCCCTACAAGGAACCAGGACCTCCTGGCACACCATTTGTGACAACAGTTACAAAAGACTCCATGGTTGTACAGTGGCATGAACCAGTAAATGATGGTGGCAGTAAAGTGTTGGGTTACCATCTTGAGAGAAAGGAGAAAAACAGCATTCTATGGACTAAAGTAAATAAGACTATTATACAGGACACAAGTTTTAAGACAAATAACCTTGAAGAAGGAATTGAGTATGAGTTTCGAGTTTCTGCAGAAAATATTGTTGGGGTAGGCAGAACAAGTAAAGTTTCTGAGTGCTACGTAGCTCGTGATCCATGTGATCCTCCAGGTCGCCCAGAACCTATAATAATAAAAAGAAGCTCTATTACTCTACAGTGGACCAAACCAGAATATGATGGTGGAAGTAAGGTTACTGGTTATATTGTAGAGAAACGTGACTTACCAGATGGTCGCTGGATGAAAGCAAGCTTCACAAATATCATTGAAACTCAGTTCACTGTAACAGGACTTACTGAAGACCAAAGATATGAATTTAGAGTAATTGCAAAGAATGCTGCAGGTGCAATAAGCAAACCTTCTGACAGTACAGGACCAATAACGGCAAGGGATGAAGTTGAACTTCCACGAATTTCAATGGATCCAAAGTACAAAGACACTATTGTTGTAAATGCTGGTGAAACATTCAGACTTGAGGCTGATGTTCATGGAAAGCCACTACCAACCATTAAGTGGTACAAAGGAGATAAAGAGCTTGAGGACACTGCTAGATATGAAATAAAGAACACAGATTTCAGTGCATTAATAATTGTAAAAGATGCTATTAGAGTTGATGGTGGACAGTACATTCTGGAAGCCTCTAATGTTGCAGGAACAAAGACAGTAACAGTAAACGTAAAAGTCTTGGACAGGCCAGGACCTCCAGAGGGCCCAGTCCAAGTGACAGGAGTTACAGCTGAAAAATGTGCACTGGCATGGGGTCCTCCTCTTCATGATGGTGGCAGTGATATTTCTCATTACATTGTAGAGAAGAGAGAAACTAGCCGCCTGGCATGGACTGTGGTTGCTTCAGAAGTTTTACCTACAATGCTGAAAGTAACAAAACTCTTGGAAGGAAATGAATACGTCTTCCGTATCATGGCAGTTAACAAATATGGGGTTGGTGAGCCATTAGAATCTGTGCCAGTAATGATGAGAAATCCATTTGTGGTTCCTGGACCACCAAAGGCCTTGGAAATTACCAACATCACGAAGGATTCTATGACTGTCTGCTGGACCCGGCCAGACAGTGATGGAGGTAGTGAAATTGTAGGTTACATTGTAGAAAAGAGAGACCGAGCAGGCATCAGATGGATAAAATGCAATAAACGACGCATTACAGATTTGCGATTAAGAGTTACAGGTTTAACAGAAGATCATGAATATGAATTCAGAGTTTCTGCTGAAAATGCTGCTGGAGTTGGTGAACCAAGCCAAGTTTCTCCCTACTTCAAAGCTTGTGACCCGATGTTCAAGCCTGGCCCACCTACAAATGCCCATGTTGTGGATACCACCAAAAGTTCAGTTACGCTCAGTTGGAGTAAACCTATTTATGATGGTGGTTGTGAAATCCAGGGATACCTTGTAGAAATCTGTAAAGCAGATGAAGATGAATGGTCACTTGTTACTCCACAGACAGGCATACGTGCCACTCGATTTGAGATCAAAAAGCTTACTGAACATCAAGAGTACAAACTACGAGTGTGTGCTCTCAACAAGATCGGTGTGGGAGAGGCTGCATCTGTTCCTGGTACTATTAAACCAGAAGACAAACTTGAAGCTCCAGAACTTGATATTGATTCAGAGCTAAGGAAAGGGATAGTGGTTAGAGCTGGTGGGTCTGCTAGGATTCACATACCATTTAGGGGACGACCAACACCTGACATCACATGGTCCCGAGAAGAAGGTGAATTCTCAGAAAAAGTTCAGATTGATAAAGGCGTAAACTACACACAACTTTCAATTGACAACTGTGATAGAAACGATGCTGGAAAGTACATTCTTAAGCTGGAGAACAGCAGTGGTTCTAAATCTGCATTTGTTACAGTGAAAGTCTTGGACACGCCAGGACCCCCACAAAACTTAGTGGTAAAGGATATAAAGAAGGATTCTGCTGTATTATCTTGGGAGCCACCAATTATTGATGGTGGTGCAAAGGTAAAGAACTATGTAATAGACAAGCGTGAGTCAACCAGGAAGGCATTTGCAAATGTAAGTGCTAAGTGTGCCAAGACAAGTTTTAAAGTTGAAAATCTTACAGAGGGAGCAATTTATTACTTCAGAGTTATGGCTGAAAATGAATATGGAATTGGTGTCCCAGTTGAAACCAGGGATGCTATCAAAGCCTCAGAGCCACCTCTGCCTCCTGGGAAAGTAACGCTCACTGATGTCACTCAGAGAAGTGCATCGCTTACGTGGGAAAAACCTGAACATGATGGAGGTAGCAGAATTTTGGGATATCTTGTTGAAATGTTGCCTAAAGGAACAGAAAAATGGAGTGTTGTTAGTGAGACCAAAACATGTAATGCAGAGGTTTCTGGTTTGAGTCCAGGACAGGAATATCAATTCCGTGTGATTGCCTACAATGAAAAAGGCAAAAGTGATCCCAGAGCACTTGGAATTCCTGTGATAGCTAAAGACCTGACTATTGAGCCAAGTTTCAAACTGATGTTTAATACATACAGTGTACAAGCTGGAGAAGATCTGAAGGTAGAAGTACCATTTATAGGTAGACCCAAACCTACTATTACTTGGACAAAAGATGAGCAGCCACTGAAACAGACAACCAGATTAAATATTGAGAATACAACAACATCAACTATTTTACATATTAAAGAAAGCAACAGGGAAGACTTTGGTAAATATACAGTAACAGCAACAAATGCAGCAGGTACAGCAACAGAGCACCTGAGCATAATTGTACTAGAAAAGCCTGGCCCACCACGAGGACCTGTCCGCTTTGATGAAATTAGTGCAGACTTTGTTGTTTTGTCATGGGATCCACCTGATTATACTGGTGGCTGCCAGATAAGCAACTATATAGTAGAAAAGCGTGACACAAGCACTACCACGTGGAACATTGTGTCAGCAACTGTTGCAAGAACAACCATCAAAGCAACAAAGCTTAAAACAGGTTCTGAATACCAGTTCAGGATTTCTGCTGAAAATAGATATGGAAAGAGCTCTCCTTTGGCTTCTAAATCAGTTGTTGTGCAATACCCCTACAAGGTGCCTGGACCACCTGGAACCCCATTTGTTACAGCAGCTTCCAAGGACCATATGATCGTACAATGGCATGAACCAGTTAATGATGGAGGAAGCAAAGTTCTTGGCTACCATCTTGAGCGTAAAGATAAGAACAGCATTCTTTGGACAAAACAGAACAAGTCACTTATTGTGGACACCAAATATAAAACAGATGGCCTTGAAGAAGGTCTTGAATATGAGTTCAGAGTTTCTGCTGAAAACATTGTTGGTATTGGCAAAGTCAGCAAAGTATCAGAACTGTATGTTGCCCGAGATCCTTGTGACCCACCTGGTCGCCCAGAGGCCATTCTTGTTACAAGAAGTAATATCACACTGAAGTGGAAAAAGCCTGAATATGATGGTGGAAGCAAAATAACTGGTTATATTGTAGAAAAGAAAGAATTACCAGATGGTCGCTGGATGAAAGCCAGCTTTACAAATGTGTTGGAAACAGAATTTACAGTAAGTGGCCTTGTTGAAAACCAACGATATGAATTTAGAGTAATTGCAAGAAATGCAGCAGGTTGCTTGAGTGAACCATCTGAAAGTACAGGGCCTATTACTGCCAGAGATGAAATTGAAGCACCAGGTGCTTCACTGGACCCTAAATACAGAGATGTCATTGTTGTTCATGCTGGAGAAACCTTTGTTCTTGAAGCTGATATCCATGGCAAACCTATTCCTGATGTTACATGGTCAAAAGATGGTAAAGACCTTGAAGAAACAACTGCAAGAATGGAAATTAAATCTACCATTGAGAAAACAATTCTCACTGTCAAAGACTGTATAAGAGTAGATGGAGGTCACTATACTCTTAACCTCAAAAATGTTGGTGGCACCAAATCTATACCAATAACTGTGAAAGTGCTTGACAGACCAGGACCTCCTGAAGGACCTTTGAATGTTACAGGTGTCACTGCAGAAAAATGCTACTTGTCATGGTCTCCACCTTCACATGATGGTGGTTCTAGTATCTCACATTATATCATTGAGAAGAGAGAGACAAGTAGGCTTTCATGGACACAAGTAGCAACAGATGTGCAGGCTCTAAATCACAAGGTAACCAAACTCCTTCCTGGCAATGAATACATTTTCCGTGTAATGGCAGTGAATAAATATGGAGTTGGAGAGCCCTTGGAATCTGAACCAGTTGTGGCTCGTAATCCATACAAACCCCCTGGTCCTCCTTCAACACCTGAAGTTTCAGCAATCACAAAAGATTCTATGGTGGTAACATGGAGTCGCCCAGAAGACAATGGAGGAGCTGAAATTGAAGGTTACATACTTGAAAAACGAGACAAGGATGGTATCCGGTGGACCAAATGCAATAAGAAAAGGCTGACAGACTTGCGATTCAGAGTGACAGGTCTAACTGATGGGCATTTCTATGAGTTTAGAGTGTCTGCTGAAAATGCTGCAGGGGTAGGGGAACCCAGTGAGCCATCCATTTTCTATCGTGCTTGTGATGTATTATATCCACCAGGTCCACCTAGCAATCCAAAGGTTACAGATACTTCCAGGTCATCAGTTTCCCTTGCCTGGAGTAAGCCCATTTATGATGGTGGTGCTCCTGTTAAAGGGTATGTAGTGGAAGTAAAAGAAGCTGCTGCTGATGAATGGACTACCTGCACCCCACCAACAGGCCTACAAGCAAAACAGTTCACCGTGACAAAACTGAAGGAGAACCAGGAGTATAACTTCCGCATCTGTGCCATCAACTCAGAAGGAGTAGGAGAACCCGCGACTATACCTGGTGCAGTCTTAGCAGAGGACAAGATGGAACCTCCTGAAATTGAACTTGATGCAGATCTCAGAAAAGTAGTCACTGTACGTGCTAGTGGTACTTTACGCCTGTTTGTCACCATCAAAGGAAGACCGGAACCTGAAGTTAAATGGGAGAAAGCAGAAGGAACAATTAGTGAGCGAGCTCAGATTGAAGTCACCAGTTCCTATACAATGCTGGTCATTGACAATGTCAATAGATTTGATAGTGGTAGATATAACCTTACTTTAGAGAACAACAGTGGCAAAAAATCTGCTTTTGTTAATGTCAGAGTGCTTGATACACCTAGTGCACCTCTAAACCTGACAATCAGAGAAGTGAAAAAAGATTTTGTAACTTTAGCCTGGGAAGCACCACTTATTGACGGCGGAGCTAAAATTACCAACTACGTAGTTGAAAAGCGAGAATCCACAAGAAAGGCATATGCCACAGTTACAAGCAACTGTACTAAGAATTCCTTCAAGATTACTCAGCTACAAGAAGGATGCAGTTATTACTTCCGTGTTCTAGCTGTAAATGAATATGGGGCTGGTTTACCAGCAGAAATTGCTGATCCAGTTAAGGTGTCCGAACCACCTTCTCCACCTTCAAAGGTCATTCTTGTTGACGTGACTCGCAATTCTGCATCAATTAAATGGGAAAAGCCGGAGAGTGATGGTGGCAGTAAAATTACTGGTTATATAGTAGAAATGCAGACTAAAGGAAGTGTAAAATGGAGTGCATGTACACAGGTGAAAACATTGGAAGCAACAGTAACAGGCTTAAGTATGGGAGAAGAATACAGTTTCAGGGTGATTGCCATTAATGAAAAAGGAAAAAGTGATCCAAGAGAACTTGGTGTCCCAGTCATTGCAAAAGATATTGAAATCCAGCCATCTGTTGAGCTTCTTTTTAACACATTCACGGTGAAAGCTGGAGATGATCTTAAGATTGACATTCCATTCAGAGGGCGACCTCTTCCCACTGTTAGCTGGAAGAAGGATGGGAATCCCTTAAAACAGACAACCAGGGTAAATGTTGAAACATCAAAGACTTTAACTTCACTGTCCATCAAGGAAGCTACAAATGAAGATCTGGGACATTATGAATTGCATCTTTCAAATACTGCTGGAACAACAACAGCTTCTCTAACCGTAGTTGTCCTTGACAGACCAGGACCACCAACTGATGTTAAAATTGATGAAATTAGTGCTGATAGTGTAACTCTGTCTTGGAAACCTCCAGCATATGATGGTGGATGTCACATTAGCAATTACATTGTGGAGAAGAGAGATACTACCACAACAACATGGGAGGTTGTATCTGCAGCAGTTGCAAGAACATCAATTAAAGTAACTCGACTCGTCACTGGATCTGAATATCAGTTCCGTGTTTGTGCAGA
This sequence comes from Onychostruthus taczanowskii, assembly GCF_017590055.1. Classification (NCBI taxonomy): domain Eukaryota; kingdom Metazoa; phylum Chordata; class Aves; order Passeriformes; family Passeridae; genus Onychostruthus; species Onychostruthus taczanowskii. Next base: position 7,036,930 of record NW_024499240.1, on the reverse strand, counting down.
AAACCGCTATGGGAAGAGCACTTATATTAATTCTCCTTCTGTTGTGGCAGAATATCCATTTAAGCCTCCAGGTCCACCAGGAACACCTCGTGTGGCACACGCAACTAAATCTTTCATGATTGTAACTTGGCAGGTACCAGTTAATGATGGAGGTAGTGTAGTACTAGGATACCATTTGGAGCATAAAGAAAGAAGCAGCATTCTTTGGACAAAAGTCAACAAGAGCCTCATAACAGATACACAAATGAAAGTTACAGGTCTTGATGAAGGACTGATGTATGAATATCGTGTGTATGCAGAAAACATTGCTGGAATAGGCAAATGCAGCAAAGCATGTGAACCAGTTGCTGCAAGAGATCCATGTGATCCTCCTGGTCAACCAGAAGTTACTAATATTACAAGAACATCTGTCTCATTGAAGTGGACTAAACCAGAATACGATGGTGGAGCTAAAGTAACAGGATATATTATTGAACGCCGAGAACTGCCAGATGGTCGTTGGCTAAAATGTAATTTTACTAATGTGCAAGAAACATACTTTGATGTAGGTGGACTTACAGAAGACCAGCGTTATGAATTCCATGTGATTGCAAAGAATGCTGCTGGACTCTTCAGTCAGCCATCTGAATCAACTGGACCTGTGACTGTGAAAGATGATGTAGAGGCTCCAAGAATTATGATGGATGCCAAATTCAGGGATGTTGTAGTTGTGAAAGCTGGAGAAGTGTTTAAAGTCAATGCTGATGTTGCAGGACGGCCGATACCAGTGATTTCATGGACAAAGGATGGCAAGGATCTTGAAGGAAAAGCTAGAGTTGAGATAGTATCAACAGATTACACTACTGCAATAACCATTAAGGACTGTATCCGAGGGGATTCAGGACAGTATCTACTAACATTACAGAATGTTGCAGGAACAAAATCTTTGGCAATTAATTGCAAAGTACTTGATAGACCTGGCCCACCTGCAGGCCCATTAGAAATAAATGGCCTTACTGCTGAAAAGTGCCATTTATCATGGGGACCCCCTCAAGAAAATGGTGGTGCAGAGATTGACCATTATATTGTGGAAAAACGTGAGACCAGCAGAATTGCATGGACACTTTGTGAAGGAGAGCTTAAAACAACATCTTGTAAAGTGACAAAATTACTGAAGGGTAATGAATATATTTTCAGAGTAATGGGAGTTAACAAATATGGCGTTGGTGAGCCTCTAGAAAGTGTTGCTGTCAAAGCCCTAGACCCATTTACAGTGCCAAGCCCACCTACATCTTTAGAGATCACCAGTGTGAGCAAAGATTCAATAACTCTGTGCTGGGCAAGACCTGAGTCTGATGGAGGCAATGAGATATCGGGCTATGTAATTGAAAGGCGTGAGAAAACCAGCCTAAGATGGATTCGCGTAAACAAAAAGCCAGTTTATGATTTAAGAGTGAAATCATCGGGTCTCCGTGAGGGATGTGAATATGAATTCCGGGTTTATGCAGAAAATGCTGCTGGCCTCAGTCTCCCAAGTGAAACCACACCATTGATTAAGGCAGAAGATCCAATTTTCTTGCCATCGCCGCCATCTAAACCTAAGATTATGGATTCTACAAGATCAAATATCACAATTGGTTGGACAAAGCCACTGTTTGATGGAGGTGCTCCAGTGACAGGATACACAGTCGAATACAAGAAAACCGATGAAACTGACTGGACAACAGCTATTCAGAATTTAAGAGGCACAGAATATGCCATAACTGGATTAACATCAGGCTCTGAATATGTTTTTAGAGTGAAATCCATTAACAAAATGGGTGTCAGTGAACCAAGTGATGTCTCAGAACCTCAGGTGGCAAAAGAAAGAGAGGAAGAGCCTGCCTTTGAAATTGACAGTGAAATGCGGAAGACTTTAATTGTAAAGGCTGGTGGATCATTCACAATGACTGTTCCTTTCAGAGGCAAACCAGTCCCAAATGTAACATGGAACAAACCAGACACTGATCTCCGTACACGTGCAAGCATTGACACGTCAAGTAATTGTACATCTCTTACTATTGAAAAAGCAACAAGAAATGATTCTGGAAAATATACATTAACGTTGCAAAACATCCTGAACACTACCACCTTGACTTTAATGGTCAAAGTTCTTGATACGCCTGGCCCCCCATCTAATATTGCAACAAAAGACGTAACTAAAGAATCTGCTGTGTTATCTTGGGATGTTCCTGAAAATGATGGTGGAGCACCTGTAAAGAACTATGTAATTGAAAAACGAGAAGCTAGCAAAAAGGCGTGGGTGACTGTGACAAACAACTGTCATCGCCTGTCCTACAAAGTGACTGGTTTGCAAGAAGGTGCCATCTACTACTTCCGTGTCTCTGGAGAAAATGAATATGGTGTTGGAGTGCCTTCTGAGACCAAGGAGGGAACAAAAATAACAGGTATGTTTTACTATGAAAAAATCCGTTAATACTTAAAATAATGTGTTTTAAAGTATTTACTTCAAAATAATGCCAAAAGCTTTAAATCTGCATACAGTAAAATGGACCAAATAAAAAAGAGCTAAGTAATAGCTTGAATTTTAAATTTTGCTTGGATTTTACTTAAAATATTTCTAATATACAAATTGGTTTAAAACCTCATTTTCTTGATCCAGATTGTGTTCCTTTGTAATTGCTAATATAAAAAGTCAATATCTTTTATATTTTTAACCTGTTGCACTTTTTTCCTCAGAAAAACCCAGCCCACCAGAAAAGCTAGGAGTAACAAACGTCACAAAGGACAGTGTTTCTCTTTCATGGCTAAAACCAGAACATGATGGTGGAAGCAGAATTGTTAGCTACCTCCTTGAAGCTCTTGAGAAAGGACAGCAAAAATGGGTTAAGTGTGCAGTTGTAAAGACAACTCATCATGTTGTCCATGGTCTTAAGGAAAACGTTGACTATTTCTTCAGAGTGTCTGCAGAAAACCAAGCTGGTTTAAGTGATCCTAAGGAACTACTGCTCCCTGTTACAGTTAAAGAACAATTAGGTATGCTTCCTGGCATGAGACAAAAGTCATATTCAATTGCATTCATATTTTAAAAGATGGAACATTCTTTTAATGGTTTGGAAATGTTTTATTTTTCAGAATCTCCTGAGATTGACATGAAGGGCTTCCCTCATAACACTGTATATGTTCGAGCAGGATCAAATCTAAAAGTTGAAATTCCAGTTTCAGGAAAACCAGTGCCAAAGGTGACACTGTCTAGAGATGGTGTCGCACTGAAACCTACCATGAGATTTCACACAGAAACCACTGCTGAAAGTCTCATTATCAACCTTAAAGAAAGTGTGGCTGCTGATGCTGGCAGATACGACATTACTGCTGCGAACTCAAGTGGCACCACAAAATCATTTGTTAATATTGTTGTGCTGGATAGACCCGGTCCTCCTGTTGGTCCTGTTGCCCTTAGCGATGTCACTGAAGAGAGTGTAACACTCAGATGGCAGCCACCAGCTTATGATGGTGGAAGTCAGGTTACCAACTATATTGTACTGAAAAGAGAAACAAGTACTGCTGCTTGGTCTGAAGTGTCTGCCACTGTTGCTAGAACCGTTATCAAAGTTATGAGGCTCACAACAGGAGAAGAGTACCAATTCCGCATCAAAGCTGAGAACCGCTTTGGCATCAGCGATCACATAGACTCACAGTGTGTGGTTGTCAAGCTTCCTTATAGTGAGTAACGTGCTTCTCATGGTTTACAGTGATGTTTTAGTGCTCTGATGTTGCAAATATAATTTTGTTAACAATCAATTTTTTTTGCTATCATCAGCTACCCCGGGCCCTCCTTCTACACCATGGGTCACTAATGTTACCCGAGAGAGTATTACTGTCGGATGGCATGAGCCAGTCACTAATGGTGGCAATGCTATCATTGGGTATCACCTGGAAATGAAAGACAGAAATAGCATATTATGGCAGAAGGCTAACAAGACCCTTATTCGCACCACTCATTTCAAAGTCACCACAATCAGCGCTGGCCTTATCTATGAATTTAGAGTTTATGCAGAAAATGCAGCTGGCATTGGAAAAGCAAGTCGTCCTTCTGATCCAGTCCTTGCAATTGATGCTTGTGGTATGTACTCTCTATAAAATAATGAAGCCCAGTCATTTTGTCCCCCTGTGATCTGTTCTGTACAATAAGACAATATTCAAAATAGCTGTTAATTATTGGCAATATTCTTGTTTCCTTCTGCAGAGCCACCAAGAAACGTTCGTGCCTCAGATATTTCCAAGACCTCTATCACTCTCTCCTGGCAGAAGCCAGCATTTGATGGTGGTAGCAAAATCACTGGATACATTGTAGAAAAACGTGATCTTCCAGATGGCAGATGGACAAAAGCTAGCTTCACCAATGTTATTGAGACTCAGTTCACAGTATCTGGCCTGACACAGAATTCCAAGTATGAATTCCGGGTCTTTGCAAAGAATGCTGTCGGTTCCATCAGTAATCCCTCAGATGTTGTGGGTCCTATCACATGTGTTGATACATACGGTAAGTGTTTTGCAATGATATAATGATATAATTTTTGTGTACTAGGACAATGGCTGTGCTGTTTTGTAGATTCACGGTCTTTTAAATATATGGAAGGATAGTTTACAGTGATTGACTCAAAAAGCATGACTAACTGTGAGCATTTGGGCACGATTGTAATGGGCATCTTTAGCTGTATCTCCATTTTTAAAGTCATCTGGTATCTTTATTCTCTGAGCAAAAGAAGTCTGCCCATGGTTCAAGTGGTTATATTTATACATATAATTGTCTTTTCTTCATAGGATTTGTTCTAACTTATTCTAGGTTTATGATATAAATTATATATGCTCTCTTACTTTGATCTGTATTTTTTAAATACCTTTATCTACTAGATTAAATAAGGTAGTATTATTTGGGGGTTTTATTAAATACAGGACTACAACAAACACGTTTTAAACTTTTTCTTATTTTTTCTTAAGGTGCACCTGAAATCGATGTGCCACCAGAATATACAGAAGTGGTAAAATACAAAGCAGGAACTTCAGTTAAGCTAAAACTAGGCATCTCAGGCAAGCCTATACCCACAATTGAATGGTTCAAAAATGGCAATGAAGTCCTAACCAGTGCACTAGTGTCTTTTGAAAGCACAACAGAATTTGCTTCTATACTCATCAAGGATGCAAATAGACTCGACAGTGGCACCTATGAATTAAAACTGAAAAATGCCATGGGTTCAGCATCAGCCCATATTAGAGTACAGATACTTGGTAAGTCTTGAGATGCAACTGTATTTTACTATTAAACAGTAATTCAGTAGTGAATACTTAACAGATTCTTTCTTCTGCCTTCCACAGACAAGCCAGGACCCCCAGGTGGACCTATACAGTTTAAGACAGTCACTGCTGAAAAGATAACAATAATGTGGGACCCACCAGCAGATGATGGTGGTGCAGCTATAACACACTATGTTGTTGAAAAGCGGGAAACAAGTCGGGTTGTATGGTCTTTAATTTCTGAAAAACTGGAGGGATGTATCATAACTACAACAAAACTCATCAAAGGAAATGAGTATGTGTTCCGTGTCCGTGGTGTGAACAAGTTTGGAATTGGCGATCCACTGGAATCTGAGCCTGTTGTAGCCAAAAATTCATTTGGTAAGAAATAAGTTCTATAAAATAACTTATGCAACTGAATTGTCTTGTATACTGTTTGTAAGTAGCATTGATCAACTGACATATTGATTTTTTATTCAGTTACACCTGGACCACCTAGTACACCAGAAGTCACAAAGATAACCAAGAATTCTATGACTGTTGTCTGGAGTAGGCCCACTGTTGATGGAGGCAGTGAAATATCAGGATATTTTCTGGAAAAACGTGACAAGAAGAGTCTGAGTTGGTTCAAGGTCTCTAAAGAAACCATTCGGGACACCAGACAGAAAGTAACAGGTCTGACGGAAAACAGCGAATATCATTTCCGAGTTTGTGCTGTCAATGCAGCTGGACCCGGTCCATTCTCTGAGGCTTCTGACTTCTACAAAGCTGCAGATCCTGTTGGTAAGATTCAATGTGCATTTCTTCCAATAGGTTAGAAATCAAAGGAAAATGAGTAGTTTAGGGTGGGATTGTACCAACATAATTGAGGGCAGATTTTCTTCCTCTTGCAATTAATGGGATTCTGATTGGTGTTTTTCCCCCCATAAACTATCATTTACAGATAAGCCAGGCACACCAACAAAGCTGAAAGTTGTGGATACAACCAAGACATCTGTTACACTTGGCTGGATTAAACCTGCTTATGATGGAGGAAGTCCAATTACCCACTACGTGGTGGAAAAGAGGGAAGGTGAAGAGCAAGAATGGACTGTAGTCAGTACCAAGGGAGAAGTGAGAACAACTGAATATGTTGTATCCCACCTCCAGCCAAGTGTTAATTACTATTTCCGTGTCTCTGCTATGAATTGTGCTGGACAAGGAGAGCCTATTGAAATGATGGAACCTGTTCAAGCTAAAGATATTCTTGGTACTGTATTTCTTTGTGATTTATCATTTTCCTGTGTATTTTTTAAAACTATTTCTTATTTCACATTCCAAGTATGCATTATTAATTTTTTATTTATTTCCACAGTGGCACCAGAGATTGATCTGGATGTTGCTCTTCGGACATCTATTGTTGCTAAAGCAGGTGAAGATGTGGAAATAATGATTCCATTCAAGGGAAGGCCTCCTCCAACAGTCACATGGAGAAAGGGGGACAAGAATCTTGGGACTGATGAAAGATATATCATCCAAAACACAGAATCATCTACACTGCTTACTATTCCTCAAGTTACACGAAATGATACAGGAAAATATGTTCTTACAATTGAAAATGGAGTTGGAGAAGCAAAATCATCATTTGTAAATGTAAAAGTACTTGACACACCTTCTGCATGCCAGAAGCTGCAGCTCAAGCATGTCTCTCGTGGCACAGTTACACTGGTATGGGAGCCACCTCTCATCAATGGTGGTTCTGAAATAACAAATTATGTTGTTGAAAAAAGAGATGCTACAAAGAGGGCCTGGTCAACTGTTACAACAAAGTGTTCTCATACCACCTTTAAACTGACTAACCTGTCAGAAAAGACTGCATTCTTTTTCCGTGTTCTCGCTGAAAATGAAATTGGACTAGGTGAACCTTGTGAGACAACTGAACCAGTGAAAGCTGCAGACGTACCTGGACCTGTAAAAGACCTAACCATGAAAGACTCTACAAAGAGTTCTGTTAAATTGCAGTGGAGCAAACCTGACTATGATGGTGGTAGCATTATATCAGATTATGTTATTGAAAAGAAACTTCAGGAAGAGAAAGAATGGACGTATGCAGGCACAAGCAAGAGCTGTGAATTTGTAGCTGAAAAACTTAAAGAGCTTTCTGTCATGGAATTCAGAGTCTTTGCTAAAAATGAAAAAGGCATGAGCGACTCTGTTACTGTTGGACCCATTACTGTGAAAGAGCTTATAATAACACCTGAGGCTGACCTTTCTGATATTCCTGGAGGTCAGATTGCAGTAAGAATTGGACATAATCTGCATGCTGAATTGCCCTATAAAGGTAAACCTAATCCATCAATGAGCTGGCTCAAGGATAACCTCCCTCTTAAAGAAACAGAACATCTTCGTTTCAAGAAAACTGAAAACAAGATAAGTTTAAGTATCAAGAATGTGAAAAAGGAGCATGGTGGCAAATATACTTTAATTCTTGATAACGTAGTCTGCAGAAAGTCATTCACAATCACTGTAATCACTCTTGGTCCTCCATCTAGGCCAAAAGCACCTTTAAGAATAGATGAAATCAAAGCGGATAGTGTAGTTTTGTCATGGGAGGCTCCTGATGATGATGGGGGAGGAGAAATTACTGGCTACAGTATCGAGAAGAGAGAAACATCACAAATGAACTGGAAGCTGGTCTGTTCAAGTGCTGCAAGAACAACCTTCAAAGTACCAAACCTTGTTAAAGATACTGAGTATCAGTTTAGAGTTCGTGCAGAAAACAGATACGGAGTGAGCCCACCTCTTATCTCAGCAGATGTTGTGGCAAAGCACCAGTTTAAACCACCAGGTGCCCCAGGCAAGCCTGTTGTATACAACGTAACTGCTGATGGAATGAGCATTTCTTGGGATGCTCCTGTTTATGATGGTGGTTCAGAGATTATGGGATACCATGTTGAAAAGAAGGAAAGAAACAGTATTTTGTGGCAGAAGGTTAATGTTGCATTAATATCTAACCGAGAATACAGGATTACTGGACTGCTTGAGGGCCTGGATTACCAGTTCCAAGTATATGCTGAAAACGCTGCAGGTTTAAGCCGAGCTAGTGAGCCAAGCAAATTTACTTTGGCAGTCTCTCCAGTAGGTAAGTGAACGACTAATCACTCACCCGAGTAAATTCTGTTCTTGTAGATTATTGTGAGCAGTAATAAAAATAAATCTTCATTATTTTCCTTTCAGACCCACCTGGTACTCCTGATTATATTGATGTCACTAGGGAAACAATCACCCTGAAATGGAACCCCCCTCTGCGTGATGGAGGCAGTAAGATTGTGGCTTACAGCATTGAGAAGCGGCAAGGAAGTGCAGACCGTTGGCTCAGGTGTAACTTTACTGATGTCAGTGAGTGCCAGTATACAGTTACAGGGCTCAGTCCAGGTGACCGATATGAATTCAGAGTCCTTGCAAGAAATGCTGTTGGTACCATCAGCCCACCTTCACAGTCTTCAGGCTATATCATGACCAGAGATGAAAATGGTAAGAATTCTTTTAAAATATGCTTGGATATTGAAGCCAGATAAAATTTCTGGCTGTACTGATGGGAAGTGGGAAGTCAAGGGGCAAAGAACTTGTGACTGAGGTCCTCCCGGTCAATTCAGAACATTTATGTTCATACTCCAGGGTGGGAAGGTCTAAATTAAAGACCCAAGTCTGGCAGACATACATAATCAATTGCTGAAAAGCATGGCACTCTACATTGCTCTTGAATAAGCAGCAACAGCAGCAAAATTGGAAAGAAGGCATAGACTGTAATATTCCAATGCACTGAATAATCTCAAAATTAAAATGTGCCTCAGGTTGCTTGGCATACTATTAACGCCACGTATTAACCATACTTTTCACCTTTATATATGTGCAAATATATATATATATGATGCACTTATGGATACTTACAGGAAAAATAAGTTTATCATTCATATAATAACTGCTATTTAGAGAATGCCATTTTGCAAGTGAAATAATTTTATATTTCACATACTTTTATAGTTAGTAAATTTAGAAGAGTACCAGAAAAATATTTAGCTATATGGAAATTGATTTATATTTTCCTTTTTTAGTTGCTCCAACAATTGAATTTGGTGCTGAACACTTTGAAGGCCTTACTGTTAAAGCTGGAGAGAGCATTAGACTTAAAGCTCTAATCAGAGGACGTCCAGTACCTAAAGTGACATGGTTTAAGGATGGTAAAGAGATTGATAAAATGATGAATATAGAAATAACTACAGCTATTGGATATAGTACAATCTTCATTAGAGATGCTGTCAGGGAACATCGTGGAGTGTACACAGTAGAAGCCAAAAATGCATCAGGCACTAAACGAGAAGATATTACCATCAGAGTACAAGGTACTGTACTTCACCAAGCACTTTCAGCATGCTTTTTTAAAAATAGTATTTTATTATAAGTGTCAGCAAATTATAACTGTGAACCTTTGAAATTGCAGACACACCAGGAAAAGTTGGTGGACCAATACGATTCACAAACATCACTGGAGAAAAAGTCACATTATGGTGGGAGCCTCCAGCTAATGATGGCTGTGCTTCTATTTCTCACTACATAATTGAAAAACGTGAAACCAGCAGGATTGCTTGGGCATTAGTTGAAGATAAATGTGAAGCTTGCAGCTATACAGCACTTAAATTAATTAAGGGCAATGAGTATCAGTTCCGTGTCTCTGCAGTGAACAAATTTGGAGTTGGCAGACCATTGGAGTCTGATCCAGTTATCGCACAAATACCTTACAGTAAGTTTCCACCTCATTCTGCACAAATACCCATGGAGTTACCATCTTGTCCTTCTAATAACATTTTTCTTTGTTTTTAGCTCTCCCTGATGCACCAGGAACTCCAGAGCCTACCAATGTAACAGGAGACAGTATCACACTCACATGGGCAAGACCAGAGTCAGATGGTGGAAGCGAGATAAATGAGTACATTCTTGAAAGGAGAGAAAAGAAGAGCATGCGCTGGGTTAAAGTATCCAGTAAGAGGCCCATTACTGAGAACAGATACAGGGTAACTGGCCTTATTGAAGGCAATGAGTATGAGTTCCATGTCATGGCTGAAAACGCTGCAGGGGTTGGACCTCCAAGTGACGTTTCAAAGCTGATTAAATGCAGAGAGCCAGTCAGCCCACCAAGTGCTCCTAATGTTGTCAAGGTGACAGACACATCAAAGACTAGTGTAACCTTAGAGTGGACAAAGCCAGTTTTTGATGGAGGCATGGAAATAATCGGGTACATCATTGAGATGTGCAAAGCTGATCTTGAAGCATGGCAGAAAGTCAATGCAGAGACTGTTATTGCTACTAAATATACCGTTGTTGATTTGGAGGCAGGAGAACACTATAAATTCAGAGTTAGTGCTGTCAATGGTGCTGGCAGAGGAGAAAGTTGCGAAGTTCCTGCTTCAGTCCAAACCGTGGACAGGCTTTCTGCACCTGAAATTGATATTGATGCAAACTTCAAGCAGACTCATATTGTAAGAGCAGGTGCAAGCATTCGTCTATTCATTGCCTTCTCTGGAAGGCCAGTTCCTACTGCAGTGTGGTCCAAAGCAGATGCAAATCTTAGTTTGCGTGCTGACATTCAAACAACTGATTCATTCAGCACGTTGACTGTAGAGGAATGCAATAGGAATGACGCTGGCAAGTATGTCTTTACTGTGGAAAACAACAGTGGAAGCAAGTCTATTACATTTACTGTCAAGGTTTTGGACACACCTGGTCCACCAGGTCCTATTACCTTTAAAGATGTGACTCGAACATCTATTACTTTAATGTGGGATGCTCCTGTTCTAGATGGAGGTTCTCGTATTCACCACTATGTTGTGGAAAAACGTGAAGCAAGTCGTCGTAGCTGGCAAGTGGTGAGTTCAAAATGCACTCGACAAATCTTTAAGGTCACAGATCTAGCAGAAGGTATGCCATATTACTACCGAGTATCGGCAGAAAATGAATATGGTGTAGGTGAACCCTGTGAATTAACAGAACCAGTTGTAGCCACAGAAGAACCTGCTCCACCTAAGAGACTAGATATTGTTGATACAACCAAATCTTCTGTAGTTTTAGCTTGGCTTAAACCCGATCATGATGGTGGTAGCCGTATTACTGGATATCTTCTTGAAATGAAACAAAAAGGATCTGACTCCTGGACTGGAGCTGGACAAACCAAGCAACTTACTTTCACCGTTGAAGGCCTTGTGGAGAACACAGAATATGAGTTCCGGGTCAAGGCGAAGAATGATGCTGGCTACAGTGAGCCAAGAGAAGCTTTCTCTTCTGTTATTGTTAAGGAGCCACAGATTGAACCAACAGCAGATCTCAGTGACATAAGCAGACAGCTTATAACATGCAAGGCTGGAAGCACCTTTACTATTGATATACCAATCAGTGGGCGCCCAGCTCCGAAAGTGACATGGAAACTTGAAGAGATGAGGCTGAAGGAAACTGAAAGAGTGACCATCAAGACAACAAAAGACCGAACCACACTGACTGTCAAAGACAGTATGAGAGGTGACTCTGGTAAATACTACCTTACACTTGAGAACACTGCTGGTGTGAAAACATTTACTGTCACAGTGGTAGTCATAGGAAGGCCAGGTCCTGTCACTGGCCCAATTGAAATATCGTCTGTATCTGCTGAGTCCTGTGTGTTGACCTGGAAAGAACCTGAAGATGATGGCGGCAGTGACATTACAAACTACATTGTAGAGAAACGTGAATCTGGCACAACAGCATGGCAGCTGGTGAATTCCAGTGTGAAACGCACGCAGATCAAAGTCAGTCATCTCACAAAATACCAAGAGTACAGTTTCCGAGTAAGCTCAGAAAATCGATTTGGTGTCAGCAAGCCAGTTGAATCAAAAACTGTAGTTGCTGAGCATCCATTTGGTAAGTGAAACACTTCTCAAAATTTGTTCTTTTTTTCTGACTGAGGTATTTATAATTACTAACATTTTCTTCCCCACCTTTTTTGTGTTTAGTCCCACCTAGCCCACCCTCAAGGCCAGAAGTCTATTCTGTGTCTGCAAGTGCCATGGCCATTCGCTGGGAGGAACCCTATCATGATGGTGGCAGCAAAGTCATTGGATATTGGGTGGAAAAGAAGGAGCGCAACACCATCCTTTGGGTGAAGGAGAACAAAGTACCATGCTGTGACTGCAACTATAAAGTCACGGGGTTGGTGGAAGGCCTGGAATATCAATTCAGAACCTATGCTCTAAATGCTGCAGGTGTTAGCAAAGCTAGTGAAGCTTCCAGACCAGTAGTGGCTCAAAATCCAGTTGGTAAGTATTCCTTTTAGAGTTACATTGTTACATAGAGCTAAAATAGGATTGCCTTTCTCATTTTTTCTGCTTTATTCCTCCAGATCCACCAGGAAGACCAGAAGTAACAGATGTCACCAGATCGACAGTGTCACTGAGCTGGTCACCTCCACTTTATGATGGTGGAAGCAAAATAATCGGATATATTATTGAGCGCAAACCATATAACGAATCTGGTGATGGACGTTGGCTGAAATGCAATTATACCATTGTCTCAGAAAACTTTTTTACTGTGACAGCTCTTAGTGAAGATGAAGCCTATGAATTCCGTGTACTAGCAAAGAATGCTGCTGGTGTGATTAGCAAAGGATCTGAATCAACTGGTGCTGTCATTTGCAAAGATGAATACAGTAAGGAATATTTACTTGGAACAATTAAAAACATATTGTTCTATTTTTGGTACTGTCATGTAATTTTTTTCCAAATCTCTTTTTCCAGCACCACCAAAGGCTGAACTTGATGCCAGACTGCAGGGAGAAGTTTTGAGCATTAGGGCTGGATCAGATCTTGTTCTTGATGCAGCCATTGGTGGAAAACCAGAACCGAAAGTCTTCTGGTCCAAAGGTGACAGGGAACTGGAGCTATGTGAAAAGATATCTCTGCAATATACCAGCAAACGAGCTATTGCAATTATCAAGTTCTGTGACAGAAGTGATAGTGGAAAATATACCCTAACTGTTAAAAACGCCAGTGGGATGAAACAAATTTCTGTTCTTGTCAAAGTGCTTGGTATGTATCCTGTGATTAGTATTAATACTTAGTATACTGGAAAAAAATCAGCATTCTTTTAAATAAGAATGAGAAGCTTTTCCTTAGCCACTAATGACAGTATTTATTTTGATTCCTATACAGATTCACCAGGTCCATGTGCAGGCAAAATCACAATTAGCAGAGTAACAGAAGAGAAATGTACTCTGGCATGGAACATTCCTGAGGAAGATGGAGGGGCAGAAATCACTCACTACATCATAGAAAGGCGTGAAACCAGCAGACTTCACTGGGTTATTGTTGAGGCTGAATGCCAGACTTTATCAACTGTAGTAACAAAACTTATTAAAAATAATGAATACATTTTCCGTGTGAGAGCTGTCAACAAATATGGAGCAGGTGTTCCACTTGAATCAGAAACTGTGATTGCCAGGAATGCTTTCAGTGAGTGTTACCCTTCCATTCTGCATCAGAATTTGTGTAATAATTCTCATGGATAAACAATGTGTTGAACAATCTTTTTTTTCTCACTTTTAAAAAAATAGCTATTCCAACCCAGCCTGGTGCTCCTGAAGAAGTGAGTGTTGGCAAGGAGCATATCATTATTCAGTGGTCGAAACCAGAATCGGATGGTGGCAGTGAGATTAAGGACTATCTTGTGGACAAACGTGAAAGGAAGAGTCTGCGCTGGACACGCGTGAATAGAGATTATACCATTTATGACACCAGACTGAAAGTCACTGGTCTCATGGAAGGGGGCCAATACCAATTCCGTGTCACTGCAGTGAATGCTGCTGGAAACAGTGAACCCAGTGAAGCTTCACAATACATGTTATGTAAAGAACCATCATGTAAGTTTCTATATTCAAAATATGTTTTAATATTTATTTATAATAATGGAGCATTAACTCACATTGACACTTTTACTAAGAAACCCATAACCACACATAAACTCACTGAACTAGTGAATAGTATTGGAATAACTTAAAAACAGTTATAGTTCATATTAAATGCATTTCCTGGAATTACCTGTCTGGAAATTGGTTTTGACTGTAAAATGTTTTCTGTACCAATATAAAATGCATTTTCTTCTTTTTCAAAGACACTCCTGCATCACCTTCAGTTCCAAGAGTTGTGGATACTACAATGCACAGCATCAGTTTAGCATGGTCAAAGCCCACATATGATGGTGGTGCTGACCTCTTAGGCTATGTTCTTGAAATGAAAGAAGAAGGCAGTGAACAGTGGTATCGAGCACATACAGCCGCCACTCTGAGGAATGCTGAGTTCACCGTGACGGGTCTTAAAACAAACCAGAAATACCAATTCCGAGTTGCTGCAACAAACGTGAATGGTATGAGTGAATTTAGTGAATCATCAGCAGAAATAGAACCTGTGGAAAGAATAGGTAATTAAAAAACCTAATATATATTTTAAGTAAAATATATTTTCCTTTAGGACTTCTGTAAGATTAACTAATTCCATATTTCTTATACCCTTCATCAGAAACACCTGAACTGGAGCTTGCTGATGATCTGAAGAAGACAGTTACAGTCAGAGCTGGAGGCTCCCTGCGCCTAATGGTCTCTGTATCTGGCAGACCTGCTCCTGTAATCACATGGAGCAAGCAGGGTGTTGACCTTGTCAGTCGAGGTATTATTGATACTACAGACAGCTACACTCTGCTTATTGTGGATAAAGTTAATCGGTATGATGCTGGAAAATACATCATTGAGGCTGAAAATCAATCAGGAAAAAAATCTGCAACTATTTCTGTGAAAGTGTATGGTAAGTACTGCTACAATTGTATGTGAGCATTACAGTGCTCTGCATGCTCGTTGCTCAGAAATAAGTGTCATTCATTTCCAAAGGAAGTTTGCATTTTAAATAACATGAGAATGAGAAGTCAGAGAAACAATCTAATCCAAAGGAAAATTCATCATTTCTGGAGCTGTGCTAGTTTATAAATCAAATCCCAGCATTTTTGTTTTATGTGGAAGTAGTCATTGATTGTAAAGTGAAAGGATCCAAATAGGAAAAAAAAAATTTGTTTGTTTGTTTTAGACACACCCGGTCCACCACCTGCAGTGAGAGTTAAGGAAGTATCAAAAGATTCTGTGACACTTACTTGGGACATTCCAGTCATTGATGGTGGAGCCCCAGTCAACAATTACATAATTGAGAAACGTGAAGCTTCCATGAGAGCTTACAAGACTGTCACTACCAAATGCAGCAAGACATTTTACAGAGTTACTGGACTTCTGGAAGGAGCTTTGTATTATTTCCGAGTACTACCAGAAAATATTTACGGCATTGGTGAAGGCTGTGAAACATCTGATGCAGTACTGGTATCTGATGTCCCCATGGTACCACAAAAACTCGAAGTGATTGACACCACTAAATCAACTGTTACACTTGCTTGGGAGAAACCACTGCATGATGGTGGCAGCAGATTGACTGGCTATGTCATTGAGGCCAGCAAAGCTGGGACAGAAAGATGGTTGAAGGTAGTGACGTTGAAGCCTACGGTCTACGAGCATACCATTATCTCTCTCAATGAAGGTGAACAGTACTTGTTCCGGGTCAGAGCACAGAATCAGAAGGGCATGTCAGAACCACGTGAGATTGTCACAGCAGTGACAGTTCAGGACCGAAAAGGTAGGTGTCTACTGTTGAAAACAATATGGTCAAGCTTACACCAAATGAATGTGATAGTTACAACACAGGTATTTAAAATATCAATTATTTTCTTTCCTTAGTTCTACCAACAATTGACTTCACTGGAATACCTCAGAAGACCATCCATGTACCTGCTGGCAAGCCCATTGAATTAGCCATTCCAATTGAAGGACGACCACCTCCAACTGCGTCTTGGTTCTTTGCTGGTTCTAAACTAAAAGAATCAGAACGCATCAAAATGGAGACTTCTGCCAAAATGGCCAAATTAACTGTGCGTGAGACCACCATACATGACACAGGGGAGTATACACTTGAACTGAAGAACACAACTGGAACAGTTACTGATACAGTAAAAGTTATAATCCTTGGTAAGAGTTCATCAAAATAATTGTCCTCCATTCAAACTTTTTCATGAGAAATATGATTCCTTTTTTGCACCTGTTTTGTAAGTCTCTTTTCTTTTCTTTTTTTCTTTTTTTTTTTTTTTTCCCTAGACAAGCCTGGACCACCTGTTGGACCTATCAGAATTGATGAAATTGATGCGAATTATGTAACCATCTCCTGGGAGCCTCCTGAGCTGGATGGTGGAGCTGCCCTTAGTGGGTATGTGGTAGAACAACGTGATGCTCACCGTCCTGGATGGCTGCCAGTTTCAGAGTCAGTAACCAGGACAACATTTAAGTTCACCAGACTTGTTGAAGGTGCAGAATATGTGTTCCGTGTAGCTGCTACAAACCGCTTTGGAATTGGATCTTACCTGCAGTCTGAAATTATAGAATGCAAGAGCAGAATCCGTAAGTCTTAATTTTTGTTCAATCTCTATTTTTAAAATTAGAAATATATGTTTAAATGAGCCTATATATCCACACATATACTAGAATTTTCTACATGTTGCGACTTCCTTTTGCCAGATAAAATTGTACATCATGATGCACAGTAATCATGTTATTTTCCAGAGGAAAAATGCCATCCATAAATCGGTATAGGTATTATAGATGCATTGCACAGAACATGGATGGTAAACAGATGGATTTTCTGCTTAGGTCTACCATCAATCTTGAAAAAGTGCTCTACCCCATTACAAAACAAGAAGTTTTACCTGATTTGTAAATTACTTAAGTACCTGCTAATAAAAGTGTTTGATAAGACATTGATATTACATTGTTATTCACAATGTCACATCCTACTAAGGTGTAAAGTCATCTGATCCTTTCTTCACTAATTCCATGTCATATTTTTACAGGTATTCCTGGTCCTCCTGGCACTCCTGAAGTGTTTGATATCTCTCGAGATGGCATGACATTGACTTGGTATCCTCCAGAAGATGATGGTGACTCACAGATTACTGGTTATATTGTGGAACGCAAAGAAGTTAGAGCAGATAGATGGATCCGTGCAAATAAAGTTCCAGTCACCATGACTCGTTACCGTTCCACTGGGTTGGTTGAAGGATTAGAATATGAACACCGGGTCACTGCAATCAATGCCAGAGGCACTGGGAAACCCAGCCGTCCTTCCAAATCTGCTGTTGCCAGAGATCCAATTGGTAAGTAATTTCCTACACAGATTAAACACATGATGGTAGAAGAGAATGACATTATGGTAGAATTAATTCTAATTTGAAAATTTTTCTGGTTGTATTAACAAATGAGATTCTGACTGGAGGAAAAAAAAAAGAAAATATTAATGAAAATCTTTCATTCAAAGTTTTCCTTTTTAAATTCTTTATACTTATTAGAGATTGTAAACTGCAAGTTACCATTTATTTCATCTTTCAAGTATTCATAGAAACAAATCCCACCTGCCTATCTGATCTTCTCTTCCAGCTCCTCCAGGTAAACCTCAGAATCCAAGAGTCACTGATACTACAAGAACATCTGTCTCCCTGGCTTGGAGTCCACCAGAAGATGAAGGTGGCTCTAAGGTTACTGGCTACTTAATTGAGATGCAGAAGGTTGATCAATTTGAATGGACCAAGTGCAACACTACACCAACCAAGATTCGGGAATACACCTTGACACATCTTCCCCAAGGTGCAGAGTACAGATTCCGAGTGCTAGCCTGTAATGCTGGTGGGCCAGGAGAACCTGCTGAAGTGCCAGGAACAGTCAAAATTACAGAAATGCTTGGTAAGACATTTCAAGCCTTAGCTCTTGTTGAAAGCTGTCCTAAAAAAATTTTTGCCTAAAGCAGGTATGATATCACCTGTAGAACGACATAGCATGACATGTTGTTTTTGTTTGCAGAATATCCTGACTATGAACTTGATGAAAAATACCAAGAAGGTCTCATGGTGAGACAAGGAGGAGTAATCAGGCTTACAATACCCATTAAGGGTAAGCCCATGCCAGTATGCAAATGGACAAAAGAAGGACAGGACATCAGCAAGAGGGCCATGATTGCAACTTCAGAGACTCACACAGAACTTGTGATCAAAGATGCAGAAAGAGAAGATTCGGGCACCTATGATTTGGTACTTGAAAACAAGTGTGGCAAGAAAGCCGTGTACATTAAAGTCAGAGTGATTGGCATTCCAAATCCACCAGAAGGACCACTTGAGTATGATGATATACAAGCTCGCTCTGTCAGAGTAAGCTGGAGACCTCCTACAGATGATGGTGGTGCAGACATCCTGGGTTATATTGTTGAGAGAAGAGAAGTACCGAAGACTGCCTGGTACACTGTTGACTCTAGAGTGAAAGGGACATCACTAGTGGTGAAAGGACTCAAAGAAAATGTGGAATATCACTTCCGTGTTTCTGCTGAAAACCATTTTGGTATTAGCAAATCTCTCAAATCTGAAGAACCAGCAGTACCAAAGACACCTCTAAGTAAGTTTTCGATTCAAAAAACCCCCCAAATTAATAACTACATTATGATCTAAAAGTGCAACAATATATGCAGAAATATTAATGCTATGTCACTGTTATATTTTTATTATTAACAGATCCACCAGAGCCTCCAAACAACCCACCTGAAGTCCTTGATGTTACAAAGAGTTCTGTCAACTTGTCCTGGTCCAGACCTAAAGATGATGGTGGTTCTCGTGTAACTGGCTACTATATTGAACGTAAAGAGACATCTACAGAAAAATGGGTCCGGCATAATAAGACTCAGATTACCACTACAATGTACACAGTCACAGGACTTGTTCCAGATGCTGAATATCAATTCCGCGTCATTGCTCAAAATGACATTGGTGAAAGTGAAGCAAGTCCTGCTTCTGAACCAGTTGTATGCAAGGATCCATTTGGTAAGATAATGTCCACATTAACTGATCTTTTCAAGGACAGTTTAATGACATTTAGAGAAAAACTGATTTTCTGTTTCAATTTATTTTAATTTTCAGACAAACCTAGCCAACCTGGAGAAATTGAGATCACTTCTATCTTTAAGGACAGCATTACATTAGAATGGGAACGACCTGAAAGTGATGGTGGCAAAGAGATCCTTGGCTATTGGGTTGAATATCGCCAGTCTGGAGAAAGCACCTGGAAAAAATGCAATAAGGAACGCATCAAGGACAGGCAGTTTACAGTAGGAGGTTTACTAGAGGCCACAGAATATGAGTTCCGTGTTTTTGCAGAAAATCAGACTGGCCTCAGCAGACCTCGAAGGACTGCTATGGCAGTGAAAACTAAATTAACATGTAAGCAAAAATACATTGTCATTTTTCTGATGTTGTTGTAATTTGCTACATCATAAACCATGGTGCTGCATTTAACATGCTGCATATTTATTTTATGTGATATTTGCTAACATGACTATCCCAAATGACAGTCTCTCAAGAGGATCAAGTATAAATGAAAACTGATTTCCAGTAATATAGTAATAGAAGAAAATGTCATCGTAATCATCATTATTTTTTTCTTATTTTCTTTGTCGCAGCTGGAGAAGCACCTGCCATAAAGAAAGAAATGCAGGATGTTACAACTAAACTGGGTGAGGCAGCTCAACTGACATGCCAGATTGTTGGGAGACCTTTGCCTGATATTAAATGGTACCGCTTTGGCAAAGAGCTGGTACAAAGCAGAAAATACAAAATGTCATCTGATGGACGCAATCATACACTGACAGTAATGACAGATGAACAGGAGGATGAAGGTCTTTACACTTGTATGGCTACCAATGATGTTGGAGAAATTGAAACTAGTGGCAAGCTATTATTGCAGGCTCCTCCTCAGTTCCACCCTGGCTTCCCATTGAAAGAGAAATACTACGCAGGCGCAGGTGGCACCCTCCGCCTTCATGTTGTGTATATTGGCCGGCCAGTACCAGCAATAACTTGGTTCCATGGCAACAAACCTTTGAGAGGATCAGAAACAGTTACTATTGAGAACACAGAACAGTATACTCATCTTGCTATTAAGAATGTCCAGCACAAGACTCATGCTGGGAAGTACAAAGTACAACTCAGTAACACATTTGGAACAGTTGACACTGTACTTAATGTGGAAATACAAGGTAATAAATTTTCTTTTCAGTATTTTGTGGAATATTTTTTCAAATATTGACTGGAAAAACAAATAAAATTTTTGTGCTTTTTCTTGGACAGATAAACCAGATAAACCAGTAGGACCAATTGTTATAGAGTCTATATTGAAGAATTCTGTGGTGATAAGCTGGAAACCGCCAGAGGATGATGGAGGTGTTATGATAACCAATTACATCATAGAGAAACGTGAAGCCAAGGAAGGAGCAGAATGGCAACTTGTATCTTCAAGTATTTCAGGCACAACCTGTAGAATTGTTAACCTAACTGAAAATGCAGGCTATTATTTCCGTGTTTCTGCTCAGAATATGTACGGCATTAGTGAAGCACTGGAGGTTTCATCAGTAGTTTTTATAAAGCCTCCATTTGGTAAGTAGAGCCTAAAATAGCAATGTCTGAATGCCCCTGTGTTTTCATTTAAGCCCAGCCCCATGCAGCTGTTTGATCACCTGTGGGATGAGGAAAGAATCAGAAGGGTAAAAGCTGAAAAACTCTTGGGTTAAGACAAAGACAGTTTAATAGGAAAAGGGAAAGCTGCATACGCCATCAATGCAAAACAAAGAATTCATTCCCTGCTTCCCATGGGCAGACAGGTGTTCAGGCATCTCCAGGAGAGCAGGGCCCCATCACAGGTAACAGTGGCTTGGGAAGCTAAATGCCATCACTTCAAGTGTCCCCCCTTCCCCCATTTCACTGAGCATGGTGTCATATGGTCTGGAATATCCCTTTGGTCACCTGGGCTCACCTGTCCTGGCTGTGTCTCCTCCCACCTTCCCAGGCACCCCCAACTTCTTCACCAGCATGGCAGTACAAAGAAGAAATGGCCTTGTCTCTGTGTAAGCTCTGCTTAGCAATAACAAAAACATCTCTGTATTATCAACCCTGTGTTCAGCACAAATCCAAAACACAGCCCCATATTAGCCATTGTGAAGAAAGTTAACTCTACCCCGGCCAAAACCAGCATGACCTGTAATTAATTACTAAGGCAAACTCACTTCAGTTTTTGAAATTTGTTATTCTTTACAGAAAAACCAGGACAACCCGGCCAGCCAGTAGCAAGTGCTATCACAAAGGATTCTTGTGTTGTCTCATGGAAACCACCTGCAAGTGATGGCGGTGCAAAGATTAGAACTTACTATCTTGAGAAGCGTGAGAAAAAACAAAACAAGTGGATTTCTGTAACAACAGATGAAATTCGTGAAACAGTCTACTCTGTGAAAGATCTTATTGAAGGTCTTGAATATGAGTTCCGTGTAAAATGTGAAAATCTTGGTGGTGAAAGTGAGTGGAGTGAGGTATCCGAACCAGTCATTCCAAAATCTGATGTACCAATTAAAGCTCCACATTTCAAGGAAGAACTAAGGAATCTGAATGTGAAATTTCAAGCTAATGCCACATTTGTCTGCAAAGTCACTGGTCATCCTAAGCCAATTGTCAAGTGGTACAGACAGGGCAAAGAAATCATGCCAGATGGGGAAAAGATCAAGATACAGGAATTCAAGGGAGGATATTACCAGCTGGTCATCACAAATGTAACAGATGATGATGCTACAGTATATCAAGTTAGAGCTACCAACCAAGGAGGATCTGTGTCTGGCACTGCCTCTCTGGATGTTGAAGGTGAATAAAGGGTCTTGATAATCAAGACAAATTCATTTAATTTCGAATATTTAGACTGTTATGCTCTTCTCGTGTGCTTTTGGTTATGTGTTTTTTTCTTCCTCTTTCTGTTCCAGTTCCTGCAAAGATTCATTTGCCTAAAAACTTGGAAGGCATGGGAGCTGTTCATGCCCTCCGAGGGGAAGTGGTGAGCATCAAGATTCCATTCAGTGGCAAGCCGCCCCCTGTGATCACATGGCAGAAGGGACAAGATCTTATCGATACTAATGGACACTACCAAGTCATTGTTACACGGTCATTCACATCTCTTGTTTTCCCAAATGGTGTTGACAGAAAAGATGCAGGGTTTTACATTGTTTGTGCCAAAAACAGATTTGGAATTGATCAAAAAACAGTTGAATTAGATGTGGCTGATGTGCCTGATCCACCAAGAGGTTTGAAGGTAACTGACGTTTCAAGGGATTCAGTCAACTTAACCTGGAATGAACCAGCTACTGATGGTGGAAGCAGGATCACGAACTACATTATTGAGAAACGTGCTACGACAGCAGAGCGATGGATTCGTGTTGCACAAGCTCGTGATACACGATACACAGTGGTGAACCTATTTGGCAAGACCACCTACCAGTTCCGTGTAATTGCAGAGAACAAGTTTGGCCAAAGTCAGCCTTCTGAACCTACTGATCCAGTTGTAACAAAGGAAGACAAGACCAGAGTAATGAACTATGATGAAGAAGTTGATGAAACCAGAGAAATTACGGCAGCTAAAGCAGGTCACTATTCTACAAAGGAACTCTATGACAAATACTTGATTGCAGAAGAGCTTGGACGCGGGCAGTTTGGCATTGCACACCGCTGTGTTGAGGCAGTTTCAAAAAAGACTTACCTGGCCAAATTTGTCAAAGTAAAGGGTGCGGACCAAGTTTTGGTAAAGAAAGAAATTTCCATCCTAAACATTGCTAGGCACCGAAATATCCTGTATCTTCATGAGTCATTTGAGAGCCTAGAAGAGTTGGTCATGATCTTTGAATTCATTTCTGGTGTTGACATCTTTGAAAGAATCAGCACAGCTTCATTTGAACTTAATGAAAGAGAAATAGTAAGTTACGTACGCCAGGTCTGTGATGCACTAGAATTTTTACATCGTCATAGCATTGGACATTTTGATATTAAACCAGACAATATTATTTACTTCACAAGAAGAAGCTCTGTAATTAAAATTGTTGAATTTGGTCAAGCCAGACAGTTGAGGCCTGGAGACAGCTTTAGACTCCAGTTCACTTCTCCTGAATATTATGCGCCTGAAGTACATCACCATGACTTGGTCAGCACAGCTACGGACATGTGGTCAGTTGGTGCTCTAACATACATACTTCTCAGTGGCCTTAACCCTTTCATTGCTGAAACAAACCAACAAGTTATTGAAAATATTCTAAATGCTGAATACAGCTTTGAGGATGAAGCATTCAAGGACATAAGCGTTGAAGCCATGGACTTCATTGATCGCCTACTAGTAAAGGAAAGAAAATCTCGGATGACAGCTGCTGAAGCGCTTAATCACGTGTGGCTAAAACAGCAGACGGAAAAGACCAGCACCAAAACCATTAAGACCTTAAGGCACAGGCGTTACTATCAAACTCTAGTAAAGAAGGAGTGGAACACAGTTGTGTCAGTAGCCCGCATTTCCTGTGGAGGCGCAATTAGATCCCAGAAAGGCATAACAGTGGCTAAAGTTAAAGTTGCCCCAATAGACATTGGGCCTATTGCTGGGCAGATAAAGCATAATGTTGCAGAAGAAGGAGGCCATGCCAAATATGTATGTACAATTGAAAACTATGATGAGTCCACACAAGTCACATGGTACTTCGGTATGAGGCAATTAGAAAGCAATGAGAAATACGAAATCAAATATGAAGATGGTGTGGCAACCATGTATGTCAAAGATGTTTCTAAATCAGATGATGGTACCTACAGATGCAAGGTGGTGAATGATTATGGTGAGGACAGCTCTTATGCAGAACTTTTTGTTAAAGGTGTGAGAGAAATTTCTGAGCACTACAGATGCAGAACTGTTAGAAAAGTGAAACGAAGGGTTGATACTATGAGACTATTAGAGCATCCCCCAGAATTTACTCTGCCTTTGTATAACCGCACTGCGTATGTTGGAGAAAATGTCAGGTTTGGAGTAACTATAACAGTTCACCCAGAACCTCGCTTAACATGGTACAAATCAGGCCAGAAAATCAAACCTGGGGATGATGATAAGAAGTATACTTTTGAATCAGACAAGGGTCTTTATCAGCTTGTCATCAATAATGTCACTGAAGAGGATGATGCTGAATACAGTATTGTGGCACGCAATAAATATGGTGAAGACAGCTGCAAAGCTAAGCTGACTGTGATTCCACATCCCCCTCCAGCAGATGCCACACTCAGGCCAATGTTTAAAAGACTGCTGGCAAATGCTGAATGTCAAGAAGGCCAAAATGTCAGTTTTGAGATCAGGGTATCTGGTGTGCCAAAACCAACGCTGACATGGGAGAAAGATGGTCAACCTCTATCTTTTGGTCCTAACTTTGATATAATTCATGAAGGTTTAGATTACTATGCTTTGCACATCAGAGATACTTTACCAGAAGACAGTGGCTACTACAGAGTTACTGCTACAAACAGTGCCGGATCTACCAGCTGTCAGGCTTATCTAAAAGTTGAACGCTTGAAATACGTCAAGCGTGAGTACAAGACAGAAGAAGAGCGGGAGAAACATGTACAGAGGCAAATTGACAAGACCTTACGAATGGCAGAAATCCTTTCTGGGGTTGAAGCTGTTCCACTGACACAAACTGCACAAGAGGCTCTCAGAGAAGCTGCTATCTTATATAAACCAGCTGTTAGCTCAAAGACCGTTAAAGGTGAATATGAAATTCAGAAAGAAGAAAAGAAGGAGAAGGAGGAAAGGAGACTTCGTATGCCATATGAGATCCCAGAGCCTCGCAAACATGTGCGTGCTGCTCTTGAGGAAGATCAGCATATTAAACACTATGTGCCACTGTCAGACATGAAGTGGTACAAGCGGCTGCGAGACCAGTATGAAATGCCAGGAAAACTTGAGAGGACTGTTCAGAAACGCCAGAAACGCATACGTCTTTCCAGGTGGGAGCAATTCTATGTGATGCCGCTGCCTCGCATTTCTGATCAGTACAAGCCTAAATGGCGCATACCAAAGCTGACACAAGACGATCTTGAAATTGTGAGACCAGCACGCCGGCGTATCCCATCTCCAGAGTATGAATATCACTATAGACCAAGAAGGCGGTCGCTTGGTGACTTATCTGATGAGGAATTGCTCATGCCAATAGATGATTACTTAGCCATGAAGAGAACTGAAGAGGAAAGACTGCGCCTTGAAGAGGAGCTGGAGTTAGGCTTTTCTGCTTCCCCACCAAGTAGAAGCCCCCCACGCTTTGAACTGTCTGCACTTCGATATTCTACTGCAGGAGCACAGGTCAGTTCAGAGGAAGAAAGAAAAAGAGAGCTGAGGTATTCAAGTTATCACATTCCAACTAAAGCTGAGACAAGTGCAAGCTATGCAGAGCTTCGTCAACGTCATGACAGGGCTGCCTACAGACCACCTAAACAAAAGCAAAGAATAATGGATGAGCGGGAGGATGAAGAATTGCTCCGGCCTGTTGGCACTGATCAGCGACTCTCTGAATACAGGAGTGAGCTCAAATATATGGCAGAGGAAGAAAAGAGTAGACTCAGGAGAAGGAGGGAAAGAGAAATAACTGAGATCACATCAGAAGAAGAAGAAGAAATAGAAATGGTGCAATATGCTCACAGGGAATTTTCACCTCCCTCTAGATTATTAAGGAGAAGAAGATCTCTTTCTCCAACTTACATTGAGCTGATGCGTCCTGTATCTGAATTAATTCAACCTCGCTCACGGCCTCCTGAAGAAAGTGAGAGAAGATCCCCAACACCAGAGAGAACTCGACCACGATCACCTAGCCCAGTTTCTAGTGAAAGATCTCTCTCCCGATTTGAGAGGATGGCAAGATTTGATATATTTTCTAGATACGAGTCCATGAAATCTGCTCTGAAAACTCAAAAAACTATGGAAAGGAAATATGAAGTTCTGACTCAGCAGCCTTTCACCCTTGACCATGCTCCTCGCATTACCCTGAGAATGCGCTCACACCGAGTACCGTGTGGCCATAATACTAGGTTCATTCTAAATGTCCAGTCAAAACCAACCGCCGAAGTGAAGTGGTACCACAATGGTATTGAGCTCCAAGAGAGCAGTAAGATTCACTTTACCAATACGAGTGGTGTATTAACTCTGGAGATTCTCGACTGCCACATTGATGACAGTGGAACATACCGAGCTGTATGCACAAACTACAAAGGGGAATGCTCTGATTATGCAACACTAGATGTTACTGGAGGAGATTACACTACATACTCTTCCCAGAGGAGAGATGAAGAAGTACCAAGGGCAATTTTGCCTGACTTGACAAAAACAGAGGCATATGCAATCTCCTCGTTTAAGAAAGCATCTGAAACAGAAGCAAGTTCCTCAGTAAGAGAGGTCAAATCAGAAGTGTCATCAACAAGAGAGTCACTTTTATCCTATGAACACTATGCTGCTTCTGAAGAAAAAGTCACTGCAGCTGAAAAAAAATCACTGGAAGAAAGGACTTCACACAAAGCATTTAAAAGCACTCTGCCAGCAACAATCCTTACAAAGCCACGGTCAATCACAGTTTCTGAAGGGGAGACGGCAAGATTTTCCTGTGATGTTGATGGTGAACCAGCACCAACAATAACATGGCTCCATGCAGGTCAACCTATTGTTTCTTCAAGGCGCTTCCAAGTAACACGAACACAGTACAAGTCTACCTTTGAAATTTCTTCCGTCCAGATATCAGATGAAGGAAGTTACACTGTTGTGGTGGAAAACTCTGAAGGAAGACAGGAAGCCCATTTTACTTTGACCATTCAAAGAACAAAAATTCCTGAAAAAACAATTACATCACCTCCAAGGATCAAATCTCCTGAGCCTCGTGTAAAGTCACCAGAGCCAGTTAAGTCCCCTAAACGAGTGAAATCTCCTGAACCCATCAGCAGTCCCCCAAAAGCTAAGTCACCACCTGGAGACAAAATGGTATCAACAGAGAAAGTACAATTACCAACTGCTTCTACACCAAAGATAAAACAGCATCTGAAAGCAGAAACTCTTGGAGATAAGGTAAAGTTATCCTGTGCAGTTGAAAGCAATGTTTTAAGTGTCAGAGAAGTGGCATGGTATAAGGACGGTAAAAAACTGAAAGAAGACCATCATTTCAAGTTTCATTATGCAGCAGATGGCACTTATGAGCTCAAAATCCATGAGCTCATGGAATCTGATAAAGGAGAATACACCTGTGAAATTATTGGTGAAGGAGGTGTTTCAAAAACTAACTTCCAGTTTACCGGCCAAGTATTTAAAAATATCTATTCCCAGGTAAGAGGTGTAACTGAATCTCATAAAACAGTTCAGAAAGAAGATGAGTTACTTATGGTTTCTAGCCAGAAGAAATCAGTAGTGGCAACTGAAGAGAAATCTGCAGTTCAAGAAGTCATTAAAAAGTCAGTCGTTACAGAAGATGTCAAACAAATGAAAGCAGAAATTACAGCTTCTTCAACTAAAATGACAATGTCTGAAGGGCAAAAAGTGACACTGAAGGCCAACATTCCTGGTGCCTCTGAAGTAAAATGGGTGCTGAATGGAATGGAGCTGAGAAATTCAGATGATTACAGATATGGTGTTTCTGGAAGTGATCACACGCTAACTATCAAAAAGGCCAGTAATAAGGATGAAGGTATACTCACCTGTGAGGGTAAAACTGACGAAGGCATTATTAAATGCCAGTATGTTGTGACCCTTTCTAAAGAGCGCTCCAGTGAACCAGCATTCATCATGCAGCCTAAGTCTCAAAATGTCAATGAAGGACAAGACGTATTGTTCACCTGTGAAGTTTCTGGGGAGCCTTCTCCTGAAGTTGAGTGGTTAAAGAATAATCAGCCTGTAAGTAATCATTTAATATGTTTACTTGGAAAAATAGAATTATTCATTAAATTTATCTTAATGAAATCATTTTTGTTTCCCTCCTTAGATTGCAGTTTCATCGCACCTCAGAGTATCCCGCTCTAAAAATATATATTCTCTTGAGATTCGAAATGCTGCAGTGAGTGACACTGGAAAATACACAGTCAAGGCAAAAAATTACCATGGGCAGTGTTCTGCTACAGCATCTTTGACTGTACTCCGTAAGTTTGTTCTTCAGATCTTGTGTTCAGAATAGTCACAACTTTTTGCTGTGGTGCGTCTACTAAAATGACTTACGATAAAATCCACTGGCAGTGTTGACTTCAGTATTTAAGACATTCAACTTTCTTTTGTATATTACATATGCAGCCCTAAAACAGCACTAGAAATCTTTTTAACACCCAGAGTAGCACAGACATGCTCTATTATATCAACAGGTGCATGGTAAGAGAAAGCTATGAGTATTTCTTCTAGGATGAGTATGTTAAGACCTTGGTGCTGGTAATTATTCTTTCCTCATTTACTAAAAATTCTTTCCTCATTTACTAAAAACATCTGTTCCAATAAAATTAAGTCATTCCACAGTTAAAGATTTTATGGCAACTTAATTGAACTGGGTTTACTATTTTATTGGCTATACCATATCCCAATTCCTAGCATCAAGGTGTGGTTGTGATTGCTTGCATGACTGTGTTTGGGTCTAAAGCAAAGCTGCAGTGACTGAGCTTTCCTGTTGCCCTTTATAGCTACAAAACAAGGCAGTGAAATACAGATTTTACTATTTTGTGGTTTTTTAATACCTGAAAAGGTTTCACAGCTTCTACAAATAATGAACTGGGCACACACAATTAATTTCTCAGTATCTAATTCTAATAATGGTTCTAATAAGAAACACTGTGTGATAACCTGTTTTTTTTCTTAAGTATGTATGGTTTTCCTTGAAGCTCATACATACTGTAAGTTTCATTGCCTATTTTTTAATTTCTAAATTTCTGCTCGTGATTTGGATATCTTGACTCAAGTGATTGATTGTAAACAAGTGTATACTCCACTGCAGTTTTCCATTGAAAGCAAAGTATGCCATCTTCATTTCTGTAAAATTAACCATACAGAACTGCATGACTTTGTTAGTTAATGTGATGTTGTTGCTTTTTCCTTCTATGTTTGCAATGCTCCTCAGCTCTAGTTGAAGAACCTCCGAAAGAGGTAGTATTGAAGACCAGTGGCGACGCAAGCATGCACGAAAGTTTTTCTTCTCAGTCCTTTCAAATGGCTTCTTCTAAACAAGAGGCTTCATTCAGCAGTTTCAGCAGTAGCAGCATGACTGAAATGAAATTTGAAAGCATGTCTGCCAAAAGCATGTCCTCCATGAAAGAATCCTTTGTAGAGATGAGCTCCAGCAGTATTATGGGGAAATCTAGCATGGCTCAACTGGAGAGTTCAACTAGTAAAATGCTTAAATCAGGTCTGAGAGGTGAGCATTACAATTCTTGGTAGAGTTAGTGCTTCGGCTATCCTGAAGTAGTCCTCAGAGTAAAGCTGCTTCATGGCTTAGCGAAAACAGACTAACTTGGTATTTCTTCTCTGATTTTTTTAAAGGAGTACCACCCAAAATCGAAGCTCTCCCATCTGACATCAGCATTGAGGAAGGAAAAGTTCTCACACTATCCTGTGCCTTTTCGGGTGAACCTGCTCCTGAAATAACATGGTACTGCAGAGGGAGAAAAATTACGAGTCAGGACCAGCAAGGCAGATTCCACATTGAAACCAGTGAAGATCTAACCACCCTGATCATCATGGATGTCCAGAAGAACGACGGTGGACTTTATACTCTGAATTTAGGGAATGAATTTGGTACCGATTCTGCCACTGTGAATATAAATATCCGATCACCTTAGAGAGTTTAATCTGTATTATTTACACTTGTATTTTTACAAGTGATTCATATATGGACTGAAATATCTAATATGTAAATATAAAAGAAAAATATTTTTTTACCTACCTGAACAAGACAAAGTCCAGATCTATACATTATGACTTATAGTCATTATTGACCTAAGAATTTAAAACACTTTTTTCACTGACATGTACATACTGTATATAGCCGAAGTTAACGGTTATGAAGTTTTGTACCGTTTATTTTATGACATTTTGAAACGTAACTTTTGGAACTAACAGTTGGTAGGGGAAAGTTTCCTAGCAAATGACTACCCTGCTCAACATTTAACTAATTTTTGCGCCTCAACTCATTGTTGATGTCTAAGAATGCCTCAACAGGTAGAGAAGCTCCCTGTTGAAGATTACCTATGCCTAAGACATGATACTGTGCACAGTATTTCATACGTGCACAAATATTTATGTTGAATCAGAAATGTAAGGCATTGGTGATGTTTGCAATTACCCTCCTGTAAGCATTGCTTTAATGTTTTACATTGGATCTGATTATGTCATAATTTTCATACCTGATTGACAATTTCTGGACAAAGTGCAAGCGGCCAGCACTTTGTTCACCCACTGTGTACTGTTTCTGACACATTGACTGCCTGAATAGCTTTTAAAAAAGTAACATCACCTGGCCATCCCCTTAATCAACAGAGCTATTTAGGTATTCAAGTGCAGCAGCAGTACCCCATCTCGGAGGTTCTTAGGGTGCAGTGATTGAGTTTGTGTGGTAGTATTAGACACCCAGTAGTCACTTCCGGGCAACTAAGCAATGAACCACAGTTTGAAAACAAACTGTTGCTACAACATCAAATACCAGCCTGCACTTCAATTTGCTTTAGTTCTCCTAATGTAGTAATAGAGCTTGGTAGCTGTTGAACCTCCTTGAGATAGAATTGTTCATTTGAAATAAAGCATGCTTTCTGCACCATAAAAGTCTGTGACTCCTTCTTTATTTATTATGCTGCTTTTACAGTTCCTGTACTACACTACAGAAAAAGAGTTGCTGAAACAAAAGATGAGGTAGAAATGCAGTTCTCCAGTGTAAACCAGGTTGACAATCCAGCCATCTGTCACAAACAGCCTATCCACCAACCAGCCTTGGAATGTTACTTTAAAAAAAAATGTTCTTCACAGGTTCCTTATTGACAAAGGACAAATTCTAGCACATGCCTAAGCATTGTGCTGTTCTTACAGTTCTGTTATTTCCAGGCTTTCCTCTACACCATCTTGGTTTTTTGGCAGCTTCAATCTGTACAGACTGATTGACCCTAACTGCCTGGACCAACAAGTTGTCACCTTCAGTGCGTGATTCATCAGTTCTTCATCCCACAAGTCAGCTGACATATCTGTCAGAGCAAAGCCTGTCTTCACATTTGGGGGGTTGTGGGAGGGGTTGGGATATGTTATCTGTGGAGAAAAGAGTATCAAGGTCAAAGGAGCAAGTCTGCTTCTAGAATTCACTTAGTAGAAGAAGCTTGAGAGCAAACACTTTCACAGAAATGCAACACTTCAAGAGCTGTAAAATTCTCTGAAGTGCAGCAAGAGCATTACTTAGCAAACACGATGCATCGCTGTGACTCTCAGCATACCACTAATACTAAAAAAAAAATAAAAAAAAAAAAAGACTCAAATTCATCAGAAGTAATGAAGCAGATAGAATGTTTTAAAACCTATTCCAGAAAGACTCACTGTAGAACCTTTTTTTTATACTTTCCCATAACCCTATATATTATCACTATCTATCCAAATTATGCAGGAAAGCTAAGAAATAGGGACAAAACAAGGACTAAGGTAAAAATAAGGATTTCAGAAGAGCTAAGCTCTGGGTCAGGACAAAATCCAAACTTTTTCAAGTGATGGAAGCAGTAATTATAAGTATGAAAGAGTTTAAGAGTGCATGGTGTTTCTTGCTTAAGGAGAAAAGTTAAAAAGAATAAAAATTAAGTTCAAATGGCTGTGTATTTTAATCTTTAAACCATCCAAAGAGAAAAAAAAAACCTCAAGAAAGTTTATAATTCTCATTTCTTCATATGTTTAAACTCCAACCAACAAACTCAAGACAAAAATGTGTAGGCACAGTCTTGTTTAGCTAACAAGTAACTTGTGTACACAGGCACATAATAAAACTAACACTAAAAACGCAGTAGATATTTAATCATCTCAGCAGAAAGAGATAAGTTATAGACGGCATCTGCAGCATCTGCATGGCCTCTTCTACACAAAGGCTACAGGAAACTTAAGTCTCACATGGCCTCTACTGAGTCTCAAAACACTCAGTTTTGAAGAGGAAACACAATGGTGTGACAGTGTAAGCAAGTTCATCCTGCCAGTACCTCTGGCCCAACTCTGCACAGCACTTAAGCAAGTACTTTCAGCAGCTGAGTCACTCATGTCTAAAAATAGGATTTAAAATACTTAGGGACTTTGCTGAAACACAGCTTGAATAGATAATGTTGCAGGCCGACCAGCTGAGCCAGTGTTTTTCCACAAGACTGCTAAGCAAATGCCAGCCTAGAGTGACATTGCTGAAGTCACAACTGAAAGCTTCAGTATTCCATTTCATAGAACACATCTCTATGAATAACATTTTTCAAAACAATAGATCAAGCAGTCTCTGGATGAAAATAAATAAACATTTGGAATTATTGACTTACTATATCCAGGTCAAGTACTGGGATTTCTAACTATGTAAGCTGACATTTGCTCTCTTAGATAGACAGATAGATAGATCAGATCTACTGTGCTATAGAACCAAGGTTACAAAAATATCCCACCACTGATATAGTGTATGAAAGCATTTGGCACTCACTGATGCATAAGGAAAAACTTTTTAACAAAGCTCTGTGAACTGCTGTATAAATCCTTCTAAAAAGCTATGTATTTTCTACTAACACTTTACATGTGGCAACCTGAGAAAAATAACTGTAATGGTGAAGAGCCATAATAACACTGAGAGATTAATTTTATTGCATTTTAGCTAGTTTTCAGACATAGACATTTCCTTTATTCAAGTATCACACCCCTTTTAAAAGTTTCTAATTTGCGCCAACAGGAAAAAGAGCTACACTAGAATACTTAGGGATGGAGCAAAACTCAAGTTTATAATTTGTGAGGATAACCTTAACAGAAACAAATAGGTGATTTCAATTTTTAAGAAAGGAATAACAATTTTTGCAGAAGCAATCACTGAAGTATTCCTATCCCAAAGATTGCTTTCTCTGAGGAAAAATAAAGTTAAAAAAGTAAAACTGAATTACTAAGTTGAAAGACATAATAACATTAATTTACAGTACTTTAAAGCCCCTGAACATTGCAATCTCAGTATTCACAGCTCTCCAAATCACTGAGTGCCTTACCATTAATTCTTTGTAATTGAAGCTGGTAATTTCTAAGCATTCTACTTATAATTATCTGATGTTAGGAACTTCAGAGATATAATTGAAGTTACCACTTTTCATCTAAATTTTTATCCCATGCTTACATTCTCTAAGTGATGAAATTTGAGCTATTTTCAGATTGATCTCTTCAGAAGCACATGAGATCAAAACTAGAAGTACCAACTACCTATGCTGTTAAGGTTCAGCTCTCATTCTGCACTAGCAAGAATGATACAATCAGGCATTCCTGATAAGCTCTCCCATAAATATGGAAAATAACTATGTAAGAGCAGCCAGGTATTTTTTAGTCTTTCTTTGCATGGATCATTGTGATTCAGCCAGACAATTTTCAGAAATTACTTCTTAACTCCAGTTACCAAAAATATGACAACATATTATCTTCACTAATTTCACTGAAATATATTTTTGGATGTTTGGCACAGGTATCTATAAAAAGGCTGATTTAATAGAAACATATCACACATATACTGATAAAGCTGAAATGATGGCCTTGTGGACCTAGAAAAACCCCAGAACAGCACTGAAGCAATTACATGCCAATTTTATTCCTGGATGTGATCACAACAACTTTGTGATCAACAACTTTGTCTTGTGGCAGTATTTAAAATTATTACTTACTACTACATTCACTGATCAGTCTCACTTTGTTTTTGCACACCAGCCTCTCTTCGTAGCAGGTGGAAGCAGAAAAAGGTATTTGTCTTTGTGATGTGTAATTAACACTGCAGAAGCTGGCAGAAACCTCTGTGAAGTTTCAAAAAGCACTTCTGACGGCGTATTATTCAAGACAACACTCGCACTGCAGTATGTAGTTTACTTCTCTGAACATCTTCTTTAATACTTATTTTTACAATTGTCGTGTCATACAGAATACATTAAAGCAAACATTCAGAAAAAAAAATGTACAAGCATATGTGTGGCTGATATGCATATGCCAGTTTGCATGAAAACTGACAGAACTGAGCAC
The DNA here is from genome assembly GCF_017590055.1 of Onychostruthus taczanowskii. NCBI lineage: Eukaryota > Metazoa > Chordata > Aves > Passeriformes > Passeridae > Onychostruthus > Onychostruthus taczanowskii. The sequence continues at coordinate 7,002,396 of NW_024499240.1, read as the reverse complement.
AAATGACAGCTCTGAGCTGGTATCCACAAACCCCTTTTACAAACCATTCCATTCCACTTGAACTTGATATAATGGTTTACAAACTGGCATTTTATATAAGGCCAACAGCTCATATGTTTTTCCTCAACATTTGGACCTATTATGATTTAGATAAATCAACATTCCAAAAATTTAGAAGGAAAGCTCCCATTCCCATATGTTCTTTCTAGCCTGCTTCAAATCATTTATATACACAAAAGGAAGACTAGTTAAACGAAATTAAAGATCTGATTATAAAAACAGATTTTGGTATGTGCTTGAGTACAAAAAACCCTGTACATTTATTTAGCAATTGTGTAAATCAAGAACAGTAAATGGCTTGCTTCAAGTGCTCTACAGCTAAGACTTCATAGACCAAGTTCATCCCTAAACAAACACCCAAAAAATCCCCAAAACCTTACAATGCTAACATTAACAACCTTCTTGACCAAGGTGCTAGTAGGCACTATTGTACTATATTACTCATTAATTATTAAGAGAGTCAGACTCTGACCTCACTTACAGTTAATGCAAATTTACACTGATGTAACTGAGAGCAGAATCCATCTTCTGGTATATACCATCCTCAAATGATATAAAGGAGTTGCAAAAACAGACGCTCTCTTTTGTATAAATATGTCATAAATAAAACATATATAGATACAAATATTCATTACTACAGCAGCTTAGAACAGTCTAACATTTCAGCTCTTGTTTTTATCACACTTTGCTAAAAACACATCTTAAGTAAGCAGAGTAAATCTTAACAGCACTGTATTAATTATTTGTGATGCTACACACCCCAGAAACAATTTATGCACATTTTGAAGCTTTCAGTAGATCTTTAGAACTTTAGTAGTGAAAGTAGGTAGAAATTTTTTGATGCAAAAAAGAATAAATAAATAAAAACTATTAAATATCCCATGTTTGGTACAAATACTTCATATTAAGTTATTTTTATACATTTGTTTAGAAAAATACACTAAATATTTCTACTTTCATTGCCTAAAAATAAGGACTGGATTATGTATATCCTTGTGTTTTTAAAGGCGGTAATTGCCGTCAAGCTGCTGGAGCAGAGCCATTAGTGCCCATTCCCACAGCCCTTACACTGGCAAAAAAAAAGCCATTGTGGGGCTAATCACAGCTCCAGGTGGATGACCTGGTACAAATGACCACGAGGCCCATGGCACAAGTTGAATTTTCTCAAAAAAAATGAAAACTTTTTGCTGAATTTTATAATGCTTGTTTACTAACATATCAGTCAGACCTCCACACTTTTTTAAAAAGAGCTGCATTTACAAATGTGGATGCTTATCTGTTAAAGCCATCATTTGTTCCAAAAAATGCACATTCAAACTGTGAAATATTAGGAAAATACTCTTGCAAATAAACTATATAAAGATAAAATACACTTCAAAGATAGTATTTACTTTATTCTATAAAGTGCAGATAAATCCTTCTAAAAAGGGAAATAACTACTTCCTATAACAACAGTATAATTACAGCAGCTTTTGCATAGCATTATTTATAGAAAATTTAATACTTTCAGTTGCTTCAGGAGGAAAAGGATGAAAGAGTCTCTTCCAGTTCAGATCTTTCCTTTGACACTGATTTACTTTCTTCAGGAATGGTTGATGATACCAGATCTCCATTGACAGCACCTCTAGAACAAATGGCAGATCCTATAAAGAGATCAATTAAGTATTTAATTTTCAATCCCCAAAAGTATCATCCAATCCGTCAATTATTGTATTTGTAAAGTATTGCCTATATATAAGCAATCAGAAGAACTAGTTAAGTTAAAGTCTGCTTGAGAGGAATTATAATGGAGTGAAAATGCCAGCAAGATTCAGAAGGAAAAACCACTGAAGAATTGACTAATTCAGCCCATCTAATCAGGAGAGACTAAGTTCTGATCATGATCTTTATTATTGGCAAGGATGTGTGCCTTTGGAGCTGTGCTGTTCTCTACAAAAGGCAAGGAAGCCACTGAAATGAACGACCTTTCCACAATGCAGCAAGTGAACCATCCCTGCAACTCACAGAAGTCAAAAAAAGGTAATTTCTTCTGTGACAATAAGCAGGTGGCAAACAGCAATATTCCACATCACTTACCACATAATCATTCATGGGAACACACATCCCTTTTCTGGATAGGTCTTAATTTTATCTTGCCAGTAATCCCCCTGATTTCAATATAACTACTCCAGCTGCAAGATCATTTGTAATATGGATGCAAGCCAGCACACGTCAACCAGGTAACAAACTATACAAGTGCTCTGATTTATAACACAGAAAGCTTACCAATAAAACATTTTTCCTCATGCCAATATCAGTGCTGCTCTAAACAGGGAAATAAATTGTACTGAAAGATACAAAAACTCCCTCCCTTTCAAACTTACTCTGAGAATCTTCAGAAAGTGTATCACTGTAAGAGTCTGTATCCGAGTATGTTCTTCTGCGCCGCTGAGAAAATCGGTGAAGAGATGAACCTGGTTCTTTTACAGAGTGATTAACCCTACAAAGGAAATGAGATCTATTAGTAAGCACAATCTGTAACAACCCACACAAATTTTATACACTTTTTGGGTTATTTCCAACCCAACCCATTTTATATACTTTAAATTGGAAATAACTTTGGTGCTTAGATTAAACTGTGAGTATCAGCGCTTTTTACTATAGTAGCCTACTATAGCAGACTAAAAATAGCACAGTCAGCAATCTTAATTTCACAACTGCAAAGCCTGAAAGTGGAAATAAAAATGAAGGAAACAATCTGAGAAACCAAAATACTGACTGGAAAAGAATGTTAGCATTTCAAGCTCTAATTTAATGAACTTGTCAAAACAAGCCATTTGCATAAAGCTTCTAGCAAGACAAAATTTTGATACTGTATTAAAAATAGCAGCTGCCAGCAATAGCTGACAATCTGCACCTTTTGTTTTTAAAATTAGATCAATTTATGATTTTTAATTTTTTCTCCAAGCAAACAATTCTTCTCACATTTTGGTTTTAATGCTAGCAAGTTCAGGGAGGTCTCTTGAGACACAAGAAAAAAACTTCAGGAAACTGAAAATTACCTTTCTGAATAGCAAGGACCAGGGTGGCTAATGGAACGCTTCATCTAGGGGAAAAAAAATTCCAAAGAACAAACAATACCAAAAATGTCACAAGCTACTCAGAAGAATGATATGGATATCTACATTACTCCTTACTTTATTTACAGTCTTTACAAAGAGAGGTGGCAGTATTTTTTTTTATAAAAAGCAACCACTCTCAGTTAAAATTCTGAATAACTATTTTGAAACAGATGGACCAATATTAAAAGTTTTAGAACATTCACACAGGAAATAGTTTACTATAAAAAGATGCTACCTCCTATCTATGGAATTCATTCCCTCTTGCACTGAAGCTCCTCAAGGAGCCATTGTTAATTGCTATGATATACAGAAGTACGAAGACATTTTTCCTTTACCAAATGGAAGTTCAAATTCCTCATTACACCATAAAGCCAAATTATGCCTCTTGATTCCTTGTGGTTTCTCTGCTATACTGTCAAATCTCTAAGCATATAAACGAAAGTTACTATTTTAAATCATAATGATCAGGTTTGTAAGGAAATTCATTGAAGATAAAGAGATGAAAGATCCATATGGAAAGAAAGGGATTCCCACAACAGAATTGCACAAAAAGCTCATCTTGGAATACATACAGAGAACTGAGAAAGCATATGATTCCCCATACATTGTCCTTCTAAGGGAATTAATTAATAGTGAATAGTTATGCAAGTAATATCTTTATCATTATATATCTTTTTGTTAAATAACGGAATGAAATATTAATACAAACATCTTGAATTACGTACACTGAAACATATGCTATATTGCTGAAGTGCTTCAAGTCACAAAGCACTTAAACAGGAGGTGAAGTTATGTAATTTTTACGATCAGTGTATAGTTAGCACTCTAAAAAAACCAAACAGTTGAACTGAGGAAAAGTTAAACCTCATTCATTTATGAGATACCTCATTATAGGGCCTTGACACATATGATAAACTACACTGATGATGTAAAGGCTAGCAAACTGCGAAGCAAAAGACTTGAGAATGAAAAACTGATTTATATTTGGGACCAGTACTGATTTATAACTCAGTCAAGATTTCAACTGTGGACAACATAGCACGTAACAATAGCATAGCGTTCTGCCACTCCTCCCCCCAGTCTAACCACCAGTATGACACTTAGAAAAGATAGTATTCCAAAATGTCTAAACCATTTGAATAGGTGATGGTGACACAGGAGAAACCAAGGGATCAGGGTGAGGCAGCTGGAACATTTCTGGCTTAAACTTGGCATTAGCAATCCTCACACAATCTTCAAGTGTTGTGATAAACGTATTACATGTGGCACTAAGCAGGGAAGAGGCTTCATTCATGTTCTGAAAGTAAATTAAAGTACAAGCATAAGCAAGAAAAAAAAATAAAATATTCAAATACAACTTTCCTCCACCACCTCTCCCAGACACACTAATTTCCATCATTACACTAAAAATTTGTATTTCCCACTTTTTTAATCAAACGTACACCTTACCATAAGGCAAATTTAAGAAAACACGTGACAACATCGGAATTTCTTTCTGACATCTGAATTTCTTTAGGGTACCAGCCAACAATGCCTTACTGCAAAGCTTGTCTCAGAGTGACTAACTGGTATCAGAAGATCATTCAGTGAAACAAGTGAATTGCAGAAGAAGGTGTGAACAGTTTTATCACTCTAGAGCAAGGAGCTGCAGGTCCATTTCACCTCCCTAAACTGAAAACTTGCTCTATTGTGACTATCAAGCCCTGGCACTGAAGGACCAACAACATAGTTCACACGCTGCTCAAGACTGCAAAGAATGAAGTCATTCACAATTTCCAGTCCTTTCATTCAAAAGCAGGAACACATTCTAGTATTGCACTTGTGCACATAGAGAGATAAATATCTAATCTACACTGCATGTTTCCAATGCCTGGAACACTAGCTTTCACTGATAAGAAAATGGAATACCACCCCACATAAGAAAGTAAGAATGGACAAACTAAGATTGTTTTAACTATTTGAACAGAGATGCAAAACAAGACAAAATATTGTATTGCTCATATGATAGCTCTACTGGCCTTTCAACCAAATGGCTCAGGAACACAATTGGTTCCTAACACCTGGAACAACTGCAGTTAAACCATCTAGGTACTTTACACACAGAAAATCACTATTAGTACATCTACACACAAGCATTCAAAAATTGACATTAGGTTACGTCTCCCAACACTGGGGAGATGAATAAAGTTTAAGACAACAACAGTAACTTGAGGTGTATTATATAATGGAATGAAAATAAATTCTAGAATTGTGCACCTCAATGCTGGGAGGAGAGCGAGTATCATCATGGTGAACAAATTCTTGTATGGTATGAACTTGCTGCATTAAAAGATCACAGTAGAGACGAAGTTCAGACATTTTGGTTTTAAGAGATTCATTGGTCTCACTTATTTCTATGGAAAAAAAATGGAAATATCAATTTATTGCATACAATGTAATTTTTGTGTATTGCATACACATTGTAATTTTTAAGCACTTTTCATTTAAAGATCAATTTAAAAATCCACTTCAACTTCCACTTGATTTTGAGGAAAACTGGACTCTGAAATGAATCAAGAATTATACTTGAAGCAAAAAATACTTTTGGATAACTGGTGCTAATTGAATTACTATTATGAAAAAGGCACATAATCAGGAAAAATAACGTTGAAATCTTTCTTGGCTGCCATATAATGTTGAAAGAAATACTGGATAAAACTTCTGCCACCCACCAGAGTGGATGGAAACAGTTACATTAAGCTGTTCAAGAGAAATTATGGAAAAAATAATAGTTACTATAAAGAGTTACTGTAACATCAGAAATGAAATGTCTTCAAAACAAATACAAACAATATGTTTACTCTAGTGACAACAACACCTTGTAGTATTTCAGCTTCTTAAGATACAAGAGGTCAATGCAGGTGACCTCTAACTCTAATACTGAGGGGGAATTTACCATAGAGATGACTACAAATAATTACAATTTATATTAAAAGACAATAATACTGACTTTGTACCACAATATTTGCACTATGATTATCTGAAGAAGTGTTACCTAGTAACTAGTTACTCTAAGTAACACACGTACCTTTTTCTTTTTTTGTTCTGGTATCTGCTAGACAGGCTTTTGCACTCCCCAGTGCTACCAGCCATCTTTGCCTTTCAGCTGCATTAACTGCTTTCATATAGAAATGCTGCTCCCCTGGGATGATTAGCTCCATTCTTGTGTTGTCTGTTGCATGAACTTGTGATAGAAGAGAAAAAAAAAAAGGAAATAATAACCTCAACTAAGTAACAATCATTTATTAAATACTGCTCAAAGTGTTTTAAAATGCTTATGATAATCCCACAGTAATACAGTAAATCACAAAGCACCACTGTTAAGTAAGGAAAAGCCCAAAGCTGCTCAGCCTTTCTCCCCCTTTCCTTCGCCAAAAGAACAAAATAACAAGCAAAATCAACTGGAATGGCAAAAATAAAAAAAAATTTAAAAGTTGTTCTCCCCTCTTTACATCACTGATTTCATCTACACTAAAAAAACACTAACAAATAGGAGCTACCACACGAAAAATACTTGGTGGCCCATGTAAAATAAGTTCCACTCTAATATCAAAGTACCCACATCACAAGCTGAGTCGCCTGTGAGGATCTGGAAAAAAGTCGTAGTCAACTGCTAGAAAACACCTTGCTATTAGCCTAGAGGTTGACCTACAGTTAGGAATACACTAAAGATTAAACTCTTACTTTGGAACAAACCATTCACTTACTGTCTCAGATACACCCATCACCTGTGCATGTGCGCAGCTGCTAACAGTGACAAAAGGAAAAATTACTCATGAAACCAAAAGACCAAACACTTTGGTTTATAAGAATCTCCACTTTTGAATCACTGCTGCTGCTCTTCTGGAAAGCTGGCTTTCATGATTCAGTCTCTATCTCTGGTAATAAGAGGAAAAAGCAGAACTAAGCAGCTAGCTGACATAACTTCAGGCATGAACCATGTGCACACAACTATTAAAAACAAAAAGTAACAAATGGTGTGTTCTTAATCTCAACACAGAACTCTATTCACTATTATCATTCATTAATAATCCATTATTATCTGTGATAATAAATATTATTAATATCTGTGATAATTCATTATTATCTGTGAACTATGAAGCTAACACACTGGACTATAGGTAAACAAAAATAGAGGACGAAAAACATGTGATGCAAAAATGTATGGTTGGTGATCTTTTCAATTTCCATGGCAGCTAAAATTTTCTCAAGCAAAAATCTATTCATTCTTACCTTTTATTTCACACACAGCCATCTTTATACTTCCTTTGCTGCCTTTGCAAACATCATCCTGGGAATCATAGTATGACAATATCCCATTGTCTAAAACAAACCACCGAGGCTGCCAACCTAGAGAGACCAAAAATGTGAAATAGAAAAGTTTAGTCTAATTCCTAAATTGAAAATAAAATTCATCTCTTTCGCTGTTAAAACTTTAAGAAAAGAGGCAAACATTAAATTATTCTTGTAACACGCCAGGAAGTAATCAATCTGTGCAGTCTGAAGACCAAAGCCACTCTATAACCAAACTAGTGTTATATGGATATTCCACTCCCATTCTTTTTGGGTGCAAGATTTTTCTTCTGTTTTCACTGTATTCCATTCTAGAGAAAAATTAAATTTTAATTTATCCACCACAGAGTCCTGTTTTGAAGGCTGTTAAATTACACACCTTTGAAAACCCACTCTCATTCAAATATATTTTTCAGGCAGATTTTTCTAAGACTGTAGGAACTTATTTGTAAGACACAAATAAATGAATGATACCATCAACTGCTATGCTATGTTGTACTTTAGCTACTGTATTTCAGTGAAAATTTTATATTTCACATTTATGTATTGCCACCTTCTCCATTTCTACAAATAACACAGCACTAAAATATTCCAGTAGAGCATAACAATTACACTGGCCCATTATACTCTGGGACAGCTGTACAATAGGAGCAGATTATCCCTCCGTTTTACGACTTGACACCAAACTTTAACTTCCTGCTTGGTTTAGGATTTGGAATGGCAAAAACTGTGTGGCTAAGCCCTGTGGGTATTTGGCAACATGACAGTGGCCCAGGGTGCTTTCCAGCTGCCATCCAGAGTGAGCTGAGGCCATCCAGCAGCAGTCTATTTTAACACAGGAGGCTGAATCAGGTACCAGACTCAGAAATCAGCTACAGGATTCATATAATTCACAGCATTATAGAATCATTAAAGGTTGGAAAAGATCTCCAAGATCAACTCGTCCAAACTTTAACCAACCACCACCTTGTCAACAGGACCAGAGCACTAAGGATCACATCCAGTTGTTTCTTGGACACCTCCAGGAACAGTGATAACCACCTCCCTGGGCAGTCTGCTCCAGTGTGACCCTTTCCATAAAGAATGCTCTCCTGATGCCCAACCTGAACCTCCCATGGTGCAGCTTGAAGCAGTTTCCTCTCATTTTGCCACTTGTTATCTTTAAGTGGCTGAGCCTGACCTGGCTCTAACCTCCTATCAGGGAGTTGTAGAGAGATAAGGTCACCCCTGAGCCTCCTTTTCTCCAGGCTGTGCCCCTCAGCTGGCACAGCTGGCCTGGTATGACTCGCTCTCTAGACCCTTGGCCAGCTCCACTGCCTTTCTGTGGACGCTCCAGTACCAGCTTCATTACAAGTTGTAACACTAATTCAAGAAGAGTAAGACCAGGCTGCATTAAATCACATTACCATTCCATGATAAAGAAAGAATAACATGTAACTGCACATTGTTTCTTTTTTGTTGTTTACTAGCTGCAAGAGTAAGCATACATGTCTTTTTAAATGCAGTGATAACTAAAAAGCACATCCACACTCAAATTTAAAAGCAGAATGTTAAGAACTACAAACTCTAAAGGCTAAGAACTCACACAGGAAAAACTTCAAATGGTGTATGTATTTCCACTCTAATACTCAAAGAATATGCAATTTAGAAGACTGTCCTGTAAAATGCAACTGAAAAATGTACGGTTCTTTTCTTCTGTTACATTCTGTTGCAAGACGTGGACTCTGTACTGGCCTTATCTCCTGTCAATGCCTATCAAAACAGTCTTATTCTGCTAAAAAGGGAACTTATATGAATGAATATTCCATCCTCACATTGTTCTAGTATTGGAAAAAAACAGAAGCAAAGGACTTTAAAGGCCAAGTGCCTCACAGAAGCAAGCCAAAGAACAAAAACACCTCTTGTAATTTGAAACTGGGCAGCATCCTACATTTGAGAAAATATTTAACAAATTTGTACTTCACAAATTGTTATTTGAGGAGGGGGGAAAAAAAAAAAGCAGCTGTATTTCTGGTTTGCTTTTAATGAAGGAAGAAACTAAATGTTTTCCACAACACTTCAGCAACAGTAACAAGCTCCTTTGCTGTTTGGTAATGACAAGTACTACAGCCTATTTTCAGGCACAAAACCAGATACTATACAGATAATAGAGTAACAAGGCAAATGATAATAAAATTTAAACATTTCACTAATTAAGATTACTTTTTACAAAAATGCTGCCCTCCTCATTCTGAAGATTGTAGGTAATCCCTGACACACTAATTTTGAAATGCAGGAGCAGATGCTCTCTGTTGGCCAGCACAAGCCTAAGGAAGGGTTCTGAAGTTCACTGGTTTAGAGGACTGCTGGCTTTCAGCAGAAGTTAGCCACATGCTGACAGTCCATTGTATATATAGCATTCACAGCAACCGTTGAGTGTTTGCTTATTAAATAACAGCCTTAGAAGAGGAGCAAACACCACAAGAGTTCATTGCCTTTATCCATTTATCTTTTCCTACGGCAATGTTTTCAGTCACATAAGTGAAAGTGACAACTTTCATTGTTTTGAAAACAACCTTGTTCTCTCTCTCCTAACCACAACTTTTCCTTTATGAGTTTTCTCTGTAGTTACTGTGAAGTGACAAAGACATCAAATATCTATCTAATTACAGCACAACTGCTCCCTTTTACCAGAAGACCCATATCTGTGAGCACATAATTGCTCTGAAAAATGCAATATTATGCTCTGTACACTTTCACAGTACACCCGTACAATCCTCACAACCTGGCCCACATTTTATAATCCCTCAGAACCAAGTTTCACATGACTTCGCACTCACATCCTGCATATGCTGAAGCAGAATTCCCCATATGAAGTGCTGAAGAACCAGAGGGCAAAGAAGATACTGCCAAAGCACTGTAATAAAAGGCACGATTAAGCATGGTATGTGATCCAACACTGATCTGCTTGGGAGAGACAATTGGTCCTATCACAGTGCCAGAGGAGGAATGTTTTTCCTTGACACCAGTGCCTGCCCGCTGCCTGCTCCAGAGGGAGACAGTGTCTCTGTAACAGAGGAGGGTCAGCCAAACAAAACAAGGCAAATGCTGATATTCGGTGCACTTTTTGTCTGCAGCTCCTCCAAAAACACATTTAATGAAACTGATGTTCATCATGTGTTTTCCAGGCTGGGATACAGGAGCTCCCTGTGCTGATGAGTCTCTAACTCGGCAAGGCGCAATCCAGATCGCGGCAGAAGGCCAGGGCCGGGCACAGCTCCGTGCGGCTGCCGGGGCAGCGGGTTCGCTCGGCTCCGGCCCGGCCCGGGTCGGCCCGGCCCGCACCGAGCGAGAGTGGGGAGCGCTGGCGCTGCCCCGCCAGGCGCGTCCCCCGGCCCGCTCCGGAGCCGGCTCCAGGCCACCGCCGCCCCAGGGCCGCCTCCGCTGAGACGCTCGGCCGCTCGCCGGGGCTTGGCTCCGAGCACGAATGTCTCAGCCGACGCGTTACCGACAGCTCCGGCCGCCCGCAGGACGCCGGTAAGCCCCGAGGCGGA